>NC_140987.1:267363364-267873899 GCF_052327205.1 Somniosus microcephalus
AAGGCCAAGATCCGCGCTCTCGAGAGCCCCGCCCGAGCCGAGCACGGAACAGAGTCTCACCTGCTCCTGCTGCGCACGCTCCCTGACCCTCGTGGCTGACGCCGTTGCCCCGGGTAACGTGACACCGCGGGGGGGGGAGGGGGTGAGGAGCTTAGCAGCAGCCCAATTACCTAGCTCGGGCCTGGCTGGGCAAGAAAGGCCCAGGCTTTCAGGCCTAAGAAAAAAACGGGGAAATGTAGGAAAAAGAATCTTCAGGTTAGATAAAATATTTACAAATGGGTGATTTATTTTAAAACAATTTAATAAATTCAATTTTATTTTGCTGGAAATGTATATTTGAAAAGAAAGACGCAGAAAGCAGGAAAAAGAATGGAAGCAAGATGGCGGCGACTCACCTCGGTTCAGAATGATAAGGCCTGCCCACACACGCACCAATTGGCCCGGCGGCACACGCCAGCAACCCGGCGTACGATTGGTCGAGCTTGCGGTCACTCTGTCGCTAATGAGCGGATAATGAGATGCTAATGAGCGGAATGTTAAGGTTTTTCGGATACCGCGGGCGCGATTTTAGCCCGGCCGAAACGTAAATACGCTTAAAACCGTTTTGGAAAGGTAAGCTTTCTTTCGACGTAACGCACGCGTAGGTACGCCCTGTAACTTTCGAGCGCATAGCCGCCCAGACGCGCACCTGCAGACAGACAGAAGGACAGGCAGACAGAAGGACAGACAGAAGGACAGACAGAAGGACCAATTTATAAATATAGATAATGGCCCAGAAATTCAGGTCTCCACGCGCGGTTTATGGCCGGCCGCTGCCGCTCCCCCGCTCTGTGAGTGGTGGGTTGGTCACTCTCCTCTCCTCTCCCTCCCCCTCTCCTCTCCCTCCCTCTACCCTCTCAGTCCCCCTCTCCTCTCCTCTCCCTCCCTGCCCCTCTCCTCTACCTCCCCCTCTCCCTCTCCCTCTCCCTCCCCCTCTCCTCTCCCTCCCCCTCTGCTCTCCCTACCCGTCTGCTCTCCCTCCCCCTCCCTCTCCTCTCCCTCCCCCTCCCTCCCCCTCTCCTCTCCCTCCCTCCCCCTCTCCTCTCCCTCCCTCCCCCCTCTCCTCTCCCTCACATCCCCTCTCCTCTCCCTCACTCCCCCTCTCTCTCTCCCTGTCCCTGTCTCTCCCTCCTTTCCTTTCTCTCCCTGCCTCCACTCTCCCTCGATTGCACCTCAGGCCTGGCCGGACTCACCTCGGTAGCAGAACGGAGTCAGTCCGACAATGGGAGGCCGGTTGCCCAGCGCTCCGAAGCAAGTCCGCGGTTCCTGATGGTTAACGCAGCGGGCCTTTGGGCCCGGTTGGCCGGGCGGCAGATGAGCGCCTTTCGCTGCGGACTCCCGTGGCCGATTGCGAGTTCCGGATCCGCGGCCTTTCCTGGCCGCATCACTGCCACTGGCAGCCGGGGCGGGTCATAGATACATAGATACATAGAGATAGGAACAGGAGTAGGCCATTCGGCCCTTCGAGCCTGCTCCGCCATTCAATGAGATCATGGCTGATCTTCGTCTGAGATCATAGCTGATCTTACCAGTTCAGTACCCCGTCCCCGCCTTTTCTCCGTAACCCTTAATCCCCTTAGCCTTCAGAAATATATCCAATTCTCTCTTGAAAATATTTATTGAATTAGCCTTCACAGCCCTCTGTGGCAGGGAATTCCACAGGCTCACCACTCTTTGAGTGAAGAAATTCTTCCTCATCTCTGTTTTAAATGATTTGCCCGCTATTTTTAGACTGTGGCCCCTGGTTCTGTGCTCCCCGGCCATTGGAAACATTCTCTCTGAATTCAGCCTGTCCAGGCCTGCCATAATTTTATATGTTTCGATGAGATCCCCTCTCAATCTTCTAAACTCCAGTGAGTACAAGCCCAAACTATTTAATCTCCCTTCGTAGGTCATTCCCGCCATTCCAGGTATCAGCCTGGTGAATCGCCGTTGCACTCTTTCCATGGCAAGAACATCCTTCCGCAGATGGGGCGACCAAAACTGTACACAATACTCCAGATGCGGTCTCACCAGCACCTTGTACAGCTGTAGTAAGGTATCCCTATTCCTATACTCGAACCCCCTTGATATGAAGGCCAACATACCATTTGCCTTCTTAATCGCCTGTTGCACCTGCATGCTCTCCTTCAGTGACTGGTGCACAAGAACACCCAGGTCCCTCTGCACTTCCCCATCTCCCAATCTATTGCCATTTAGATAATAATCTACCCTCCTGTTTTTACCCCCAAAGTGGATAACCTCGCATTTATCCACATTATAGTGCATCTGCCACGTATCCGCCCATTCCCCCAACCTGTCCAAATCGCACTGTAGCCTCCTGACATCCTCATCAGAGCCCACCCCTCCTCCTAGTTTAGTGTCGTCAGCGAATTTGGAAATATTGCATCCAATTCCCTGATCCAGATCATTTATATATATTGTGAACAGCTGGGGTCCCAGGACAGATCCTTGCGGCACCCCGCTGGTCACTGCCTGCCACTCCGAAAACGAGCCGTTTATTCCAACTCTCTGTTTTCTATCCGCCAGCCAGTTCTCGATCCACGTTAATACTTTGCCCCCAATCCCATGAGCCTTAATTTTGCATGATAATCTTTTGTGTGGAACCTTATCGAAGGCTTTCTGGAAGTCAAGGTACACCACATCCACTGGCTCTCCCCCATCTATTCTACCAGTTACCTCCTCAAAAAATTCCAGCAGATTAGTCAAACACGATTTACCCTTTGTAAATCCATGTTGACTCTGTCCGATCCTTTCCCCATTTGTCAAGTGCTCCGCTATTTTATCCTTAATAATGGACTCTAGCATTTTGCCCACAACCGATGTAAGGCTTACTGGTCTATAATTCCCTGCTTTCTCTCTACCCCCCTTTTTAAATATTGGGGTCACATTAGCTACCCTCCAATCCACGGGTACTGTTCCCGAGTCAATGGAGTTCCGGAAGATGATCCTTAGAGCATCTGCTATCTCCAGGGCCACCTCCTTAAGTACCCTAGGATGTAGTTTATCAGGCCCCGGGGATTTGTCGGCCTTCAGTCCCCTCAACTTACCCAACACCATATCCCTAGAGATACTAATTTCTGTCAGCTCCTCCCTCTCATTAGTCCCTATGTTTGCCGATATTCCTGGGAGGTTATTTGTGTCCTCCTTTGTGAATACAGAACCAAAGTATGAGTTTAATTGGTCTGCCATTTCCTTATTCTCCATTATATATTCTCCCGAATCGGACTGCAAGGGACCGACTTGGGATTTTACCAGTCTTTTCCTCCTGATATACCGATAAAAGCTTTTGCAGTCTGTCTTTATGTTTGCTGCAAGTTTACTTTCGTATTCTATTTTCCCCTTCCTGATTAATCCCTTTGTCCTCTTTTGCTGTATCCTGTACTGCCCCCAATCTTCCGGTCTGGTGCTTTTTTTTGCCAGTTGATATGCCCTTTTTTTTGATTTTATGCTGTCCCTAATTTCCCTCGTTATCCACGGTTGAGTCACCTTTTTAGGTTTATTTTTATGCCAAACCGGTATAAACATGTTCTGGAATTCTTCCATTCTATCTTTGAATGCTTGCCATTGTCTATCCACTGTCAATCCCCCCAGAAACACCACCCAATCAATCTTACCCAATTCCCGTCTCATACCCTCGTAATTCCCTTTATTTAAGTTCTGGACCTTAGTCTCTGATTCAATTTCCTCACTCTCCATCTCGACTGAGAGCTCGATCATATTATGATCGCTCTGACCCAAGGGGCCTCGTACAAGAAGATTGCTGATAAGTCCCTTCTCATTGCACAATACCCAGTCTAAAATGGCCTGATCTCGAGTCGGCTCCTCGACATATTGGTCCAGATAACCGTCCCGAAAACATTCCAGGAATTCCTCCTCCTCAGAATTTTTACTAATTTGGGTAGTCCAATCAATATGTAAATTAAAGTCACCCATGATGACAGCTGTGCTCTTATCGCACGCTTCTCTAATTTCCCTTTTTATGCCTTCCCTCACCTCCATATTACTATTTGGAGGCCTATATATCACACCCACTAACGTTTTCCTCCCCTTGCTATTTCTCATTTCTACCCATACAGATTCCGTTTCATCCGAGTTAATATCCTTCCTTTCCATTGCATTAATCCCCTCCTTTACCAGCAATGCTACCCCACCTCCCCTACCTTTTTGCCGATCCTTCCTAAATATTGTATATCCCTGGATGTTAAGTTCCCAGCCTTGCCCACCCTGCAGCCACGTTTCTGTAATCCCAATCAAATCATACTTGTTTACCTCTATTTCCACAACTAATTCATCCACCTTGTTCCTAATGCTTCTAGCATTAAGATACAAAGCCTTCAGGCTTGCTTTTTTCACACTCTCATTATGAATTAGTTTGGCCCTTTGTGTTTCTCTCCTTTGCTTATTGCTTCTCACCTTTCTACCATCTATTTCTGACTTCATATGACTTCCCTCTTTTCCACTACCTAGGTTCCCATCCCCCTGCCAAATTAGTTTAAATCCTCCCGAACCGCCCTAGAAAATATTACCCCGAGGACATCGGCTCCCTCACAGTTCAGGTGTAGACCGTCCCCTTGGTACAGGTCACTCCTCCCCAAGAGTTGGGCTGACTCTGCCTGGACGGCGCACGCCAAGCCCACAACTGGGGGCCGCTCCCCTGATTAGTGGCCTGTCGGGCTGGCCGGCCAGCTGGTTGACTGTCTGAAAAGATGGGCACTCAGTGCCCTCGCCGGGCCCTGCTTCCCCCCCACTCACTCCGCAAACGGCAGACAAACACCTTTCGCTGTGGACTCCAGGTGTCCGATTTCGGTCGGGGACGGCTCCTTGGAAAGCTCCAGTTTTCCCAGTCCCGCGCTCATGGCAAGAGAGAGAGGGGGAAGGAGAGAGAGAGAGGGAAGAAGAGAGGGAAGAGGAGAGAGAGAGAGAGAGGAGGAGAGAGTGAGGGAAGGAGATGCAGAAAAATCAAGATGGCCGAATTAACGGCAGTTTGAAAGATTAAGCACCGCCCACAAATGCCATGAAATGCCCCCCGTGACGCAGCGCGCTCCCCCCGTAGGATTGGTCAACCTTCACGTCACTCAATGCTAATGAGCAGATTCCCCCATATGATTGGTCAACCATCATGTCACTCAACGCTAATTCCCCCGTAGGATTGGTCAACCGCTAATGAGCGGACTAATGAGCGGAATTTTGAAAGTTTTTTGTATACTGTCCGAACAATTTTTGTCTGACCAAAAAGTAAACATGCCTAAGATGCTCCCGTAATCATACGCTTTCTTTTGATATAACATATGTGTAGGTACGCTCTATAACTTTTGAGTGATGCCCGGACATACACACAGACAGAACGATCCTTTTATTTATATAGATAGATAGATAGATAGTGGACCAGAAATTCGGGTCTCCACGGGTGAGTATGCACGGGGTACTCACCCGTAAGCCCAATGGAAGTACCGGTTTCGTGCATGCACTGCATATGCGTGGGAAACCGGCACTTCCATGCCCCTGAAAGAAGGGGTTAAGAGGTGGAATGCGTGCGCATGAGAAGCAGCGCGTGTGCATGGAACTTACCTTTTTTTTGCAGGTTTTCCTGGGAAGATAAGTCTCCAGAAGTTAGACATGTAAAAAGCAGTCACAAGGCCTGCTTCTTACAAGGTAAGTGGTGAATTAATTAAAATTAAAACATTTTTCCACAGGTTTATTATTTTTAAATACTTTAAAGAAAGGTAAGTTTATTTTTAGCCCCGTTAGAAAATAAAATTATTTTTTTCATAAATTTAAATGATTGTTTAAAATAGTTATTTCATGTAATTTATAGTTTATTTTAAAAATGTCATATTTTAAAAAATGTATTTGAAGATTTAGTGATTTTGGGGCTTATAGTATTTATAGGTTTGACAGGTCTTCCTGTCAAACTTATGAATGAAGCATTCCCTGCTACCATTGGCTTTCCATGGCCCATGTGATCCCAGGGGACGCAGCGAACTAACTGCATACCTGGGATACGCAAGCACTGCACGCCGGCAGTTGGAGGAGGCCCAGGATCGCAATTCCACGGGGGCCCACAGCTCAACGGCAGGCGCGCAAGGTAAGTGCAGGTCGGGGGCTTGCACCCGCGGGAAGCCCCCGACCCGAATTTCTGGGCCATTAGAAATCTGTTCATAGTATCGTGTATTTCTCTGAATCATGGCTATTCCTTCACAACCCCGCCTTGACCAAAAGATGAGCTAATATCATCAGGGCAGAGTTTGGTCAATATTGCTCATGAGGTTACAATAGCATATTAATTTTACAAGATGTACAAACATGTGCTACATGAAAATTCCGTTGAAGTCATCCTAGGACAATGTTTAGTCTTAATTTAAATTGTACACAATTTAAAAGGATGATAAGTACATAGTTATGCTATTAGTCAAACAACAATGTCCTTAAAATGTCCAATCGGTTGATGTATGTTCCGTAGAGATGAGTTATGCATGCGAGTCAAGGAGACGTCAGTTGAAACTAGTTGAAGCTTGACACGCTGTTCCTTCGATCTGGCATGTGTACTGATGCATGTTGTGGTAAAGGCCTTGCCAGGCACTTAGTTGATTCCTTCCTTATCCGCGGTGTCTTCCTCCTTCGCTGAAGTAACTCGTTGATCTTTCCTTGTTTCGTTTGTTGCTTTTCGAAAATCCAATTCCTGTTGCGTTGCCAAGCAACATGTAGAAATGTCGATGACACTTTCTGACTTCCTTCTCACTTCCCTTCATCAGTATTTCGATCGCATCCATTTCCTGTGTCGTATTCCAAGCTAGGTCTTTAAAAACAAGTGTACGACTACACCTTGTATTGTTCCTCCTTTTCGGTATCCTTCAGGACATCTTTTGATATTGTCTATGGAGACATTTTTAAAAATAGACTGCCATTCGGCTGGTTAATATGTATTTGAACTGTTCTTTCGTTAATAACAGACTGTATTTTTCCACTTCAGTCTTAAACAGGATTCTGCTCGAACCTCTTTTCCTGTACCCATTCTCTTACTATGGGTTGCCATACTTTATTTGTCAATTTTTTTCTGCCTATTTGCTTCCCTTTTCCTCTGATCAATTGGATGAATCTCCTCTGTTACTTTTTTTTTTATCTAACTGTCGCTGTCGGGTCAAGGACTCAGTGTGTAGAGGCAATAAAAGAACTATGGGTAAGCAGTGTATGCATCTCAACCCCATACATCAGATAATATTGAGTTTCTTATGGGACACAGTCCCTGATGCAGATGTGGGCACATGATTGAGTGATGGCTGTACTCCCAGAATGCTGGTGGTCCACTTATTTCCCTGATTCTCAACAGTTTGATCAATAACTTTATTACTTCCCGATTTTTTTTACATTCCACCAGCCCCGCTGATTGCGGATGACGTGACGTGCTGTGCTCTAACCCAATCCCCCTTTGCTCGCAATAGTCTTTAAAGACCTTAGAGACAAAGGCTCTGCCTTTAATGATGTGCAGGATTTTGGGTGCACCAGCTACAGTAATTATATCAGAAATAGCCCTGGCGAGTGCGTTTTCCGAAACAGTTTGTGAAACCAGCCAGCAAAAGGAAGTGCATCCATCCACACAAATGAGAACATGTCCATATCCCAAAAATGGGGGAAGTGGTCAAATAAAGTCAATAAAGAATATTCTCATTTGCTCATCAGCTTTCACAGGAGCCAATGGTGGTGGCTTAATTTAGTGATGACTTATTAGTCGAATAGCATGGCTCACAATTTGCCACATATGTTTTACAGGCTTTAAGCATGCCTGGCCACCAATATAAGAGGGTCAATTTGCAGAATGTTATTCTGGCATTACAATATGATTGACTTATGCCCTTGTGAGCTTTTTTTTACATGTTGTTCTCGTTTGTGGCTCGGGGGTACTTCTCGGTTTCCTTGGGGCAACTTAACTAGTACAATTCCCGTAGGGGTTTCCGAGTAAAAGTACCTTGGTGGACATTCTGGTGGATTCTCTGTTATTGGGTCTAATAGCTGAATCAGTTCCTCATCCTGATTAGCTGTCCATTCTGCCCTAGTGATTACACTAACATTGGCAGGCCCCTCTCGAGGGGGTTTCATGCAGACCGAATGTTTTGCTTGTTCGTCTGTAAGGCTGTTTCCTTTTGAATGTACTGTTGCAGTGGTATGCCATTTTATATGAATCACCTGACACTTCTTCTTTTTCTCCATTCTCGAATGGAGAATTTCTTACCACAGTGTGGGTTCATTACAATCTGCTTTCTTTAAAACATACCGTAATGCTGCAGCTTCAGCATGTCGTGCTATCTTATGGCCAAAGGGTTTAAACAGTAATTCTTTTGGATATAAAGAATAGGAATCTCAATGTCCCTACGACTATCCCCATCCTAACTGAGAATTGTTGGGGTATCTCTTTTTTAATCGTCATTGACATTCCATCGCAGTAAATAACTTGATGGTATTCTGTAAGCAGTTTCATAAGTATTTATCTGATTCTCTCTTCCGTATTATCATCCTCCATGATGGAGAGATATTCTATCTTTCCACGTTAATTTTGGATGGCTTTGTAGTTAAAAATAGTATTTATTAATTAGTTTCTCGAGTAGGTCTTTGCCTCCCCTTCTGGACAAGTTTAATCAAGCTGCGTACATTTGTGGGCAAGGTTGCCAAGGTATAGGGGAACTCAAAAGGTCCTGGCTGGGTGCCAGGCCTTCAATGCTGGGATTGATCATCTTTAAGATGCTGAGGTTCATTTGCTGTTTTATCTTTAATTATTCTAACTGATTTTTGTTCCTCCCTCTTGGGGATTTCATGTTTTCCAGATCCCTGATGGGGTTTATTGGACCGTTTATTTTCTTGAGGTTCCTCCTGTTGAGGTTGATGTTGGTTCTGCCGGGAATCTTTTTGATCCCAATTTCGGTTTGCTCGGTACCCTCCCATGGCTCTTTGATAACTTTGGCCAGTGTAAAAGCTGCCCCCATAGGGAGTCCACTGTCCTTCGCTTTCCTTTTGAGGTCTAGCCCCTCGTCTTTCCCATCTTTCTGGGGAGAAATCTGTCTCATTTTGTGGGCAGGTTGGGGGTGTAAACTTTCTGGAATACCCTCTTTGGGGTCCCGAGCCATGAGTTTGTGTCTGGGCAGGGTGGACTTTAGACTTGCGTCTATACAGTCCTTCTTTCTGAGTACATAAGGTACCTTCTCCATTTTTTTAATCCCTAGTTTCTGATCTCATTATAGGTTTAGTTTGGGGTAGACCTAAGAGGTCATGATTTAACTAGATAATGCAATTGACATTATCCCATCTTTGTTGGTTATCTCGATAATCATTTATAGCACCCTCACAGGCAAGTTTGACGGCAGTATTTTGATATTGATTGGCCAGGCAACAATGAACAATGTCCCAATAATCCTGTGTAAGTAATTTGCCTAATCTGTAGGCAGCTACCAGCTCTTTAGTTGTGGCTGTATTTGTGAGTATTTCCTTGATTGAACCCATTACATGCCCGCCCTGAGTTGCCGTGAGAACATAAGCGTATATTTGAACCCAGTTGTTGCACTGGTTTAATGGGGCAATTAAGTCTGAACTTAATATCATTTGCAGTAGTTGCCTCAGGTGTTGAGCATTCCAATTGTGGCAACAGGTTTCCAATTTATCAAGGTTAGTTAGAATCCAGCAGGTTTTTCCTGGTTGGCATTTCCTGGCTTACCACACATTGTGTTGATAGAGCTCAGGTTTACTTGACCTAGGGGCGCAATTTGTGGTTGCTGGGGTTGGTTTACTGGACCATTAATCATTGCACCTCCAGTATTTAGGTAAGAGTGAGCTAGTGCCTGTCGGCATTAATTATAATGGATTCTAAGTTGTCTGTAGTTTTCTCGAAGATTGTTGTCATTTATTTCATCATGAGTTTGCCACCTTAACCGGAATCCATGGCCCCCAGGAGCATAGGCTGCTCCGGGTCCTGCTATTCAGCCATTGTTGCCACCAACTTCTTGGGCACCGTTCATTAGGCCTCCCAGTTGTGCAGGTGTGCACCTTATCATTAAAGAATCTATTGGATTTGGAGTATTCATTTGATTATCCCACAGGATATTCTGTATCCCCTGGTTCTGGGGATCAACATTATTTGTGCCAGGAGTTCTAACGGCTCCTTCGGCATCAAATCTTCTATTTCAAAAATTATCACTTGGTTTTGTGGAGGTACAGGGATAGGATTATTTCCCCTAATAAAACAATTGTTTAAATTTTCTAATAAAAAAACTTGGCCAATTCCGACAGGATTTGCCATTTCTTCAAGACGTAACCTCTGTTAGGTTTTAATATTTCGTCAGGACCTAACCTCGGTTAGGATATAATATTTCGTCAGGACCTAACCTCGGTTAGGATATAATATTTCGTCAGGACCTAACCTCGGTTAGGATATAATATTTCGTCAGGACCTAACCTCGGTTAGGATTTAAAATGAACTTTATAAGAAGCTTCAAAACCTCAAATATTATTTTGAGGACGTTCGGATTTAAGCTCTACAAAGCCTGATCAGGGTCTTTGTCGTCTCTAGAGACTTAAATCTGGGTCTTAGAACCACTGTCAGTAAACACTCCATCTATACTTAACTATCTACAGCATGGATATAGATATTAATATAAGTTTAGTTTCTGTATCAACTCATTAACACACTCGTTGGGTGCCAACTGAAGGGTTAATTACAGTCCTAGCCCTTTTGGGCTATTCCAGATCAGGCGTATTCCCCAGACGTTCACTCTCAACTTAAGTTAGAGATAGCCGAATTCCATAAGATGCTTAAGTGGGTCAAAAGGTTCAGGCTAGCTCTCCCCAAAGGAAAGGAATGACTAAAGACGTTACCGTCCTCTGGATCGTACTTTTAATAAGTTGTACTGGACTGTAACCTTCCGGATATTATGAGGGTCTGGAATATCACCCAGATTTCTGCAACTCCTTACAAAAGAGTGTACAGAATTTGTGGGTTCGCGAGTCTATACAGATTCACTCTTTGAAACAATTCTAAAAATATATAATTTTACTTAAGAGCTGGCATTCAGTTAACATCTGTTGAATCAGTCGCAACATTAACAATTCAAAGCTTACATTTCTTATTTCTCAGAGATCCTTATTCTCAAATCTTTACTTCATTATATTTCTTATTTCTTACTTATTTCTAAATCCAGAACATTTCTTATTTCTTATTTCTAAATCCAGAACCTCCACCAAAAATCAATCACTTTGATATACCCGAGACTAATAGTTAAAAACTTACAGAGATGCCTCTGGAAAGCTGAGAAATGCCCTGCCTGTTCAGCGTGTTCTGACATTCTGTTAAAAAGGATATATTTTTATACCCTTTTGGCTTTGGTTTCTTCTTTGATGTTCTCTGCTGATGTTAGCTAATTGTCTTTAGTGATCCCTCTGTTTGAATGCTTTCTATGTTACTTTCAATTCAACTATTGCATGCATAATTATTTATCTACTTTTAGGTGTTCCAGAAACTATCATAAGAACAATGACAGCTATGGTTTTTGCTTGATGTTATTCTTACCGATGATTCTTCATTCATTTCTTAATATTGGCTTAACTGCTTTTTAGCAGACATTTTGACTCCGTTCTGCTTCAAGTTTAATACAAACACAATGTAATTGATTGGTGTCATCTATTGAAGTTATATCTTCAAAGTCTTGTTGGTATGGCTTTTACTATTTGTAAATCAAAACTGTTAAGTCTGTGTGTTCCAGTTGTATTAAGATTAAATACTGACACAGACTACAAGAATAAAGTTCAACAGGTCTTTACTAGTTGGAGGTCAGGACTATACTAAATACAATATCACTACACGGTACTTATATACCGGTGGTCACCACTGGTATTACGTATACAGCAGCCAGAGAAAGTAGTACATCTCTTAAGGTGGAACAGGCTTAAGTTCTCTTAAGGTGGAACAGGTTACATACACCACAATCCTCCCTTTTTAGCTTAACAGTCATATCCCCATTTAACATAACATCATAACATATATACATATATAACTTCAGGTATAAACAGTTCAAAGGTTCAGTCTCTCAGGAGGCCTTCTGATTCGGTTTGGATAACGCCTTTCAGTGGTCTCTGATTCTTGTTGCTGAGGTGACTCTTCTTGTTGGTTTCCTATGTATTGGACGTCATCCTCAGGTACAGTCCCTGCCGAGGTAGATGCTTCAGGTTCATTAACGTCTTCCACAGTTGTCTCTGTCGCAACCAGGGGTTCGACCCTTGCTCTTGATTCTACCAGTTGATCCGCATGACGCCTTATCACATTGTTACCAATATCTACTGTGTACATCAGAGGTCCTTGTCTGGCCTGAATTGTTCCGGACTGCCATTTTTCATTTCCATAGCCCCTTGCCAACACTGGTTGTCCTACGTTGAATCTTCGAGTGGACTTGTTATTAATATGCCGGAACTGTTTGTTTTCCACTTCCCTCCGCACATTTGGTTTTAACAAGTCCAACCTGGACCGCAACCTCCTGTTATAAAACATCATGGCAGGACTTTGGTTAGTCACTGCATGAGCGGTGTTTCGATATGCCATAGGAAATTTTCCACCTTGTGTTGTAACGGAATCTGATCATCGTTCATGGCCTTTATTGCCTTTTTGAATGTTTGGACAAATCTCTCGGCCAACCCGTTTGTCGCCGGATGATATGGGGCAGAGATATAATGTTTCACCCCATTCTTCTTTAAGAATTTTTGGAATTCTTCCGACACGAACTGTGGTCCGTTGTCCGAACATATCTGTTCTGGCAATACGTTCCTTGCGAATATTGTTCTTAACACCGCAATTGTCTTTTCTGAAGTAGTGGTATTCATCTTGATCACTTCTGGCCATTTGGAATGTGCGTCCACCGCAATTAGGAACATGGAGTCCATGAATGGACCAGCAAAGTCAATATGTACGCGTTGCCATGGGGCTGAAGGCCATTCCCATGGGTGTAGCGGTGCGATCGGAGGTGCATTTTGCACATTTTGGCACCCAGCGCAGCTTTTTGTCAACTCCTCTATCTGTTGGTCAATGCCCGGCCACCATACATAAGCCCTAGCAAGACTTTTCATCTTAACTCCCCCCAGATGACCTTCATGCAGTTCCTTTAGAACTCTTTCCCGTAACTTGAGAGGAATAATCACTCTTGTCCCGTACATCAAAGTACCATGGCAGACGGACAGCTGGTCTCGCCTTGCCGAGAATGCCGGTAACAGAGGATCATCATGTGTTGGCCATCCCTTCACTGTCACCTCGTAAACTCGGGACAGTGTCGGGTCGTTCCTGGTTTCTCTTTCAATACTTGCATTGGTGACTGGTAAACACTCGATGATGGTCGAATAAAATAACAACAGGGTCAACTTTTGTCATCTCTTCTGCTTCAGGTAGTGGCAGGCGCGACAGCCCATCAGCATTGCCATGCTGCTTTGTACCTTTGAATTCTATTTGATATTGATGTGCCCCTAGGAAAAGGGACCATCTCTGGAGTCTCTGTGCTGTCATCACCGAAACACCCTTCTTAGGGTTAAAAATGGATACCAACGGCTGATGGTCTGTCAGAAGTGTGAATTTTTGGCCCTGCAGGTAATGATTAAACTTCTTCACTCCCCATACAAGGCTGAGAGCCTCCCTATCGATCTGCGCATAGTTGCGCTCAGCGGAGGTCAATGATCTGGATGCAAACACGACTGGCCTTTCCGTGCCATTTGGCAACTTGTGTGAGAGTACTGCCCCAATACCATATGGAGAAGCATCACAAGCCAACCGAATAGGCAGTGTCGGGTTGAAGTGAGCCAACACTTCCTCTGAGGTGATCAATTCTTTGCTTTTGCGAAATGCCTTCTTACAGTTTTCGCTCCATTCCCATGGTACCCCCTTCTGTAAAAGAGCGTTCAGCGGGTGCAGTACCGTGGGTAGATTCGGTAGAAACTTATGGTAATAGTTAATCAATCCCAGAAATGACCTCAACTGAGAGACATTATCCGGAGCGGGAGCCTTTACAACTGCCTCTATCTTGTCAGGAGACTTATGAAGCCCCTCCCGGTCAATGACATGACCACAGTACAAGATCCGCTTCTGAAAGAACTCACATTTCTGCCGATTAACTCTAAGTCCATACTCTTTCAGTCTGTTGAGCACCAGTTCCAAGTTTGCGAGGTGTTCTTCATCACCATCACCTGTAATCAGAATATTGTCCAGGTAACATTGTGTGCCTGGAATTCCCTGTAATACCTGCTCCATGGCCCTCTGCCAAATTACCGGAGCCGATGCCACTCCAAAAACCAGCCTATTATACCGGTACAAACCTCTATGCGTGTTGATCGTGAGGTACTGGCGTGACTCTTCATCAACTTCCATCTGCAAGTACGCCTGCGCCAGGTCTATCTTGGTGAAGTGTTTCCCGCCAGACAACGAAGCAAAAATATCCTCAATCCGCGGAAGCGGATACTGCACCGTGTGAAGCACCGGATTAACGGTGATCTTGAAATCTCCACAGATGCGAACCTTCCCTGGTTCTCCTGGCTTGTTGCTCGAAGGACGTTTCATAACGGGAACAATGGGCGTAGCCCACTCACTCCAATCTACCTTAGACAGTACACCTGAACATTCTAGCGCTTCCAGTTCCGCTTCTACAGTAGGTTGTATTGCATAGGGTACCGGTCTGGCTTTGAAAAATGTTGGTTGTGCATGTTCATCAATCTTGATGTTTGCCGTAATTCCTTTCAGTGTTCCCAGTCCTTGCTGGAACACCTCTTTAGCATCATCCAATATTTTGGACAATCGTTTAGGTTTGACATCTGTTTCCCCGGAATCTACCGTTAGTGCTTTTAAGGAGTGCCAGTCCATATTCATTTTCCTAATCCACTCCCGTCCCAGTAGTGGTGGACCTCCTTCAGGTAGCACATATAAGTCCATTACTTGGCTTTCTTCGCCCTTGTGGACCACTTTTACCTCTATCTTTCCGATGGGGTACACTCTTTGCCCCGTGTATGTTTTCAATATAATCTCCGTATCCCGTAGGGGAATATGTTGGAATAACCTTTTGTAATCTTTCTTATTCATGACCGTCAATGCCGATCCAGTGTCCAATTCCATCTTTACTTGGACTCCTGCTACCTGAAGAGTGACCCAAATTGTCTGGAGATCTGCATCCTTACGAACGTTGTGTACTCTTAAGCTACCCAGTTCATTACTGCCAGCGTCTGAATCTGACTTCTGTTCGTTCGAACTGGTCTTTGTCATCTTGTGCACCTTTATGTATTGTCCTTGCGGTGACTTTTTGTTGCTGGTCTTCTTTCCTGACCGGCATACTTTAGCTATGTGGCCAAGCCTGCCACACGTTCTGCATTCTTGGTTTTTAAACCAACACTGGTTCTGATCATGTGTTGTCTTTCCACAACGATAACATTTTACAGTACTCAAACCCAATTTATTTGTACTGTGTTCCGGTGACCGTAGCTGCATTACTGCCGTGCCTCTCGCTGCGGCTTCATGTGCTGCTGCCATAGTGACCGCTTTCTCAAGCGTCAGCTCATTCTCCTCGAGCAGTCGCTTTTGTGTATCTTCTTTTATTAATCCACACACAAATTTATCTGTTAGCGTGTCTGTTAGTCCCGTTCCAAACTGACAGTACTTTGCTAGCTTACGCAATTCCATTAAATATTCAGCATTGCTTTCATCCTTCAGCTGCCTTCTGCTGTAAAATTTAAATCGTTCCGCTAGCATCAGCGGCGTGGGGTTTAGATGATTTTTCAGGACAGTAACAATCTCCTCGAACGTCTTATCCGCCGGTTCATCTGGTGATAAAAGGTGTTTCAATTGCCCGTATGCCTTTGCACCCATTAAGTTCAATAACGTTAGTGCTTTCTCTGCATCTGGGATTTTATTTGCTTTACAATAATTTTGTATGCGTTCTACATACATGGCCCAATCTTCGATGTCGCCATCAAGGGTATCAATGTTCCCATGTTTAGGCATCGTTGCAATTTATTTTATCCCAAGATGGCGGCTTCCCGCTCTTGTCCTCGTCCTCCGCCTACAAAATGGCGGTTTTCCCGCGCTTGGAGGTCTTCACCCACTGGCTGCAATGGCGTTTGGCGTGCCGCTGCTTCTCCCCTTTCCCAGCGGTTAGTAACTCCCCCGACGCTGTCTCCGCTTCACCGCGGCTCCCTCGGGCATTCGCGCTTCCCCGATGTCGCGCCTCGCAGCCCTTCTTGCAGCCCGGTTATTAGCACCGGCTGCGTTCGCCTTCACCGCGGCTCTCGCGCCTTCAGTCGTCCCAGACGCTGTGCCTTTTTGGCCCGAAAGCGGCCCGGCCCTTATCACCAGCCGCGATCGATGTCCCCGCGCTGCGCCTTTCGGCCCGAATGCGGCCCGGCCCTTATCTCCGGTCGCGATCGATCTCACCGCCCTTATTCCTCCGTCTTCCTCCCCCCATCTGTACAGCCAACGCGGCCGACTTTCTGCTCGCGTCGCTGACCGGCTTACCCACCACCGAGGTAGAAAGAAGATAGCTGACTGCCGCTGATGGAGGCTTCGAGTTCAGGATGTCTTCTGCACTCCGGGTTCTCGATGCCTGCCGCGCAACGTGTCTTCCAGCAGGGTGATGAGGATGGATGCCTCTCTTCGACGCCCGTTCTGTGGACGAAGCCGCCGTGGATATAAACTGCCGCAGGGTAAGAATCGGACTCGTCGTCACTGTTAAGTCTGTGTGTTCCAGTTGTATTAAGATTAATTACTGACACAGACTACAAGAATAAAGTTCAACAGGTCTTTACTAGTTGGAGGTCAGGACTATACTAAATACAATATCACTACACAGTACTTATATACCGGTGGTCACCACCGGTATTACGTATACAGCAGCCAGAGAAAGTAATACATCTCTTAAGGTGGAACAGGCTTAAGTTCTCTTAAGGTGGAACAGGTTACATACACCACAAAAACCACTTTAACTGTGTCTTTATTTGTTTTCTAGCTATCTCAATTGGTTGCATATTTAATCGTGTTTCCTGTCATCCAAGTTTAACATAAAACTATTTGACCAGAAGGTTTCTTTACTTGATGGCATGTTTTCAAAGGCACATGCCTCTTTTAATGTTTGTATTTCTGTTTCAACGTGTTAGTTTGTAACTTCTGAATTGGGTCTTCCCATTGTGTTCGTTGCAAACTGTAGACCTTTGGAACCACCAATGGTTTGCTTCAATCTTTCATTGTTTTAGAATATTTAACTAATTCCCATTTCAAAGCTCGTTTACAAATTTGCTATCAACTGATCTTTTCTCAGAAGCCTGTATTTCTGTTCACAGCTGTAAGATTTGCAACACTTCTGCATTTACCCGAAGGCTGTTATTAATAAACGGGACCCTGCGTGGACATTTGTAAATCAAAAATGGTACCCAAGATGGCGACCGTGCCTCGTGGCAGAAAGCCTGTGAGATTTTAAAATGGACTCTGCAATGCAGACAGCTTGTGGAGAAATCGAAACAAAGCTGCAGGCTTCTGTGAAGAGAGACTTTGCATTTTGGAACCAGACAAGACCCTGAATTATGCATTAGACCAAATTAGAGACAAATCTAAATTCAGTTTAGGCCGAGAGTTAAGGCCATCAAGCAGTCTACATATATTATCGGATACAGATTAACAGAGCCATCGAGGCTGGACAGGCCCATCAAGGAACATTTCAGGACAATACAAGTCAATTATCGGGCCGGTAGATGTGATTACCGGCCATCGAAACCCAGTTAGTATGGGTTGCTACCATTATTTAAAATAGCCCGCCAAGATTAAAACAAAGAACTAAGCTGATTTGGCGCGCAGATAAGGGTTTTCAACGAAGGTATATTTGAAGGCCCCCTTGGGTAGCAAGTTTGTGTTCGTGTTCGGTGTTCTTGCTGGTTGGTGTGCTGGTGCTGCTCTTCGGTCCCTCGCCCTCATGGCTCCCACTATTTCCCCATCCCGCGCTTACCCCCTGGCCTTTGACCGTGCCCTTTTCCCACTCCATCTGGAACTAGCCTCGTCACTGGGTCTGGAGGACACTGACAATTCAGGCCAGGCGAGGCGGGACGCGACGAGGGGAGGAGGGAGGACCACCAGAGGGAAGGCCACCTGAGGAAGACCGGCTGAAGAAGACCAACTGAGGAGGCGAACTGAGGGGAGGCTTTGAATTATCGGGCCTTCAGCCTCAGCCAACCTTCGAATTTCTGCACACCAACTCAATCTGGCGGCTGTTGACCAAGAATCATCCCTGCAAGGTAAAGTACCCAAACAGAGACTTTAACTTTGGGGTACTCGAACCTGGACAACGCCCTTGCAGTGCTTGGAGACCACATGATGAAGGCAGACTCCAGGGATCACCAAGAGCGAACCCCGAACCCAACCGCTGTTTTGAGTCTAACAAACGTTTTGATTGGTGAGCAAGAAGTTCTGACCCCTCATAGCTTAATCTAGTTAGGTATAGTGGGTGGGATAAGGATAAGGGGATTGTTAAGATAGTTGTTTTCCCTTGATGTGCCATGTGTTCCCCATTCCCTGCATAAGTATAGTTATTATTATTCTTACTCTTTTGTTTTTTTCACCTGTAGAAGTGTACACTAGAAATTTTTCACAAAAAATTTTATCAAGTTATTTATCTTCAATAAAATCTTGGTTTTTGTTTACATCCAACCACCTGTCTACTTGAGTCTTCTCTGTACCGCCGCCTTGTACCTAAGTCTGGTGTCTAGAACCCAGGGGCGTGGGAGCAATTCGAACTGCTCACAAAACAGTCAGAGGCATAACTGACTGGGCGCACGCGCCCAATAACACCACCACACACCACCCCTACAGAAATGGCGACCACGGCAGGACCCCGGCAACAAGGTTGCAATGCAGTAGACAGTGGTTCAGATGAGCGAACCGTGATGGAGGAAAGGATTTCTGATTATGTGTTTACCAAGGTGTATATCACTAAGAAGTGGATCACCCCTCTGTTAAGGGCTGGGCATCCGATAGATGCAGCAGCTAAGTGGAAAGAGGGAAAGGAACACAAGAAGTCCTTAGAGAAGGCAGTTTGGCTGATGTGCTTTAAAAAGCAGGTCCAGCTCTTGGACGGGCTCATTGCAGCACAGGCAGTCGAGTTAAGGGAGTCAGCCCTGGAGATCCAGGATAAGGCTCTCGCAGGGGAGAAGTTATTAGTAGCTTTGCAGGCTTTGAACCAAGAGAGAGTGCACTTAGTAGGAGAACACAAGGCCCAGTTGGAATACCTACGGTGCCAAGTCACCGAGGCCAAGGGAAATGAGTTCAGGTTGTGGGAGAAGAACGCCCGCCTGGCAAGGCAGATCAGGGAACAGGAAGAGAACGTACAGGAGGTAAAAGCTGCTTACAAGCTAGCGAGTGAACAGGGGTTTGAGGAGGCAGACCACGGCCCCTGTAAAGAGAGGATAGAAAATCTGAGCCGGGCCCTCCGGAAGGCAAAAGGCATGGTTTGCCTCATAAGCCCAAAGGCAGGCCAGGCAGATTTTATGGGGAATGAGGGGAGGACAATTCCAACATCACCAGTGGTGCCCAGGGACATCCCAGTTGAGAGAGAGGAGACCTCACGGCCACCACCCGTCGCGCCAAGTTTTAGCGAGGTTTGGCAGCAAGGGGGGGTGGAACCAAGGGTGGAACCCGAATCAGAGCCAGAGGTGGAGGCGGAGGTAGAGCAAACCTACCTGAGAGGCCGAAGCCGGGACCAATGTGCCCAGCGCGGCATCGGAGGTTCGGCCCACCCGCCAATGGCGACAATGATGGACCACTCCAAAACCAGTTCCTGTTGCCATTTGACACCCAACAGCTCAGGGTTATGGTCAACCATATTCCGAAGCTTTCCGCAAGGGGAGACACCTCGATCCACTTCAGGGAAATAGAGCAGACCGCCAGTGCCAACAACTGCGACGACGCTGAGAAGGCCAAAATGCTGCTATTCTCCCTGGAGAGTAATCTCCTCCAATCCCTCTCTGACGAGTGTAAAAGGGCGCAGAGCGGGTATGAGGAGCTTAGAGATGTGGTTCTAGAGGCCATGGGGATGGATGAGGGAAGTCCCTTCTCCCGCGTGGAGAAGACGGTCCAGCTTTCTGGGGCAACCCCGCAGGCTTTTGCGGACCGGCTATGGCCGGTGTACCGGAAAGCTTGCCCGGGGACGCCAGGCCGGACGTTTCTGAACGGGGATTCCGTGATGCATTGGCTCCGTTGCCTGGTGGCGAACAGCTTGCCACAGGTCCGGGCCAAGGCAGAGGCCTGGTTCGACCCCAAAGATCCCCAGACCACAGAGCTCATGGTAATTAAGCAGCTAACCCTAGCCTACAAAAATGGCAGGGGAACCGATGCACACCCACCCAAGGGGAAGGTGCATGAGATAAAACCAGGAGTGCAGAGTAGAAAGGATTGGCAACAGGAAGGGAGTAACCCCCCCAAACACAAAGACTAATTGTTACGGGTGTGGGAAGGATGGTCACTGGCAGAAGGAATGCAAAAACCCTTGGAAGGATAACAAGGGAAAGCATCCCACAGCCCCAACCCAAAAGGCGGGGGTACGGACCCCTTCCGCAGAGGTCGAGTCACTTTTGGACGCCATGAGGTCCTTACTGTCTGGCCAGGGGAGAGTAGCAGCCGCCACCAGTGCTTTAACCCCGTCAGCCCCATCCGAACCCACAGCCGTGACTAGAGCCAGCGCAGCCTGTTTATCTGTGTTCACTCCGATATGATGAGTGGAGGAGACCCCTCTTGGAGATGGAGGTGGAAAAGGTGACAGGGACCTACCTGTTGGACACGAGGGCATCGCGCACCATGATCTACTCAGCTAAAGCCATCACCTCACCTCTCTCCAGCGGGGTCCCATACAATCTATCGGGGTTCATGGGTAGGGAACAGGCCGGCTCGGTTTCCAACCCGCTCGCCATTTGGATAGGACCACTCCGCTCCAAGTGGACATGTGTCCTGATGAAATGGGATGTGGAGGATGGAAGAGGGGTCCTGGGAGCCGACTTTATCGTGGGCCAGAGGATCCTGGTTGATTTGAGGAATCACTGCCTTTGGGGGGCAGGAAAAGTAAAGAACGGTGAGAGCGTAGTTATCCCGGGTAAGGAAGGAAAGGGGACCCTCTGCACCATGAAGCCCAAAGAGGATTATAACCTCCGTCTCATGGTCAGCAACACCCCACCAGAGTTCCAGGCATTTGTACAGGCCCACCTGGCCACATTTGCCACTTCCAAACACGACTGCGGGAGGGTCACAGGGTTTGAGGTCAGCGTAGACGGGGACCCCATGGCTTGACCACAGAAACAGTATAACTTCCCCAGGGAAGCAGAGCCGGACATGGAAGCAGCCATGTCCTCATTAGTGCAGCAGGGAGTTCTGAGACCGATAGCTACCCACGTGAATTCTCCGTTATGGCCGGTCAGAAAGCCGGACAATTCCTGGAGAGCCACGGTGGACTATCAGGTGCTCAATAGCAACATCCCAGCCTGTGCACCTACAGTAGCAGCAGTTGTCGACCTGATTGGAAGTATTCCAGCATCCGCAACCACTTTCATGGTGCTGGATATTTCAAATGGGTTTTGGTCCATCGGTGGGCGGGATGGACCCTCCCCTTAAACAAGCCACAGCGCCTGCCCGTGCAGTCTGTGAACTCGCTCCTGCTGCAGCCTGAGGATTTTTATCCTCAGACCCTACCTGTGGTGTATGTAACCTGTTCCACCTTAAGAGAACTACCTTAAGAGATGTACTACTTTCTCTTGGCTGCTGTATACTGTAATACTGTAATACCGGTGGTGACCACACCGGTATATAAGTGTTGTGCAAGGATCTGCTGGGCAGTTCAGCCCTGACCTCCGAATAGTAAAGACCTGTTAAAAGTTATTCTTGTTGTCTGTGTCCAGTGATTGATCCTAAACATAACTGGAACACACAGACTCAACAGTGGCGACGAGTCCGATCTTACCCTGCGGCAATTTTACATCCAAGGCAGCTTCGTCCTCAAAATGGGCGTCGAGAAGAGGCATCCGCCCTCATCATCCTGCTGAGCACCATCGCACGGGAGGCATCGAGAACCCGGGTTAAAAAGAAAAAGAATTCTGACCACGAAGCCCTCCATCAGCGACAGGCAGTGATCATCCCTTCTACCACGGTGGTGGGTAAGCCGATCAGCGACACGAGCAGAAAGTCGGCCGCGTTGACTGTGGAGTAGGGGAGGGAAAACGGAGGAATAAGGGCGGAGAGCTGGACCACGGCTGGTAGAAAGGGCCGGGCTGCAAGCGGGGCTGCGAGGCAAAGCAGCGTCGGGGAGTTGAGAAGCTTAAGGCACGAGAGCCGCGGAGAATTCAAACGCAGCCGGTGTAAAGGACCGGGCTGCAAGCGGGGCTGTGAGGCAAAGCAGCGTCGGGGAGTGAGAACCGCTGGGGAGGCGAGAACGGCAGCAGCAAGGCAATCGCCATTGCAGCCAGCGGGGGAAGAAGGCAAACGCGGGAATCCGCCATTGTAGTCGGCGGGGGAAGAAGACGAGCGCGGGAAAGACCGCCAAGCGTGGGAAGCCGCCATTTTAGTAGGCGGGGGAAGAAGACAAGCACGGGAAGCCGCCATTTTGAGAAAAAGAAAAATTTAAAAACTTGCAAGGATGCCTAAACATGGGAGCATTAATACCTTTGATAGTGATATCGAAGATTGGACCACATATGCAGAGCGCATGGAAGTTTATTGTAAAGCAAATAAGGTACCAGATGATGAGAAAGCACTAACCTTATTACGCTCAATGGGTGCGAAGACATACGGGCTATTGAAGCACCTACTATCACCAAATAAACCGGCGGATCAGACTTTCGTGAATATTGTTACTGTCCTGAAAAATCATTTAAACCCCACGCCGCTGATGATAGCGGAACGATTTAAATTTTACAGGAGAACGCAGTTGAAAGACGAAAGCAACGCTGAATTTTTAATTGAACTACGTAAGCTATTGAAGTACTGTCAGTTTGGAACAGGACTAGCAGATGCGCTGAGAGATAAATTTGTGTGTAGATTGTTAAAAGAAGGAACACAAAAGCGACTGCTTGAAGAGAATGATCTTACGCTTGATAAAGCTGTCACTATTGCAGCATCGCAAGAAGCCGCAGCGAGAGGCACTGCGGAAATGCAGCTACGGTCACCGGAACTCTGCACCAATCAAATGGTCTTGAGTACAGTAAAATGTTATCGTTGTGGAAAGACAACGCATGATCAGAACCAGTGCTGGTTCAAAAATCAGGAATGCAGAAAATGTGGCAGGCTTGGTCACATAGCTAAAGTATGCCGGTCAGGAAAGAAGACCAGCAACAAAAAGTCACCGCAGGAAAAGTACAGAAAGGTACACAAGGTGACAGAGAACAGTTCGAACGAACAGAAGTCAGATTCAGACTCCAGCAGTAATGAACTGGGTAGTCTAAGAGTACACAATGTTGGTAAGGAAGCAGACCTCCAAACAATTTGGGTCACACTTCAGATAGCAGGAGTCCAGGTGAAGATGGAATTGGACACTGGATCGGCATTGACGGTCATGAATAAGAAAGATTACAAAAGGTTATTCCCACATATTCCCCTACGGGATACGGAGATTGTATTGAAAACATACACGGGGCAAAGAGTATACCCCATCGGGAAGATAGAGGTAAAGGTGGTCCACAAGGGCAAAGAAAGCCGAGGAATGGACTTATATGTGCTACCTGAGGGAGGTCCACCACTACTGGGATGGGAGTGGATTAGGAAAATAAATATGGACTGGCATTCCTTAAAAGCACTAACGGTAGATTCCGGTACAAAAGATGTCAAACCTAAACGATTGTCCAGAATATTGGACGATGCTAAAGAGGTGTTCCAACAGGGACTGGGAACACTGAGAGGAATTACGGCAAACATCAAGGTTGAAGAACATGCAAACCCGAATATAAGTGTTGTGCAAGGATCTGCTGGGCAGTTCAGCCCTGACCTCCGAATAGTAAAGACCTGTTAAAAGTTATTCTTGTTGTCTGTGTCCAGTGATTGATCCTAAACATAACTGGAACACACAGACTCAACAGTCCATCCCCGTAAGGAGGGAGGATCAGTACAAGTTTGCCTTTACGTTTAAAGGGCAACAGTACACATGGAACTGTTTGCCACAGGGCTTCCACAACAGCCCTAGCTTTTTCCATCAGTGCATGGCCGACAGTTTGAAGGATTTTAGCCAGCCCAGACAGTTGGTTCAATATGTGGATGACCTGCTCCTGTTCACTGATTCGAAAGAGGAGCATGGCCCGCTATTGGCCGAACTGCTGGAGCTGTTAGGACAGAAGGGTTTCAAGGTAAATCCCAAGAAGGCGCAGATCGGCCAGCAGGAGGTGAAATTCCTCGGTCTGACCATGCGTGCTGGAGAAAGGGCCATAGATAAGGCTAGGAGGGAGGCGGCAGAAGAACTACCGGTGCCTAACACAGTAACGGGTGTGAGGTCATTTCTAGTGCTAACCGGGTACTGTAGAGACTTTATTGAGGACTATGCAGCCACCGCAGCACGTCTGCTCCGACTCCTACACAAGGGAGTGTGTTGTGTATGTACCTTTAAGGGAATAACTGGTCTCAGACTGCAGTACAGGCAGTGACCACCCCTGTATAAAAGGCCCTAGCAGGCTTCTGTAGTTTCAGTTTCCAGGTTGTCTCCATTCGGTAAAGACTTGTTATAATCAACTCCTGCAGTCCGTGTCTCAATTATACACGGACACAATACTGGCGACGAGTAAGAAACGAACTTACCTGCAACTCGGCAGCACCTCAGACGACATTATTGAAGGTCGAAGCCAGAAGAAAGAAAAAAATAAATAATCCAAAGAAACTCGAGAAACGGGCGTCGACCGTGGGCAACCGCCCTCCAAATCATCGAATTGAAGAGTGCAGGAGAGACTGTCGAGAGCCAGGCTTGGTCTCCAGTCTGTGGTTTCCCAGCTAATCAGGCTGGTGGCAGGTAGTGCACTAATCCTTCCTGGGCTGCGGCGGGCTAGAGCTCGATCGGGTGGCTCTGCAACGGGGCCGGGCAGCGAGTCGGGAAGCAAAGAGAGAGAGAGAGGGTGGAGCACACAAGGCGCGGCCGGTGCTTCGCAGCCGGGCAGCGTTCGGACCTAAGAAGAGGGAGGGAAGTGTCCCAGAGGGTCCGCTCCACGACGGGAATGGTTCTTCAACTAACGGAGCAAATATTGAAGCGCGATAGAAAAATAAAAATACCGCGGAGAGCGGCGTTGGCAGCAGCGATCGGGGAGGCGCGAAGACCATAGGGCGTCGCCATTACAGGATAGTAAAATAAATATAATCGCCAGCAACAGTGTTGGCAGCAGCGGCAGCGGCGGGAAAGCGCGGGAGGCGCCATCTTAACTCGGCGGGGAAGAAGGGAAAGCGCGAGATGCGCCATTTTGATCCATCGGGGACGAAGGCAAAGCGCAGGAGGCGCCATCTTAGATTTTCAAGATGCCAAAGACTGGCGATATCACTGCCTTCGACAATGCAATAGAAGACTGGACCACGTATGTGGAAAGAGTCGAGGTATATTGCGAGGCAAACGAAATAGCCGATGAGAAAAAGGCATCGGTATTGCTAAATTTAATGGGCGCAAGAACGTACGGCCTATTGCGGGACCTGATTACTCCAGCCAAACCGAAGGCGAAGAGTTTTAACGAAATTGTTGCTATCCTACAGGAACACCTAAATCCTACACCGCTGCTGATAGCAGAAAGATTTATATTCCACAGGAGAAATCAGCATAAAAATGAGAGCAATGCTGATTAACTTATGCAAGCTATGAAAGCACTGCCAGTTCGGAGCAGGACTGGCAGATACCTTAGGGGACAAATTTGTCTGTGGACTCCTGAGTGAAGGAACCCAGAAGAGGTTACTCTCAGAGAAAGAGCTGACGCTAGATAAGACTTTCAACGTGGCAGTATCGTACAAAGCAGCAGCAAGGGGAGCTGCGGAAATACAACAAAAGCCACAGGAATACAGCACCCATGAAATGACACGGGGAATTGCAAAATGTTATCGCTGTGGCAGAACAAACCATGACCAGAAGGACTGCTGGTCCAAGGACAAAATATGCAGGCAATGCGGAAAGATGGGACATATTGCACGAGTTTGCAGGTCTGGGAAGAAGACCAATGACAACAAAAAGGCTACTAAGGAACCGTACAGGAAAGTACAAAAGATGACGAACAGTAGTTCCGAAGACCAGATGAGTGATAGTGAATCTGGGAACAAGAGACTAAGCTGTCTCAAACTTCACAACGTAATCGCAAAAGAGGATCACCGAACCATTTGGGTCACCCTCACGATAGCAGGGCCCCAAGTCAAAATGGAATTGGATACAGGATCAGCTCTAACCGTCATGAATCGATGAGACTACGAGCGGCTATTCTCACACATACCCTTGAGAGAGACATCCATCGTCTTGAGGACGTATATGGGGCAAAAAGTATACCCCAGAGGAAAAATAAGGGTGCCTGTCGAATACACCGGCAAGAAAATACGGAAATTGTATCTTTACATTCTGCAAGATAGTGGACCACCGTTATTGGGACGTGAATGGATCAGAAACATAAGTTTAGACTGGCACTCCATTCAGGCACTGACGGTGGCTAGTAAAAAGGATGACGACGTCACTCCTGGACGATTGTCAACAATCTTAGCTGACGCCAAAGAGGTATTTCAACAAGAACTGGGCACTCTTAAAGGCGTAACCGCCTCGATAACAATAGAGGAGAATGCAATTCCCAAGTTTTTCAAAGCAAGACCGGTACCATATGCAATTCGCCCAGCCGTCGAGGCAGAGCTGGAGAATCTGGAGAAGGCAGGCATGTTATCTAAGGTAGACTGGTGCGAGTGGGCAACACCCATCATTCCTGTCATGAAGAAAACGTTAAACAATAAGTCTGAGGAGAGAAGGAAGGTTCACATCTGTGGGGACTTCAAGATGACGGTGAACCCAGTCCTTCACACAGTACAATATCCTCTTCCAAGGATAGAAGATACCTTCGCCTCACTATCTGGAGGGAAGCGTTCTACAAAAATTGACCTAGCACAAGCATATTTGCAGATGGAGGTTGAAGAATCCTCTAGGAAGTATCTCACGATAAACACTCACAAAGGTCTTTACCAGTATAATCGACTGGTATTCGGAGTAGCATCAGCTCCGGCGATATGGCAAAGAGCGATGGAACAAGTCCTGCAAGGGATTCCGGGGACTCAGTGTTACTTGGATGATATCCTAGTGACAGGTGACGATGACAGTGAACACCTTGCCAACCTAGAGCAGGTGCTCACTAGACGACGTGAACATGGGCTATGAGCCAATCGCCCTAAGTGCGAGTTTTTTAAGAAACAGATATCGTATTGTGGCCACGTGATTGATGAAGAGGGGTTGCATAAGTCCCCTGATAAAATTGAAGCGGTAGTTAAGGCTCCAGCGCCTGAAAATGTGTCGCAACTGAGGTCATTCCTCGGATTGGTGAATTACTACCATAAGTTTTTGCCGAATTTGTCCACAATTCTGCATCCACTAAACGCCCTACTACGAACGGGAGTAGCATGGAAATGGAGCGATGAATGTAAGCGGGCCTTTCAGAAGAGTAAGGACCTAATCACTTCAAGAGAAGTATTGGCTCACTACAACCCATCACTACCGATAAGACTGGCGTGTGATGCGTCTCCCTATGGTGTTGGGGCGGTACTGTCACATAAATTCCTTGATGGTTCAGAGAGGCCGATAGCTTTTGCGTCACGCTCGTTAACTTCAGCCGAGCGTAACTACGCCCAGATTGACAGAGAGGCCCTCAGCCTGGTGTGGGGGGTGAAGAAGTTCAATCACTACCTGCACGGTCAGAAATTTACTCTACTAACTGATCATCAACATCTCGTCTCCATTTTCAACCCTCAGAAGGGCGTACCGATAATGACGGCACAACGGCTACAGAGGTGGTCCCTTTTCCTAGGGGCACACCAATATGACATCGAGTACAAAGGAACTAAACAGCATGGCAATGCTGATGGATTGTCGCGCCTACCGTTGCCGACGGTGGAAGAAGAACTGGCAGTGGATCCAGTGGAGTTATTCCACTCGGCTACAGTCGAATGTCTCCTTGTGACGAATGCAAATATAGAAAAGGAAACACGAAATGACCCGACACTCTCCTGGGTCTATGATTTAACGGTGAAGGGATGGCCAGCACATGGCGAACCGCTGCTGCCAGCATTCTTGCCGAGAAGAGAACAGCTGTCAGTGTGCAGAGGAACCTTGATGTGTGGATCCAGAGTAGTAATTCCACCCAAATTGAAGGATAGAGTGCTCAATGAGCTTCATGAGGGTCATCTGGGAGGGGTAAAAATGAAGAACTTAGCCAGAGAAATCAAAGAGATGACCAAGAGCTGTACAGGATGCCAGAAGGTCCAAAACGCCCCACCACAAGCCCCTCTACATCCATGGGAGTGGCCCTCATCTCCATGGCAAAGGGTGCACATTGATTTTGCTGGTCCCTTTATGGACTTGATGTTTTTAATTGTGGTGGATGCACATTCAAAGTGGCCAGAGGTAATAAAAATGTCCTCAACCACCACAGAAAAAACTATCACAGCCTTACGAACCATGTTCGCCAGGAATGGGCTGCCTGAACAGATTTGCTCTGACAATGGACCACAGTTTGTGTCTGAAGAGTTCCGGAGGTTCTTAAAGAACAATGGTGTTAAGCATTACAAACCTGCCCCATATCATCCAGCCACTAATGGATTGGCCGAGAGGTTTGTTCAAACATTCAAGAAGGCTATCAAGGCAATGTGTAATGAAGATATACCCCTACAACACAAGGTGGATAACTTTTTGTTTGCCTACCGGAATGCGACACATGTGGTTACCAACCAAACTCCAGCCATGATGTTCTTCAATCGAAGACTACGATGCCGCTTGGATTTGGTTAAGCCAAACGTCAGAAGAGATGTGGAGAACAGGCAGTTTCAGAATATGAATGAAAGGCCGACCAGGAGTTTTAAGATAGGTCAACCAGTTTTGGCCCGGGACTACCGCACAGAGAAATGGCAGCCAGGAACGATCTGTACACGGCAAGGACCTCTAATGTATACTGTGGATGTTGGAGAGAGCATTGTAAGACGCCATGCTGACCAGATTCTAGAGTCACTGGAAAACGTCAACTCCACACCATGATCTGATACACCTGGCGATGAAACCGAAGTACCAATTGCATCTACTGCAGAATCGGTGATATTGGAAGCAGACGAACCAAACAACGACATTGATCCCGACTCAACCTTGCCAGAAGAACCTGATATCCCAAAGAGGCGTTATCCAGACAGAATTAGGAAGCCTCCTCAAAGACTGAACTTATAATTGCTTAACTTCAACCAATGTATCTAGCAACGGTAATTGTAATTAGTTATTATTTATTTGTTAAATGAATGTTATGTACTGTTTATCTAAAAGGGGAGGAATTGTTGTGTATGTACCTTTAAGGGAATAACTGGTCTCAGACTGCAGTACCGGCAGTGACCACCCCTGTATAAAAGGCCCTAGCAGGCTTCTGTATTTTCAGTTTCCAGGTTGTCTCCATTCAGTAAAAACTTGTTATAATCAACTCCTGCAGTCCGTGTCTCAATTATACACGGACATAATAGAGGGGAGTGGCTTTGGGATGACGGTTGCCAGGCAGCATTTGTCAAGCTCAAGAAGGACTTGCAGACCGCGCCAGCTTTAGGGGCCATAGATGGGGGGAAAGAGTTTTTCCTGGAGGTAGCAGCCAGCGGGGACAGCCTGAGAGCTGTGCTGCTCCAAGAGCGGCACGGCCGGCTGCGGCCGGTGGTCTACCCCTCCAGGATACTCACCGATGTGGAAAACAGCTATTCCAATTGTGAGTGGCATCTTTTGGCCACACATTGGGCTGTGAAAAGATCATTGATCTTCACAGGCACCTCTCCCATCACCCTCCTCACCCATCACACACCCACCCAGATGCTTCTGGACGGGAGGATCAAGGATGGGACAGTGAGGAGTGCCCGCATTGCCCGCTGGACCTTGCTCCTCTCGCAGATGGATCTGAAGGTGAAGGGTCTCTGTGAACCAAAGCTCACAGCCAACATGGTATATCCTGGAACAGCCCACCGGTATTGAAGGGGTTTGGGAAATAAACATAGGTATACGGGCCAGGATACATCCCACAGGCCGCGAGATCTATGTAGACGGTTCCAGCACAGTATCTGCTGGAGAGCATCTCACGGAGTGTGGAGTTTACGACCCAGCGGCAAACATTGCCCTGGCGATTAAGCTCCCCAGCACCATGAGCGCCCAGCAGGCTGAACTGAACGCGATGGTGTACGTCGTTACACACCCGGAGATCTTCCCCACCCTCTACACATTTTCTCGGACAGCATGTTTACGTGCAATTCGTGTACGGAGTACCTAGCCATCTGGTCCTGCCGCGGATACACCTCCGCTGATGGGAGACCCCTCACAGTAAAGCACCTGCTGGAAAAGATCCTGGCAGCAGTGGGGGAGGAAGGGGAGGTTTTTATTCACAAAGTGAAGGCATATTCCTCCACAGAACCCCACGGCCAAGGCAACCAGCAGGCTGACTTGCTCGCAAAGGAGGATGCCCGCACAGGCACTTTCTGGGACCCATTTGGGTCCAGACACATGGCGGCGGTCAGAGGCAGGGATGGGACCCAAGGGAGTGCAGGGTTAGCATTAGCCCCGGACCTTAAGGCGGTCCAAGCCCAAGACCCCGTCCTCAAAGCAGTCCTCTGCGCCATAGCTGAGGGAAAGGAGATAGAAAGTCCATACAGCACAGCGACTCTCTCCGTTAAAGAGGGACTTCCTTCAACTGGCCCATGAGGGTCCAGGAGTGGGACAGCCCGGGCCTGAGACCACCTGGCAACGGGTGGAACAGGCGGGATGGTGGCCGGGACTCAGGGACGATGTCCGCGAGTTCTGTGCAGGCTGTCTCGTGTGCGCTGCGAACAACCTTGACTCCCACAAAAGGAAGGTCCCTATGGGACATGTCAGGAGGGTAGAGGGATCATGGCAGTCGATACAAGTCGACTACATTGTGTAGTGTATGTGCCTTTAAGAGCCCCAGGTGTGCTGTAATGCCGGTAATGGCCACTCGGGCTATATAAGCCTGTATATTGTGTATATCCGTTAGAACCCCCCCCAGACTTTTATTGCTTGCCTCCGATTTCGCTGCCTGTCTCAGCTGTACAGCCAGCCGCTGGAGCCCCAGCCTGATGCCCAGGAAGGATTAGCGCAGTACCTGCCACCAGCTTGGCCAGCTGGTGAAACCACAGCTTCTCTCACTTCTCACGAAGTGGCCGGAGGCAATAAAGATGTCCTCCACCACCACGGAAAAATCCATCACAGTATTAAGGACCATATTTGCCAGGAATGGGCTGCCGGAACAGATATGTTCTGATAATGGACCGTGAGTCCGAAGAATTCAGAAAGTTCTTAAAAAACAATGGGGTTAAGCACTACACGTCCGCCCCATACCATCCCACCACCAATGGATTGGCTGAAAGGTTTGTCCAGACCTTCAAGAAGGCCATAAAGGCCATGGGTAATGAAGACATAAAACTTCAGCACAAGGTGGATAACTTCTTATTCGCATACAGGAATGCAACACATATGGTTACCAACCAAACACCCGCCATGATGTTCTTCAGTAGAAATCTAAGATGCCGGCTGGATTTGATCAAGCCCAACTTCAGAAGGGACGTGGAGAACCGGCAGTTTCAAGGTATGAATGAAAGGCCAACTAGAACCTTCCAGATAGGTCAACAAGTTTTGGCCCGGGACTACCGTACCGAGAAATGGCAGCCTGGAACTATCTGCACACGACTAGGACCACTGATGTATACCGTGGACATCGGAGAAAGCATAATAACGCGCCATGCTGACCAAATCATAAAGTCATCCGAAAAGGGACAACCTACACCACAACTCTATACGTCTAACGATGAAGTAGAGATACCCATATCTACCTCCGATCCGATGATACTGGAACCCGATGAACCCGACACTGGCATTCAAGCCGAATCTGCCTTGCCAAAAGAACCTACTACACCACCAGAAACTACTACACCCCCGAGGCATTATCCGGACCGAGTCAGGAAGCCTCCTGAGAGACTGACTTATAATTAATTAACTACAGCAATATGTATATTATTTTTCTTATAACATGTAATTAATAATTATTTAAAATATGATGTACTGGTTAGCTAAAAGGGAAGGAATTGTAGTGTATGTGCCTTTAAGAGCCCCAGGTGTGCTGTAATGCCGGTAATGGCCACTCGGGCTATATAAGCCTGTATATTGTGTATATCCGTTAGAACCCCCCCCCAGATTTTGCTTAGTAAACACCTATGAACCAACTCCTATCTTCAGTGTCTTTATCAACACACGGACGCTACACATTGGGCCCCTGCCCACCGCCCAGGGAGGTTAGAAGTACTGCCTAGTCCTGGTGGACGTGTTTACCAAGTGGGTAGAGGCTTTTCCCTGTAAAACTGCCACAGCTCTGGGTACTGCCAGGGTCCTGGTCCGGGAAGTGTTATCGAGGTGGGGACTACCACAGTTTGTGGAGTCCGACCAAGGGAGCCACTTCACCGGACAGGTGATGCAGAACACTCTGATGCTGCTAGGCATCGAAGGGAAATGGCACATAGCCCACACCCCCCAGTCATGGGGTATTGTAGAACGCATGAATCGGACCCTGAAAGAAAGGTTAAGAAAGGAAATGGTGGACTCGCCCCGTAAATGGGCCGAAGTCCTACCGTTGATTTTGATGGGGATCCGGGCCAGCCAGTCTAAAAGCACGGGGTATTCCCCGTACGAGCTAATGACTGGCAGGGTTATGCAGACCCCCACCCATGCACTAGCCCCGGTGCTCACGGAGGGTCAGCTCAGGGAGGTAAACCGGGACAGGTTCACCCGCAACCTCTTTGAGCACCTGAAGCAGGTCCATAAGCAGTCGGCTGGGAAAATGGGAAGGCAGCATCGGAGTAACCGATTGCTGCTCGAACCGAAAAAGCACCACGAGTGGGAGATAGGAGATCGCGTTATGGTAAAAAATTATGCCCGAGTAGGTAGTTTGGAGCCATTGTACATGGGGCTCTACAGTATTGTAGATAAAGCCAGCCCCATGGTATACGCCTAGAAGATGCCCCGGCGTACAAAATGGTTCCATATCAACCAGTGTAAGCTGTTTACACCTGAAAGGGGAAAGCAGCCAGTTGGAAAAAGTCTGAGGATAAAGATCCTCAGCCTGCAGCAGGAGCGAGTTCACAGACTGCATAGGCAGGCGCTGTGGCTTGTTTGTAGGGAGGGACCATCCCGCCCATCGATTTGGACACTCCCCCACTCTTCTGGGATCCAGATGAGGGGGAGGGACCTGAGGGCGAAAACCCCACCCCTAACCCAGGTGTAGAGAGGGAGGAACCTGAGGTCGACAATCCCGCCCCGGACCCAGCCATGGGACCTGGGGGCGGAGACTCTCAGCTCGCGGCAGCAGGCTGCGAAAAGTTACCTGCCCCCAGCCCAGGTTCGGGGGGGTCAAGCCTGGGGGAGCAGCGGATCGGGTAAAAGGCCCAGCGGCCAAGACAGCCCCACCCGTCAAAGCCCATAGAAGGTCCCCACGGACGCCCCAGCCGAGAAAGCCATGGTCACCAGCCCTCCAGTTACCAAGGGCCGCCCCTCGAGCCAGGGATACATCCAAGGACACAGGTCCTCAGCCAGCAGCCAGTGCCTGTGAGGACCAACGGTCAAGGACTGTGCGATCATGCCGGGGGTAGCGGCGAGCCACGGTCTGACCAGGGATTAGCCTGGCTGCCCAGAGACAGGCGGCAGATGTACACAATTGTATTTTATGTTTACGTTTTAAGTAAGGTGTAATTATTTAGCTTAAGTTTGGGTGTTTTTAATTTAAGTTAAATAAGGTGATGGGTAGTTTTATGTAAGTAGTCTGTTAAGAGTGTATCTTTGGGTCGAGGTCGCGGGATCCGACCATGCTTCACCAAGCCAGAGAATCTCTTGGGGACCTTGGCTGCATGTTCTTTTATATCTTTTGCAGAAAGATTTTCAGGATGGAATGGATCGTGATCCTATTCACCCTGATTGGGATGAGTGTGGCGAGAAGGGGTAAAGACCAAGACTCCCACATCTACGGGTGTTCGGGAGACAAGGCGCCCCTGGCGATCGATGGGAGTGGTGAATGGGATGCGAAGGAAACCGCCGTTTACTTCCACGAGGGGAGGTGGCCAGGATGGTTGGGGTCCAATTCGTCTCAGTACTCCAGCCAAACCGGATTCACGTATGGGGAAGCCTCCCTCCTGTGTCCCCGGGTACGAGTCGTTACCATGAGGGTCAGCATCACCGTTGGAAAGCGAATATGTTTGACGTGTAAAGGACACATTCCACTTGATAGATGGTGGTGGCTCAGGAAGTTGAGCAAGGACATGAGGAACCCCGAAGTCGAGTGGGAACGGTTGGGAAACAACACCCATCGGACGATTACCGGGACTCATGGAGGACTAAGCGTGTGTTGGGACAAGTGGTGGGAACCAGACCAAGGGATTTACATCTGTATGTGGGGGCCAGAGACGGTCTGCCCTGCAGGCATATCCATTATGTTCCACCAGCAGTGGCACGACACCGGGAAGGGGATAAGGTGGGATGCCAGCCGGAAGGTGTGTGCAGTCCCATATTCCCAGATCCCAGTCAACGCCACTGAGCTGGTAACCCGCCCCCGAAAGCCCCTGCCCATGGCGCAGGTGGCGAGGTTATCCAGGGAAGATTGCCCCACCACCACCAAGGGACCAGGGAATGGAATGGTACTAGTCCCCACTGATCAGATGCTGTACCAGCGGGTACACTACGCGGTAGCCTCCGTGATTTTAAATCTCACGGAGTTACATTTACCGGCGTGGTGCCCCAAAGAAACAGAGCAGTTATACCAGGCTCTATTAAAGGACATGTTCAAGAAGTTTTATGAGTTTGATTTTGCCCACATGGACACACACCGGGAATTTTTGTGTAACACAGGGAGTCAAAGAAGGGAAGTATGGAATGATGTTTTTACTGCATTTAATACTGGGTCCTCTGTCATCAACAGCTTGGATGACATAGAGCTGCAGACCCAGATAAACGGTTTAAAAACACAGTTAAAGAGGATATTACTGGATGAGAACAAGGTAGTGGGCTCGGAGTTGCATGAGGACCAGGCCATGACGGTCCATTTAAAAGAGATCATAGCCAAGTTGGAAAAGCACGCAAAGATGGTAAATGCTCTCATAAGGGAGGACAGAAATGCTTCTGACCAGGCTGCGCAGAATGAGGTGTGCATGCTATACGGGGCGTGGTTACTGGGTGAGGGCCACGGTAATCTGGAGGTTTTAAAACAAGGTTTGGTCCCCTCCCGGTATAGCAACAAGCACCTCGCAGCCCTCCACCATTTTGAGAATGCATTGAGCCCGTGCCAACTCCGGCTAGCCTCCGAAGCCTATCCAGTCCCCGTGGATTGTGGGCGGTCCAACCACACAATCATGGGAGTAGTAGTTAGGATGCCGGTCATGGGTAGGACAGCCCGACCCGCACCGGTATAGAGGGTTGAGAACATTGGAGTCATTCAAGGGGGTGCACATATTCGTTTCACAGCGGTCCCGCCTTACGTCATTAAGTGGGAGCACGCTAAGACAGGTACTGACCTCTCAGGGTGCCGGAGCCGGGGAGCACACATAATCCTGTGTCCCCAGCACTTGAATGCCTATTCAAAACCGCAGTGTGGGTTCAGAGTTGCTGACGCGAAGCCTATAAATTGTACCATGGAGGCAATAGCACAAGGCCATGTTCCCCCATAGGTAGCATATATAGGAGGTGGGACATATTGTGTCACCACTGGCGCATCCCACTACCAGCATGGACAGCATAGCTGGTGTCCGGTTAGTGACAGCAGTTTCTGTTTTAAAGCCGAGGCAGAAGTTCAAGTGGCCCAGGAGCAAATTGGATATTGACTCCACCCTGGTGGAACATTTTCAATAATATAGAGGTCCCTTCATGGATCAGACTGGCTTACCACATTCTCGTGGTTTGCCAGTTAGGGAAAGTGTTGTACTTAGTTTGTATACAGTGTAAGGGAAAAGGTTGGTGTAAAGTCTGTGGGTTGTGCAGTTAATAAATACACAGACTTCAGAAGTAACAAACAAACAGGTCTTTACTATTCGAAGGTCCGGGCGAATCTGCCCCAGCAATCCTGCCACAACACTTATATACTGGTGTGGTCACTATCGGTATTACAGTATACAGAAGCCAAACAAATAGTGCCACACCTAAAGTAGTTCTCTTAAAGGTGAACGGTTACATTCAATAGTTCCCTTAAAGGTAGACGGGTACATACACTACAATCCTCCCTTTTTAGCTTATTACTTACAGAGTCCCCGTTAAACATACATATCTTCAACTTCCTATAAAACAAATTACAGATATAATCTCGGTGGAGTCAATGTCATATAAAACAATTTACAGATATAATCTCGGTGGAAACAGTTCACAGGTTCAGTCTCTGCGGAAACAGTTCATAGATTCAGTCTCTGATCTTGACTCGTTCCGAACAACATTTCTTTGGTGTAGCCGTTTCACCTGGCTAGCGTGACTCCTCCATAGCCTTTTTCTTGACGTAACAGCTTGAACTTTCGTCCTGTTGAACCAGCAGTGCGGACTTTTACAACCAACTGGCTGTCTTGACATTTTCCAGTTTTTCAACTAATTTAGCTCCTTTCGTAATGTTCCGCCTGGGATGGTAGAAGTGCTAATATTTTAGACAGTTATTATCTTCTGCTTCTCCTTTTTCTTTTCTGCCTTTTTGAAACTCTCGGAGCTCCTTTCTCGGCTGCCAGCTGTAGCATCATCAACTCTCTATGTTCCTTAGACCTTAAGTGCTTCATCCGGATTTCAGCACTTTGGGAGTTTTCATCACAAGCTGAGCAGACCACATCCTCGTAATATTCAGTGTCACTCAACAGGTCATGGTAATATTCGGGTTCGTCCTGAGTTAGGCCAGCGAGAGAGCCTTCTTCTTCCTCCTCACCCGTCTGGACGTTAGCTGACGGTGGTTCCTTCCCTAGACATCTTTCTTGAAAAGACTTCTTCATGCATTCATATTCATCCCGCTCTTCCTGGGTTATCTGCCATTCCTTCACGACGGACCTCATTTGTGAGTTCAATACCTTCCCTTCCATCGGGAATTGCGTTATCAGGCTATTTAAACCTTCTACTGAAGTAACGGTTTCCACATTCTTCTGTTCACCTTGACGTGATTCAACGTACTTTTGGCATCCTTGTAAAATTTGTGTTGCCACCTCAGCTATCTCCGTGACTTTTGAGAGCTCCGAACTCGTTCCCCCTGAAGATTGAAGCTCGTGTTCAGATTGTTCCCCTTGCAGAGTCTTGTCCTTCAGCATATGAAGGAGTTGGCTGACCATTAACTCTTCCCTGGGAACACGGTGGATCAGAGTCTTCTCCATTTCATCCACCTCTTTCTCCAATACTTCCACCTTACGTTCCTCTTGAACTTTGGCTTTCAGCGCTCGGAAAAGTTGCGCCCTGATGCTCTCTAGTTCATGTTCAGGGACCATTCTTACAGTCTCTGAGTTTCTTACAGTTTCCTTTTCTTCCACTGAAAGGATTCCCAGTTGAATCTGTTCTTCAAGTTGTTGGACCTCGGTCATTGCCGCCTCATATTTGTCTTGGGTGTCCTTCAATGTTTTTATGAGTTCTTGGACATCCTGTCTTTCATGCTCTGCCATGTTTTTCACCTCTAATTTCTCATCTATGGATGGAACTTCTACCGATGAGTCTGTCTTGGCCTTGAGCTCATCAAGAATTTCCTGCAGCCTTTGGACTTCTTGCTCATGTTCAACCTTTAGTTGTTCATATGCTTCTACTGAAACTAGCTTTTCGGAGGCTGCCGAGTTAACCCCCTCCAGAATTGTAGCCTGGGCCTGTTCATACTGTTCTTTCAACTTCTCACACTCTGCTTGTAAGGAGTCGTAGAGAAGAACTGGAATAAAATCCTGGCTTCCTGAAGATTCCTCTTCCTTTGGTTCGTTCTGTAAATATTCTAGTTCCTGAACAGCATCAGGGGAATGTGATTGGTATTTGACCACGATGGCTCTATGGTCGCTCTCTGCTTGAGCTAGCTGTCTCTGTTGTCTTTCCAGGTTCTCCCATTCGGTGTCCCAGAACTTTTCCATATTTTTCATCTCTTGTACGAGACGGTCACTCAACTGTTCCAATTGTTGTCGTGCTTTGACATAAGTTTGCGTCCGAGCTCGGTGTTCTTCCGTCGTGGATGAATCCTTTGCTTGAACAGGCTCAGAATTCTCTGTCAACCTGGAGTTCTGCTCTGCAGCATTATTCTTCTTGGTACCATAAGTCCTTCTGCATGTCTTCGTTTTCTTCCCCATCGTCGGCAAGTCCCTTTTAGCCTTGTCTTCCATATTCGACTTGGTCTTATCATCATCCATTTCAGAACCTGAGCTAATAGCTTGCACCGAGTCCTCCCTCATTATGGCTTTTAGGTAATGCCATTCCATGTCTATTTTCTTAATCCACTCCCATCCCAGGAGTGGTGGTCCTCCCCCAGGTAACACGTACAAGTTCATTCTTGGGTGTTCTTTACCCCTATCTCTCACCTTGACTCTTATTTTCCCCACGGGGTATACGTTATGCCCCGTGTATGTCTGTAATACGAACTTGGTATTTCTTAAAGGTATGTGAGAGAATAGCCGGTGGTAGTCCCTTCGGTTGATGACTGATAGAGCTGATCCAGTGTCCAGCTCCATTCTTACTTGGACTCCAGCTATTTTTAGTATGACCCAGATGGTCTGTAGATCCGTTTCTTTACCCACATTGTGGATTCTCAGACTACCCAGCTCCTGGTTGTTTGGGTCTGAGTCTGAATTCTGTTCGTCTGAACTCTTCTCAGCCACCTTGTGTACCTTGTTGTACTTTTCTTGTGGTGGCTTCCTTTGATTGTTGGTCTTTTTCCCGGACCGGCATACCTTCGCGATGTGACCCAGTTTGCCACATTTCCTACACTCTTGGTTCTTAAACCAGCATTGATTCTGGTCATGCGTTGTCTTCCCACAACGGTAGCATTTTGTTGTGCTTGAAGTAATTTGGTCCACCCCGAGTGCCGCCGCCTTTAGTTGCATTTCCGCCGTTCCTTTCGCTGCGGCTTCATGCGATGCAGCTATAAGGACAGCCCTGTCCAGTGTGAGGTCGTTCTCTTCCAGTAGTCGCTTCTGCGTCCCTTCTTTGGACAATCCGCATACGAACTTGTCCCGCAGCGCTTCTGTCAGATTCCCTCCGAACTGGCAGTATTTCGCTAGCCTACGCAGTTCGACCAAGTATTCCGCATTGCTTTCGTCTTTCCTCTGCGTTCTTGCGTAGAATTTGAATCGTTCAGCCAGCATCAACGGTGTGGGGTTCAAGTGGTCCTTCAGCACAGCCACAATCTCTTCGAAGGTCTGATCCGCTGGTTTATTTGGTGCTATTAGATGCTTCAAGAGCCCGTATGTTTTTGCCCCCATCGAGTTTAGCAATGTTTTCGCCTTGTCGTCTTCCTCTATTTTGTTGGCTTCGCAATAGATCTCTATGCATTCCACGTACGTGGCCCAGTCTTCTATTTCAGAATTAAAGTCGTTAATATTCCCTCGCTTAGGCATCTTTCTTCCCTTGGGAGCAGCACCAGTATTTCTTTAAGTATTCTTATTTATTTGTTTATTTCTATGATGGCGGTTTTCCCGTGAAATCAGCGGTTTCCCGCTCTTTCCTTCTCTCCCCGCCCACTTCAATGGCGGTATGTCAGTTAAGATGGCGGTTTTCCCGCGTTTCTTCCCGGTGGAAGGGGTACGCTTCCCCCACAGCGGACAGGTTCAGCTGCTGGCTGGCTTCCGCACAGCTCCCCTTACTCGGCTCTGTCTTTTCCTCCCGCCCGCACGGCTCTACCGGCGCTGGGTACACCCCGTTAACGGAGGACAGTTCAGCCGCTGGACTGGCTCTCGCGCAGTCTCTCTCTCCGTACCCGGCTCTGTCGCTCTCTCTCCCGCATGTTCGGTGCTACCAGCCCTGGGTACCCCGTTGGTGGAGAACAGTTCAGCCGCTGGACTGGCTCTCGCACAGTCTCTCTTCCCTTGCTCGGCTCTGTCTCTCCCTCTCCCGCACGTTCGGTTCTACCGGCTCTGGGTACCCCGTTGGTGGAGGACAGCTCAGCCGCTGGACTGGCTCTCGCGCAGTCTCTCTCCCCTTGCTCGGCTCTGTCTCTCTCTCCCACCCGCACGGTTCCTGTTCGCCCCCCAGCCCTCTCGCAGACCGGTGTTTCCCTCCCCAGCTGTGGCTGGGTTTCTCTTCCCGCGCCTACTCACAGTCTCAGCGCTTCGTGGCTGCGGTCGCTGCCCGGCTTTCCCGCCGATCGAGGTCCGACTGTCTCACGACGCCGTTGGACCCGACTTTCTGACCGGCTCCGTTCCCCCCTCGGCCGTGGTCGAGTGCACAGCCCTTATTCTCCGGATATTCTCTACACTTTCCCCTACTCACAGTCTCCGCGGCCGCCTTGTTTCCAGCTGATCGGCTCACTCCGCACCGTGGTAGAAGGGTAGTCAGTGCCTGTTGCAGATGGAAGCTTTTGTTGCTAAAGTCTTCCTCCTTCCTCCTGCTGCAGCCTCGTGTTTTCTTTCAGCAGCACGCCGAGGGCAGTTGCCTCTCTTCGACGCTCTTCGTTGCTTTGGTAGTCTTGCCGCAGGGTACGATCGGACTCGTCGCCACTGTAAAGTCTGTGGGTTGTGCAGTTAATAAATACACAGACTTCAGAAGTAACAAACAAACAGGTCTTTACTATTCGAAGGTCCGGGCGAATCTGCCGCAGCAATCCTGCCACAACACTTATATACTGGTGTGGTCACTATCGGTATTACAGTATACAGAAGCCAAACAAATAGTGCCACACCTAAAGTAGTTCTCTTAAAGGTGAACGGTTACATTCAATAGTTCCCTTAAAGGTAGACGGGTACATACACTACAGTTGGTGGTCAGAATTCCGAAACCAGAGGATTTGGAAGGAACACTATGTAAAGGTGGAGGGAGATATGCCGGTTTAAGTCTTTTCTCCCTGTATTTTGATTAAAGGATTGTCGTTTCTTTTGTGTTTGTTATTTTTAATAAAGGGTTTTCTTTTGTTGTTTTTTTTGTGACGCGGTTTAATAAAGATATGTGTACCAAGTGGTGCAGGGGTGTTGGACCCCTCCATGCTTGGATGTGTGTGTAAAGTCTGTAATTTTACTCTCTGACTGCTGATGTACACTGCATTTTCGCGGAATGGGAAGTGCATGTGTCGTGGGTATATTAGACAGGTAATTTCAGGGGAAGGTTGATTATGGAGGATCAGAACATTTTTGCTCACCTTAAATGTATGATACTTCAAGCAAGTTTTAGTATCACAGGAGGGACTGTAAGATTTGCAAAATTTCTGCATTTTCCCGAAGGCTGTTATTAATAAACGGGACACTGCGTGGAAATTTTTAAATCAAAAAGGGTACCCAAGATGGCGTCCGTGCCTCGTGGCAGAAAGCCTGTGACCTTTTAAAATGGACTCTGCAATGCAGACAGCTTGTGGAGAAATCGAAACCAAGCTGCAGGCTTCTGTGAAGAGAGACTTTGTATTTTGGAACCAGACAGAACCCTGAATTATGCATTAGACCGAATTGGAGACAAATCTAAATTCAGTTTAGGCCTATAGTTAAGGCCAGCAAGCAGTCTACATATATTATTGGAAATTGATTAACAGAGCCATCGAGGCCGGACAGGCCCATCAAGGAACTTTCAGGACAATACAGTCAATAATCAGGCCAGTAGATGCGTTTACTGGCCATCTAAACCCAGTTAGTATGGATTGCTACCATTATTTAAAATAGCCCGCCAAGATTAAAACAAAGAACTAACCTGATTTGGTGCGCAGATAAGGGTTTTCGATGATGGTATAATTGAAGGCCCCCTTGGGTAGCAAGTGTGTGTTCGTGTTCGGTGTTCTTGTTGGTTGGTTTGCTGGTGCTGCTCTTCGGCCCCTCGCCCTCGTGGCTGCCGCTCTTTCCCCGTCCCACGCTTACCCCCTGGCCTTTGCCTGTGAACTTTTCTCACTCCATCTGGAACTAGCCCTGGCACCGGGTCGGGTGGACACTGACAATTCAGGCCAGGCGAGGCGGGATGCGATGAGGGGAGGAGGGAAGACCACCGGAGGGAAGGCCACCTGAGGAAGACCGACTGAAGAAGACCAACTAAGGAGGTGAACTGAGGGGAGGCTTCGAATTATTGGGCCTTCAGCCTCAGCCGACCTTCGAATATCTGCACACCAACTCAATCTGGCGACTGTCAACCAAGAATCATCCCTGCAAGGTAAAGTACCCAAACAGAGACTTTAACTTTGGTGTACTGAAACCTGGACAACGCCCTTGCAGCGCTCGGAGACCACATGATGACAGCAGGCTCCAGAGAGCACCAAGAGTGAACCCCGAACCCAACCGCTGTTTTGAGTCTAACAAACCTTTTGATTGGTGAGCATGAAGTCCTGACCCCTCATAGCTTAATCTAGTTAGGTATAGGGGGTGGGATAAGGATAAGGGGATTGTTAAGATAGTTGTTTTCCCTCAATGTGCCGTGTATTCCCCATTCCCTGCATAAGTATAGTTATTATTATTCTTACTCTTTTGTATTTTTCACCTGTAGAAGTGTACACTAGTAATTTTTCCCATAAGATTGTATCAAGTTTTTCCTCTTCAATAAAATCTTGGTTTTTGTTTACATCCAACCACCTGTCTACTCGAGTCTTTTCTGTACCGCCGCCTTGTACCTAAGTCTGGTGTCTAGAACCCAGGGGCGTGGGAGCGATTCGAACCGCTCACAAAGCAGTCAGGGCATAACTGACTGGGCGTACGCATGCGCCAAATAACACCACCACACGCCACCCCCTACACAGCCTTCTCCGCTGAGACTTGTGTCTTTTAAACCCAGTATGTCTTTTATTAATAATATTAGAAATCTGTTCATAGTATCATGTATTTCTGTGAATAATGGCTATTCTGTCACAATGCAACAGGGGCTACTAGTTTCAGGGGACCTGCTGCATTCCACCAAAGAATTAAGAGGGGCTTAGGAAACGATGTACTCACGGGAATAAATACGGGGATGCCATTCATTAATGCCCTAGATATACAAGGAGTCCAGAGTAGTGTGGAACAATTACAAAGGGTAATACAACAGATTTTAGAGAAAGAAACTGGTTTGGTTCAACAAGAATCAGAATTGGGGGAACATACGATAAGGAAATTACTCGAGGGAATCAAAGTTATAGAAGACCATGCTAGCACTATCAACAAACTAAACCATAGAGATGAGGAACAAGCAAAAGATGGGGTAGGGAGAGGCTTGTGCCATGCCTATGTCCAATGGACCACCGGACAGTTAAAGCACAATCTGGCACAGATGCAATGAGGTGAGGTATCAGACTGGATTAACAGCACATAGCTCTATGGCTTGAGCCAGAATCCAGGCCCTCTGAGTGCTTGTACCCTCAAGGGGATGACCAGAGTATATCCAGTGATACAAAAATACAAAGCAGAAGTGACAGCAATGATAGGCATCGTACTCATGATACCAGTGGTGAGACTAGACATGACTCCATACCCACAGTACCAGGTAACAAACATAGCCATAGTGAGGGGTGAGGCATACCTCCAATACTATCCAATTGATACCTATGCCATCAGGAAGAATGGTACTATAAGCGGAGTCTCCCTAAACGGATGCCATGGGAAAGGTACGCTTACGATATGCCCACATCTGGTAGGAGAAGGCCCTAAGGATAAGTGCGGCTATAATAAGACAGAAGAGTGTGTGTTGGAATTATCACATGTTGACCACCATCACACCCGCTCAGGATATAGAGGCAGAGGGGAGTATTGTATAGCTACCACAGAGACTGAGTACCAATATAGTAACCTTGTATGTGTAATCACAATGCCTAACTTCTGCTTCACACCAAAGATCCCTGTGACAATTGGACACACCAGATTGGTGTATGTACACTTAAGGGAGGAAATTAAACTAATTGTGCCAGATAGTTTAAGGAACGAATTGGTCAATTATGAAGATCCGGTGGGGGCTCCGATACCCCGCCTGCAAGAGGATCTGCAAGAGATAAAAGAGGGCTTAAGTAAAATGGTGAAACAATACGTAATGTTGCAAAGGAACCTTGGGGAACTAGAAAGGGACATAGAAGTAGAACTACAGGAAGTCCCATGGTATGAGAAGCTGTGCGATTGGGGGATGAATGTCAACATCCACCCATGGATCCGCATTACTTCTCACATACTAGTTATAGTACAATTGATTTTTGCAATAGGAATGGGAATAGCAGCATATGCCACCTGTAAAAAATGCAGAAAACAAAAAAAGAAAGAAAGAAATGGAAGAAATGTACATGACCTTGATAAAGTAGTGATGTATGCTGTTCGGTGGTAATTGTTACAGAAACCTCCTGGGCAGATTCCCATCGAGCAGATGGACTATTACTATGAATGAGCGAAGGCTTGGGAGAAAGACCTGCTTAACGGATGTATAGTACTAATAACCTATGTATTTGGGTGGATAATATGTCGATGCAAAGGATGTAGGGGGCATAGAAATCAGGACAATATGATTATATAAACTAGGTGACCTAATGGGTTGGATTTGATCACCACCCCGGCAGGACACCATAATAGGAAAAAAAATAATCGGGTTGGTCAATGATTAAAAGGGATTAATCAGGACCAAAAGGGGGGACTGAAAGGGTTAAAAAGAGCTAAGATGAGGGGATTAAGGAACAGAGCATATATCCAACCATATAAGGAATGGTTATGAACAATGTCCAGAAGGGAAGTCTGGTGTAATCGTGGCCAAAGTGCACAAACCGTGAAATGTATTGAGAGATAATGTATGGGGTCACAAGACCAATGCACACAGGTCACAAGAATTTGCACCCGAAGCCAGCTGTATGATGAAAGAAATGTATACGTGTAATGCACCTAATTGCAAACAGTAGCCACAACTCAGAACAAAACCTGTATATAAGGCAGGAGATTTTCAGCGATCGGGGAGCATTCGTCCCAGGATGAGTGTCTTCCCTGTCGATTTGTAATTAAAGTTGTTTTACTGAACGAACCTCCGGACTCTGAGTGATTGATTGGGAATAAGGCGGACGTCGACTCTTTATATCAGAGGATCCGTCTCGGGGAGAATAAGCTCTCCCGGTTTACCCTTACACCTCCGATCTGGAAAAAATCTACGCACATACCTGAGGGTTCCCGAGGTGCGTATAGTTCCGATGCTGGGCCTCTCGAACTCCAAATGCGCAGGGCACGCATATCCCAGGGGCGCAGGCGGTTCGCAAGCGTCCCTGGGATCACGTGGGCTATGGGAAGCCAATCAAAGAAGGGAATCTCCCTTCATACGCGTTACAGATAGACCTTTCAAATATATGAATGGAGATCACCCCCAAAAACACGTCAAAACATTAAATACATTTTTTTTTAAATCACATTTTTAAAATGAGTTGAAATGACAATAAATTAAATATTTTAAACAAAAATGTAATTTTTTGAAAAAGTAATTTACGTTTTTTACAGAGCTAAAAATAAAATTACATTTTTTAAAAGTATTTTTAAATGATAAATGACTGAAATTTTTTTTTTACTTTTTTCAACTCTTATCCTGGTAAAAGCAGGCCTTATGCGTGATTTTACCAGGTGTAAGAATTCTAAAGGTTTTCTGTGGGCGGAGGGGCTTTAGAAAGCGTAACTATCCGCCCGCAGAGGCCCTTCTCCAGGGCAGGCGTCCGATCTGTCAAGAGCATTGTTGACAGATCGGAAATGCCGGTTTTCAGCGCATGCGCTTGGCATGCCTGAAACCGGCATTTCCAATGTCCCTATGGGTGGGTACACAGCGCGTACCTACCCGTAGGGATCGGAATATCCGGGCCAATATCTTTAAAGCAGACCTGACAATCAGTAACTCTGTCCCATCTTATCAGCCCCATTCCACAAGTGTAGAATGTATGGTTCTGGCCTTTTCGCTACTCTCTCCCAGCAGTGTCACTTGTAGTAACACATCAGGTTCACCTCCAGAACCAACAGAGAACATGTTAGAAAGGTCCTCACAGTACAGATTTATCAAACACAGTTGCACTAAATAGTACTGTATATGGTTTTCATTACTGTGTCTATATTTGAATCACAGTAAAATGAATGTGTATAAAGGAGCAACAAATATCACAAACTATCTTCATTTACTTATGTATACAAATTCTGAATTTGCAAAGCAGTTACTCCAGAGACTTGAGCACATAACCTAAGCTAACACTCCCAGTGCAGTACGGAGAGAGTGCTGCACTGTCGGAGGTGCCATCTTTCGGATAAGATGCTAAACTGAGGCCCCGTCTGCTCTCTCAAGTGGACACAAAAGATCCCACGGCACTATTTGAAAGACGAGCAGGGGAGTTCTCCCCAGAGTCCTGGCCAATATTGATCCCTCAAGCAACATCAATAAATAGATTATCTGGTCATTAGCACATTGCTGTTTGTGAGAGCTTGCTGTGCGCAAATTGGTTCCCTACATTACAACACTGACTACAATTCAAAAGCACTTTATTGATTGTAAAGTGTTTTGGGACGTCCTGAGGCTGTGGAATGTGCTGTATAAGTAGAAGTCTTTCCTTTTTGCTTTAGAATCTCCCAAGCTGCACTGCATATTGATTTTTCTTGCTGGTCAGATTTTCCTTTAACAAGTAGCTGCATTGCACTTTCATTTATAATGCAGTGTTGTTTCTCTGTGGTTTTTGGAATTTACATGTCAGATATTTATTTCTTCAGGACTTGAACCAACTTCGGAGCCGATATTAAGACATTGTGATATTTGCTTTTGTGTTTAAATTTACTCCTTGCCATGGCAGGCTATCACATTCTCCTCCTCCTTCTGTTAATGGCCCAGCTTGTTCCATGTCACAGGGTTTGAATTTTATCCTTTGGATGTCAGTAGCTTCTCATTTTGAAGGCAATGCAGAATGACAATATACATTCCCTTTCAGTCGTCTTATGGAAGCAGCACATTCCTCACATTACCTCTGCACATTGTGAGAAGCTTTGTTCCATTGTACAAAGACAGTGAGTAAAGAGAACCTTGGCCTACACACTCATTAGTAAACATATGTTTACAGTCAGGTAATCAGCAAGTGTCAGTGCGTAATCTGCGAGTCTTCAAAATTCCATCAAGGGACAATGTGAGCTATTAAGAGCCAGAAATACAGCTAAGTATCATGAGGGAAAAATTGCCCTGGTGGCAATGGTGTAGCGATATTGTAAAGCCGTAGTTTGATATTTCTAGCGAAATGACAAATGCATACTTTTAGAGTGTTTTTTATGATTTCATTAGAAACAGCCAACAGGAAATCTTCATAAATGCCTTTATAATGTCATTATGCACATTGGCCAGAGGAATTCTTACCATCACGTGACGTATGACTCGCAATGGAATTAGTTGTATGTCCTTACCACATGACTGATAGCGATGCATGTTCTCATATTCATCATTTTAAAACATCAATTACAAAAAATATTTGTTCGAGGTATCGTTGATACTGGCAAGGCTGCATTTATTGGCCATTTCTAGCTGCCCCAAGTAGGTAATGGTGACCCTTCACCTTCAACTGCTGCAGTCCTTGTGGTGATGTTGCTTGCACAATGGTATTAGGTAGGAAAATACAGGTAATTGATTCTGCATCATTGAAGGAGCAGCAATGTATGTCCAAATCAGGGTGATGCGTGCCTTAAGAGGATGATAACAGTGTTTATACGGCATTTCTTCTCTTGTCCTTGTTGGTAGGTATTACAGGGCTGGATGGTGATGGTGAAGTAAGCTTGGTGAGTTGCTGCAGTGTATCCTTACAGCAACAGTGCACCACTGATGGAGGGGTTGGATATTAAATCCAGTGACGGGGTACCGATCAAACAAACTGCTCTGTTCTGCATGGTGTCGAGCTTCTTGAGTGTTGCTGCAGCTACACCCATCCAGATAAGTTGTGAGAATGCCATCCCACTCTAGACTTGAGCCTCATAGATGGTGAAGAGGCCCTGAGGGGGTCAGGAGGTAAGTCAGTCATCGCAGAGTGCCCAGCCTCTGCACTGCTCTTGTACCCATGGCGTTGATATGCTGACCTTGTTAATCTTCTAGTCGGTGGTCACCTCCAAGATATTGATGATTGGAGACTGCGATGGTGGTGCCGTTGAATGTCAGGGAGAGATGACCGGGCTTTCTGTTGTTTGAGATGGTCATGACCTGGCACTTATGCGGTGCGAGTGTTAACTATGACATCATAGCACAAGGCTGAATGCTATCCAGGTTCTGCTGTAGGCTGGAATGGACTACTTTATTACTGGAGGAGTTGTAAATGGAGCTGAACATTGTGGAACTGTCAGCAAATGGCTCTTCCCCTGACCTTATAATGGAGGGAAAGTCATCATAGAATCATAGAAATTTGCAGCACCGAAGGAGGCCATTCAGCCCAACTTGTCCGTGCTGGCTGACAAAGAGCTATCCAGCCTAATCCCATTTTCCAGCACTTGGTCCGTATCCTTGTAGGTTATGGCACTTCAAGTGCATATCCAAGTACTTTTTAAATGTGATGAGGGTTTCTGCCTCTACCACCCTTTCAGGCAGTGAGTTCCAGACCCCCACCACCTTTTGGGTGAAAACATTTCGCCTCAAATCCCCTCCAAACCTCCGACCAATTACTTTAAACCTATGCCCCCTGGTTCTCGACCCCTCTGCTAAGGGAAATAGGTCCTTCCTATCCACTCTATCTAGACCCCTCATAATTTTATACACCACAATTAGGTCTCCCCTCAGCCTCCTCTGTTCCCAAGCAAACAATCCCAGCCTATCCAATCTTTCCTAGTAGCTAAAATTCCTCAGCCCAGGCAACATCCTCGTAAATCTCCTCTGTACCCTCTCCAGTGCAATCACATCCTTCCTGTAATGCTGTGACCAGAACTGCACGCAGTATTCTAGCTGCGGCCTAACTAGGGTTTTATATAGTTCAAGCACTGCAGCAACTCACCAAGGCTTCTTCGGCAGCACCTCCCAAACCCGTGGCCTCTTCCACCTAGAAGGACAACGGCAGCAGGCGCATGGGAACACCACCACCTCCAAGTTCCCTTCCAAGCATAACCTCCCTGCTCTTATATTCTATGCCTCAGCTAATAAAGGCAAGTATCCCGTATGTCTTCTTAACCACCTATCTACCTGTCCTGCTACCTTCAGGGATCTGTGGACATGCACTCCAAGGTCCCTCTGATCCTTTGCACTTCTCAGTGTCCTACCATTTATTGTGTATTCCCTTGCCATGTTAGCCTTCCCCAAATGCATTACCTCACACTTCTCCAGATTAAATTCCATTTGCCACTGTGCTGCCCACCTGACCAGTCCATTGATATCTTCCTGCAGTCTACAGCTTTTTTCTGATTTTCATCGCTGTACGATTGGTGGCTGTGCCTTCAGCTGCCTAGGCCCTAAGCTCTGGAATTCCCTCCCTAAACCACTCCATCTCTCTCTTCTCCTTTATGACGCTCTTTAAAACCTACCTCTTTGACCAAGCTTTTGATTGCCTGCCCTAATATCTCCTATGTGGCTCAGTGTCAAATTGTGTTTGATAAAGCTCCTGTTAAATGCCTTGGGAAGTTTTACAATGTTAAAGGTGCTGTACAAATGAAAGTTGACGAGTATAGAGATCTCATTCTGAGTACGAGAGCTGATGGGCTTGTCAAAATTGGGCAGTGACACAGAGAATATAACAGCGAATCAGCTGTACAGATAAGTGTGGAATGTGTGATTAGGATGAATGATGCTGCAGCAAGGAAAACAGTGCCAATTGCGGTATACCTGCCTGCCAAAACTGAGCACATTATCCTGAGTGGGATTTGATGAGTGCAATGAAGCAGATTCCAAATTTGCTGAGAATTATAATTATTGCATCTTGACTGAACAGTAATGAATAGAGGAGATGGAATGTACCTTTTACTATTTACTGAGTAAATGGGTGGACATTACAGCACATTGTCTGCATGGCAGAACCCGAAACTGAAAGTGAAAGACAAAGTAAAACCGAGCCCCCCAGCACCCCCTTCAGGCAACATCCGGGAACTGGGACAAACTTATTTGAAGCAAAACTCAAAACACAACACTCCTTTCCCCCAGATAAAACCCATTAGTCCTCCAGGCGTCTGGGACGGAATCTAACCCGACTTGAGCGCCGCTGGACAGGCATAGTCGGGGTGCCACTGCTAGCTGCAGGATAACCTTCCTCCGTGGCTGATGACTCCGTGACACCTTCTGTCGATGTGGCTTCCGTCATTGTTGCAGGAAGCAGGCCGTCATTGCCTGGCAGAGGTGGCGGAGACATGGCCTAGCCTGTGACGTCTCTGTTACTCTCACCGGAGTACGACCCCGTAGCTGGTCTATGTGACATCTGTGTAGCTGGCCATCAGGTGTACGGACGCTGTACGACAGGGAACCCATGGCCTGCTCCACCACGGCAGGCATCCATTTGTCTCCTCCTGCATAGCAACGGGCAAACAGTCTCTGACGGCTCGAACTGCCTGGCGGTGCCCTGGTGCTTCTTAGCCAGCTCCTCTTGCTTTGTGTGCATCTCATCCCTGTAGTACGGGTGCAGCCAGTCTAGTGCAGTCGCCAGCCAGCGACCCATCAGCATCTCGGCAGGACTCTTCCCCGTTGCTGAGTTTGGTGTGGTATGCTGTGATAACAGGAACCGGGCCAATCTGGTTTGCCAGTCCCCCACCGATATCCTCACCAGTGCCTCTTTTGTGGTTCGCACCATCCCCTCTGCCTGCCCATTAGAGGAGGGGTGATAGGGCGCTGTGGTCACCTGGCAGATCCAGTTTCTGCCTGCAAAAGCCTTGAACTCCGCTGACGTGAAGGCTGCTCCATTGTCCGAAGCCAGCATGTCGGGGACCCCATGTGTGGCAAACAGCAAATGCAACACGTTGATCACTGCACTGGACGTCATGGAGCTCATGATAGCCACCTCCAGCCATTTCGAATGAGAATCCACCACTATCAAAAAGACCTTCCCCTGAAATGGCCCTGCAAAGTCAATATGGAGTCTTGACCATTTACGAGTGGTCCACTCCCAGGGGTGAAGGGGAGCCTTGGATGGGCTATGGCGAGTCAGCTGACATGTCTCACAGCCCTTTACCACCTCCTCCACGTCTCGGTCCAACCCCGGCCACCAGACGTAGCTTCTCGCCAACGCCTTCATGTGCACAATCCCAGGGTGTGAGTCATGCAGCATTTTCAGCACCTCCTCTCTTGCGGCAGCAGGAACCACCGCACGGCTTCCCCAGAGCACGCAGTTCTAGTGTGCAGACATTTCATGGTGCCTCTGAACGAAGGGCTTGAAATGCTCCTCCTGGACCTCGGAGGGCCAGCCATGCAGCAGCCAGCGTAGCACCCGTGATAAGACTGGATCTTTCTGTGTGAGGCTGCCAATCCGCTGGGCATGGAGTGGGGCCTCCGGAACCTCCTCCAGTAGCAGCACCTCCAGGGGTGGTGGCGTCTCAGCCATCGGCCGGTTCAAAGGCAAGCGACTCAGAGCATCAGCATTAGCCAGCATTTTCCCAGGCCTGTAGCAAAGTTCATAACTGTAGGCCCCCAACATCAGACTCCACCGAAGCATACGCGGTGATATGATCTGGGGCATGGGCTTGGATTGATGCAGGAGCCCCAAAAGTGGCTTGTGGTCTGTGTAGATGATGAACTGTCTCCCTAACAGGTACTGGCTGAACTTCTTTACCCCAAATATGATAGCTAGGGCCTTCTTGTCAATCTGGGCATAATTGCATTCTGTTGTTGAGAATGTTCTTGAGGCAAAACTGATAGGCGCTTCCCGGCCATCTGGCTGTATGTGACCCAACAGAGCTCCCAGCCCATATGGTGAGGCATCACACACCAACACCAATGGCTTGTTTTCATCATAGTGTACCAGAACCTTATCTGCTTGTAGCAGTTCCTTTGCCTGTCTGTAGGCTGTGTCATGAGTTGAGGTCCAGTTCCACACTGTTGCTTGGTCTAACAGCCTGTGCAGTGGCTCTAAGATTGTGGCTTTGCCTTGAGAAAACAACTGTAGAAGTTTAACATTCCAAGGAATGCCTGCAGTTTGGTCTTGTTCTTGGGGGTGGGAGCGCTCCTGATAGCCTCCACCTTCTCCGTAGTCAGATGCACACCGTCTTTGTCCACTCGGAATCCCAAGAACTCCACCCCATGGAATCCCAAGAACTCCACCCCATTGGCAGCGAACACACATTTCTCCTTCTGAAGGCGTAGTCCTACCTCAGCCAGCCGGCGTAGTACTTCCTGCAGCCGCTCATCATGGGCTTCCTGTGTCTTGCCTGTAATCAGTATGTCATCCAAGTAAGGCTGAACTCCCGGGACACCAGCCAACAGGGTGTCCATGAACCTCTGAAAGATTGCCACAGCCGTAGACACCCCAAACTGCAGCCTTGTGGCTCGGAAAATTCCTCTGTGGGTGTTGATTGTCAACAGCTTGGCTGACTCTTCATCCAGGACCACTTGCTGGTACGCTTGCTTGAGATCCAGCTTGGTGAACAGAGTGCCTCCAGCCAGTGTTGAAAACAGCTCTGTAACTGTTGGTAAGGGATACACATCTGGTAACACAGCAGTATTAACCGTACATCTGTAAGCTCCACAGATGCGCAGGCCCCCATCCTTCTTTGCAATGGGCATGATAGGGGTGGCCCAACGGGGGTTCTTCACTGGCAAGAGAACCCCTTGGTTCACCAGCTTATCCAGGGCCTCACCCACCTTCTTGCGCAACGCAAAAGGAACTGGTCGCGCCTTGAAGAACTTAGGCGCTACCCCTGGGTCCACTTCGATTGAGACTGGCGGTCCCCGACAGACCCTCAACTCACCAAAAACTTCTTCATAGTTCTCCAACATAGGCATTATGGGCTGTCGCTGTACCGTGTGTACTCCTGTCACTTCAATACCGAGGGGCTCAAACAAATCTCTGCCCAGCAGGCTTGTGCCCTGCCCCGCCACCACATAAAGTGGAAGTGTGTCCTTGACTGCCTGATACTTAACTTCCACATGAATCATACCCAGCACCTGGAGTTGAGCTTGGGACCACTGCCATAGCACGCCACTGACCTGAGCCATCGCCGGGGGTTCACTTGGCCACAGCCTATTGTAAGTCTCTTCACTTATCAACGAACACGCTGAGCCTGAACCCACCTCCATGCAGAGTGGTGCCCCATTCATGATCACATTTGCCGTGTATCCCCACCGTCTGTGGGGTAGCTGCTCAGCTTCCGTGGTACACACTGTGTACTCATCGTTGTCCTCCAGTGTCAGGGTGTGTGTCTGCGATGCTTGTGTTGGCTCTGCTGCAGCAGCTTGAGCTTTCTTCATGCAGACACGAGCTATGTGTCCTCTTTTCTTACAGAAATGACATACCGCTGACACAAATTTGCATGTAGTGGAACCATGGAGAGCCCCACAGCGGAAACATTTTCTTCCTGTCTCTATAGTTGCCTCCATGTCTCTCACAGCAGCAGCTGCGTGTGTGGTCTTGTGCATATCCTCGGTGGCTTGAGATGGTGCTGCCTCTGTACGGAGCATATGTGTGTTCATCGATGCAGCCTCTGCTGCTAAAGCCTTCTCCTCGGCCAGTCAGAACGACAGGGCCTTCTCCGCTAACAGCTGTCTCTGCAATGCCGAGTCCAGCACTCCACACACAATCCGATCACGGAGCATATTGTCTGAATGGTCGCCAAAATTACAATGTAATGAGCGTTTCCTCAACTCAGCAATGTAACTTGAAATAGATTGTCCAGGCTGTTGTTTACAATTGTGAAAATGGAAACGCTGCACAATCTCTGAGGGTTTTGGGTTAAAATATTTCTGCAGCTTCTCAATCAAATCAGCATAATCCACCTCACTAGGTTTACGAAGAGCCACCAATGAACACAGGACGGAGTAAGTAGCAGCTCTGCATACACTTAGCAACACTGAGCGCTTCTTTTCTTTGTCAATGTTATTGGCCTCAAAGAAACACCCCAGTCTTTCTGCGTATTCCTCCAATGAACTGTCCTTATCCCCAGAGAACTCTTCAATACGTCCCAAGGTCGTCATAGTTTTAATGTGCACTGTCCCTTTAAGATCCACGGACTTTTTTCTGTTTTTTTTAATTCTTTTTCTCCTCCGGCCAGAGTTACGGTAGCTACACTCACGGTAGTTGCCTGGCCCACACAATACTCTGTCCGCCGTCTACATCGCAGCTAGCGAACTATCAAAATGCCATTAATGTTGCTAGCTGAGTGGCCCACTCATCGCAATTTCCAATATCACGGCTGTAGGTTCGCATGTCTATCTCCGTCCTTCTAGAGAGTTCAACAGCCACCTCGTCGCCAGTATTGCATCTTGACCGAACAGTAATGAATAGAGGAGACGGAATGTACCTTTTACTATTTACTGAGTAAATGGGTGGACATTACAGCACATTGTCTGCATGGCAGAACCCGAAACTGAAAGTGAAAGACAAAGTAAAACCGAGCCCCCCAGCACACCCTTCAGGTAACACCCGGGAAGTGGGACAAACTTAATTGAAGCAAAACTCAAAACAAAACAGTAATGTGTAGTTTTCTTAAAATATGACAGCAAAATATGAGAATAAGCCAGTAAACAAGACTGAGTAGACCTGATGGTTTGCATATCTCTGCTTTGAGTCTGAGGCGGGAAAGGAGGAGGGGCTCTGATTCTAAGACAGTCAAGCTAATCTTAATAGGACAAAGCCAGCAATGGAAGACTCTGAAGGTGTTAAGTGAAATTTTTATTGCATCACCCAAGGAGACTTCTTAATTCATGAGGGCTTGAGTAATGAGTGGATTATACATGTCTCCTTCACAAATTCCACAAAGTACTCCACAAATTCACATAAATGATTCCATTTACATCGTATAAATTTATGAAAATAATTCTTGGGATATGGGCCTTGCTGGCAAGGCCAGCATTTATTGCCCATCCCTACTTTAACTTAAGAAGGGAGTGGTGAGCCACCTTCTTGAACCACTGCAGTCTGTGTGGTGAAGGTGTTCCCATGGTGCTGTTAGGAAGGGAGTTCCAGGATATTGTTGCAGCGACAATGAAGGACATGTGTCCAAGGCCGGATGGCGTGTATCTTGGAGGGGAACTTGGAGGTGATGGTTCTCCCATGTGCCTGCTGCCCTTGTCCTTCTAGGTCGTAGAGGTCCCAGGTTTGCAAAGTGCTGTTGAAATGGATGTTACACACTGGATAATGCTTGGAAACTCACCACATGGCGATGAAATGATTTGATAGTTTAAATATGTTATCTCGATAACTAGAAAGAGAATGGTTCTAGTTATGGAGGAGACGCTGAGGCTCTCCTTAAAACCCACCTAGCTTTTGGTCAGCTTTCTTAATATCTCCTTCCTTGGCTTATTGTCCATTTCTACCCGATTACACTTCTGTGAGGTACATTGGGACATTTTGGAATGTTATATAAATGCATGTTGTTGCTGCTAATGATTATGATTGTTTTGCGGCTTGTAGGGCTGCAGTTCTGTTATGTTTCCAATTGTATTCCAATGTCCAGAAAATCGCCCTGCTCCATACTAATTACACGGGCAGTAAATGCATGCTGCAGTATTTATAAAATGATGGGCGGGGGGGGCCCTTGATGGCCAAATGAAAAACATTATGAGTATCCGTATCTTGGCAAAAAAACGACAGTATTGTGAAGGCGATAAATGTTTCAGCTATAATAACTTATCATGGATTATTCAATAAAAAAATACTGTCAAGTTTGATGGGTGTTATTGAAAGAACCAACAACATCATAGTACTTTATTACTGTCAATTTTTCCTGTTTATTGATCTGGCTTAGCAATATAAAATGTTGCGAGATCAAGAATTCTTCTATCAGCTCTAACTCAAACTGTCAACGTACAGATTTAATTCTGTCAGACTTAGCTTGCTCTGCAAAAAGTAAGACAGGAACGGTATACATTAAGGCTTTACAAATCATTTCATATCAATGACTGAGGAGCTTTGGTGCTCTATATTGTTTACCTTTCAGACCCTGAGTAAAATCAACAGCCTTAGAGTTCCTTTACTCCTCACAACCTGCAACTTTCTTTCCATCCGGCAATTAATACTTCTTAAAAAGTGTAGTGTATGTACCTTTAAGGGGAGAACTACTTTTTACAGCTCCTGTATACTGTAGTACCGGCAGTGACTACACCTGTATTAAAAACCCTGAGTAGGGATCTGTACAATTAGTTTTAGAGTAACCCTCATCCAGTAAACACCTGTTCATTGTTCCCTGCAGTCTCTTGTCTCATTATTGAAGGAAACACAACATCAAGATACACGGATCTAACAGTGGCGACGAGACGATTCAAACCTACCTGCAACTCTGCATCACCTCCCAGGGATTCGCTCCTGGAGAACAGTGAAAGAAGAAGGCAGAGTCCAGAAGCACGGGCGTTGACCATGCAGCGGAGATTTGAGCATCGCAGGGGAGGCTGTTGAGAGCTGGGCTTGGTTCTCCAGCCATGGTGGTCCAGCGAAACGGGCTGGCAACAGGTATGGCGCAGACCCTTCCCGGACAGCGGCGGCTAGAGCCGACCGACGGCACAGAAAAGGCCGAGCAGCGTCGATGGGAGAAGAGAGAGGGTAGAGCGCACAGGGCGCAGCCGGTGTTCAGGACCGAGCGGCGTCGATGGGAGAAGAGAGAGGGTAGAGCGCACAGAGCGCAGCCGGTGTTCAAGGGCCGAGCAGCGGCAACGAGAGAGAGAGAGGCACGCAGGAAAACGTGCAGAGCGCAGCCGGTGTTTAAGGGCCGAGCCGCAGCGGAGAAGAAGGGAGAGCGCGGGAGATGCCATTGAGAGGGGAGAGCATGGGAGACGCCATTTTGAGCTGCAGCAGAGAAGAAGGGAGAGCGCGGGAGACGCCATTTTGAGCCGCAGCGGAGAAGAAGGGAGAGCGCGGGAGACACCATTTTGAGCCAGTCTAACCACACCCAAAAATGCCGAAGAGTGGCAGTATCACAGCGTTCGACAATGAAGTCGAAGATTGGACGACATATGTCGAACGCATTGAAGTATACTGCAAGGCGAATGAAGTGCCAGATGACAAGAAAGTGCTGGTATTGTTGAATTCAATGGGTGCAAAAACGTATGGCTTACTGCGAAACCTAGTAACTCCAGAGAAACCAGTGGAAAATAATTTTGAAAACATAGTGTCAATCCTACAGGACCACTTAAACCCCACACCGCTGCTGATAGCAGAAAGACTTAAGTTTCACAAAAGGAACCAGCATAAAGATGAAAGTAATGCTGAGTATTTAACGGAACTGCGCAAGCCATCGAAACTCTGCCAGTTTGGAACGGGACTAGCAGATACTTTAAGGGACAAGTTCGTGTGTGGGCTTCAAAGTGAAGGAACCCAGAAACGGCTTCTATCAGAAAAGGATCTTACGCTGGACAAGGCTTTCAGCATGGCAGTATCACATGAAGCAGCAGCACGGGGCGCGGCAGAGATACAACGGAAACTGCAAGAATATGGCACAAATGAAATGTCATACGGAACAGTGAAGTGCTATCGCTACGGCAGAACAACACACGACCATAAGGATTGCTGGTTCAAGGACCAATTGTGCAGACAGTGTGGAAAAGTAGGACACGTAGCAAGAGTCTGCAGGTTGGAAAAGAAAACCAGCTGCAAGAAATCTCCACAGGAGAAGTACAAGAAGGTACATAAGGTGACGGAGAGTAGTTCAGATGAACAGAAAAGTGATACAGACTCCGGAAGCAAGGAGCTGGGTTGTCTGAAACTATATAATGTGATCAAAACGGAGGATCACCAAACATTCTGGGCCACGCTCAAGATAGCCGGAGTCCAAGTGAAAATGGAATTGGACACAAGATCAACCCTAACAGTCATAAACCGAAGGGACTACAAGCGGCTATTCTCACATATACCCTTGAGAGATACAGAGATTGTCTTGAAGACGTACACGGGGCAAAAAGTCTACCCCAAAGGAAAAATAAGGGTGAACGTTATATATAACAGCAAGGAAACACCAAAAATGGACCAATATGCACTGCCAGAGGGAGGACCACCACGACTAGGACGTGAATGGATCCGGAAGATACAGCTAGATTGGCATTCCATACAAGCACTGACTGTAGATGCCAAAAACGATGACGACGTCACACCTGGAGGACTGTCAAAAATGCTAACTGACGCACAAGAAGTGTTCCAGGAGGAACTCGGAACACTAAAAGGCATAACAGCAATGATCAAAACAGAGGAAAATGCAAGCCCAAAGTTTTTTAAGGCCAGACCGGTGCCTTATGCGATCCGCCCAGCCGTTGAAGCAGAGCTGGAAGGTTTGGAACGTTCAGGAGTACTGTGCAAAGTGGACTGGAGCGAGTGGACTACACCCATCATTCCTGTAATGAAGAGGTCATTGAGTAATACGCCTAGGGAACCAAAGAAGGTTCGCATCTGTGGGGACTTTAAGGTGACAGTGAACCCAGTCCTTCACACGGTACAATATCCACTTCCACGGTTTGAAGATATTTTCGCCTCGCTATCTGGAGGCAAACGCTTCACTAAGATTGATCTGGCCCAGGCGTACCTGCAAATGGAGGTAGAAGAAACCTCGAAACAGTACCTCACGATCAACACTCATAAAGGTCTCTGCCAATACAACCGGCTGGTGTTCGGGGTATTTGGCAAAGGACAATGGATCAAGTCCTACAAGGGATTCCAGGGACCCAGTGTTATTTGGATGACATCCTGGTCACGGGCGAAAATGATAGGGATCACCTCGCCAACCTGGAGCAGGTGCTCACTAGATTGAAGGAATATGAGCTCTGAGCTAATCGCCACAAATGCGAGTTTTTCCAGAAGCAGATCTCGTATTGTGGCCACGTTATTGATGAAGAGGGGTTACATAAGTCCCCTGAAAAGATTGGGGCAGTAGTCAAGGCTCCAGTACCGGAAAATGTGTCACAACTGAAGTCGTTCCTCGGGCTAGTGAGCTACTACCATAAGTTCTTGCCAAATTTGTCTACCGTACTACACCCACTGAACACCCTACTGCAAACAGAGGTATCATGGAAGTGGAATGATGAATGTAAACGAGCTTTCCAGAAGAGCAAATAATTCATCACATCAAAAGAGGTGTTGGCTCATTTCAACCCAGCACTATCAATTCGGTTGGCGTGTGATGCATCACCCTATGGCATTGGAGCGGTACTGTCACAGAAATTCTCGGATGGCTCAGAGAGGCCAATAGCCTTTGCGTCACGAGCACTAACCTCAGCCAAGCGTAACTATGCCCAGATTGACAGGGAGGCCCTCAGCCTAGTGTGGGGAGTGAAAAAGTTCAACCACTATCTGCACGGGCAGAAGTTCACCTTGCTGACTGACCACCAACCACTCGTTTCCATCTTTAATCCAAAGAAGGGCGTTCCGGTGATGACTGCGCAACAGCTACAAAGATGGTCCCTTTTTCTAGGGGTGAACTAATATGAAATCGAGTATAAGGGCACGAAACAGCATGGAAACGCTGATGGGCTATCACGCCTGCCACTGCCTACTGCGGAGGAAGCACCAGCAGTGGACCCTGTCGAAATATTTCATTCGACTATAATTGAATGCTTGCCGGTAACTAACGCTGATATAGAGAAGGAGACCCGAAATGACCCGACACTGTCTCGGGTATATGACGTGACGGTGAAGGGATGGTCAACACATGGCAACTCACTGTTGCCAGCATTCTCATCCAGAAGAGAACAGCTGTCAATATGCCAGGGGACTTTGATGTGTGGATCCCGAGTGGTAATTCCACCCAAGTTAAGGGAGAGAGTGCTCAATGAGCTTCAAGAAGGCCATCTGGGAGGGGTGAAAATGAAAAGCCTTGCTAGGGCTTATGTGGGGTGGCCGGGGATCGATCAGCAAATCGAGGACCTGACAAAGAGCTGCTCAGGATGCCAGAAGGTCCAAAATGCACCACCACATGCCCCTCTACACCCATGGGAGTGGCCCCCATCTCCATGGCAACGGGTGCATATTGATTTTGCTGGTGCATTCATGGACTCAATGCTTTTAATAGCCGTGGATGCGCACTCGAAATGGCCTGAGGTGATCAAAATGTCCTCCACCACCACGGAGAAAACTATTGCAGTCCTACGGACCACATTTGCCAGGAACGGCTTGCCAGAGCAGATTTGCTCTGATAACGGACCACAGTTTGTGTCCGAGGAGTTTCGAAGATTTATGAAGAGGAATGGGGTAAAGCATTACACCTCCGCCCCGTATCATCCAGCCACAAATGGATTGGCTGAGAGGTTCGGACAAACCTTTAAGAAAGCAGTAAGGGCCATGTGCGATGACGACATTCCACTGCAGCATAAGGTGGGCAATTTCCTGTTAGCCTACAGAAATGCGACACATGCAGTCACCAACCTGACCCCGACCATGATGTTCTTTAACCGAAGGTTGAGATCTCGTATGGATTTGCTCAGACCAAATGTGCGAAGAGATGTTGAGAATAAGCAATTCCAGCACATCAATGAGAAGCCGACAAGGAGCTTCAATGTAGGGCATCCAGTCTTGGCCCGCGACTACCGAACAGAGAAATGGCAACCAGGAATGATATGCACATGGCAGGGGCCACTAATGTACACAGTGGATGTTGGGGAGAACATTGTGAGACGCCATGTTGACCAGATCCTAGAGTCACAGGAACGAGTCAACCCCATGTCTCGCCCATATGTACCTGGTGATGAACCCGACATACCGGTAGCATCTACTCTAGAAACAGTAGCATCGGAAGCTGATGAACCAACCGACGACAGGGGGCCAGAATCGCCTCCGCACCAAGAGCAAGACACTCAGGAAAGGCACTATCCAGAAAGGATCAGGAAGCCTCCCCAAAGACTGAATTTATAAATAGACTATTTTCAGTTAATGTTGCATGTTAAAAGTGTTAATTGTAATTAGTTGATATTTAATTGTTAAATGAATGTTATGGTACTGTTAATCTAAAAGGGGAGGAATTGTAGTGTATGTACCTTTAAGGGGAGAACTACTTTTTACAGCTCCTGTATACTGTAGTACCGGCAGTGACCACACCTGTATATAAACCCTGAGTAGGGATCTGTATAGTTAGTTTTAGAGTAACCCTCATCCAGTAAACACCTGTTGATTGTTCCCTGCAGTCTCTTGTCTCATTATTGAAGGACACAACCTCAAGATACACGGATCTAACAGAAAGAAAAAAAGAACTTTCATTTATATAGTGCCTTTCACAACCTCAGGGCGTCCCAAAGCACTTCACAGCCAATGAAGTACTTTTGAAGTGTAGTCACCGTTTTAAAGTAGTAAAGGTGGCAGTCAATTTGCGCACAGCATGGTCCCACAGACAGCAATGAGATAATGACAAGTTAATCCCTTTTTAGCTGTCGGTTGAGGGATAAATATTGGCCAGGATACCGGGGAGCTCTCCCCTGCTCATCTTCGAATGGTGCCCTGGGATATTTTACGTCCACCCGAGAGGGTAGACGGAGCCTCGGTTTAACGTCTCATCTGAAAGATGGCACCTCTGACAGTGCAGCGCTCCCTCAGTAGAAGTGGGGCTTGAACCCACAAACGTCTGATTCAGTGGCCAAGAGCGTTACCACTGAACAATGGCTGACATATTTTGAGTAAGCTATTTTCTGAAATTGACATTTAGTTTTGTACAGTTAGTTAACTCCTCCAATTGATAAACACTTAAATTACTGCATGAACATATCTCAACGTCAAAGTCCACTCCTTAACCAGCCACCCAAAGTTAAATTCAATCCCTATGCTCTCCTGCTGCACAGTATTTCATATGTTTCCTTCCTTCTCTGTTTCCTTTTTCTTCTTGTCTATTTTCTTGGAGTGAGACAGGGATCAATGTGGCAGGGCTAGTTGTCTATTTGTCTCGCTGATACTGACAATGCTGGGATAGCTACAGCCTCGTGGCACCATCGGCCAATTCCAGAACAGTGCGGACAGTTGATAATAGCACAAATGATAGAATTCAAATGGAGCAGGGAAGAAGTGATTGAAGCTGTAGTATTATCCATAATGTGAGTGTTACGATTAGCTTAGCATTGGTTCTTTGTCAGGCTTTGTACAAGCAGCTTAGATTACCATTGTCAGCATGATGGAGTCTCACCATCAATCCATATGGAGGAGGTAGTTGAGGAAACGGAGAATCAGATGCAATTTGGACGTGCATTTGTTTAAAGTAGGGTTTACGAGGAAAAAATGCAGCCCAATAAAGCTATAAAATATTTCATAGGCTGCGAAGGGAATAGGGAGCATGGCAGAACGAGCTGAGCTATTAACATGACAAAAACAAGAGAATTGGAGACATCATTCCCTTACAGGTGGCTGACTTAAAGAAAGCTGAACAAATGAGAAGACTGGATGGGCATCGTGGTAGCATCCTCTTATAATTCATTCCCTAATCTTAATGGATTGATGCGAGAGATGTCAGCGTTATGAAATGTATAGTATGTGCATCGATATATTTTAATTTGCTACTCTTTTAACTTACGTATAATGGACTCCACAAAGAGATGAAAGTTTAACTTGCAAGTTGGTCAATCATATTCAAAAAGACCAGACTTTCCTCTCCCAGTTCCAGGTACCTAGCCTTGTAGGGGATGGGCCTGTTTTGGAGAGTGTCTGGGCGATTTAAATGACCTAAACTTGCAAATGCAGGCAGGTTTCGGTCTGGCCAGGTGCAGTGAACTTTGGATGCGCTGTATCCAACAACCACTGAACTCTGCACTGTAAGATTTGCAAAATTTATGCATCTCCCCGAAGGTTATTATTGATTAAAGGGACCCTGCGTGGACATTTTTAAATTATAAAGGGTCCCCAAGATGGCGTCCGTGCCTCGTGGCAGAAAGCCTACAGGTCTCCAAAATGGATTCTGCAGCAAAGACAGTTTGGGGGTAATCGAAACCTAAGGCTGCAGGTTTCCTGTGAAAAGAACTTTGTGTTTTGGGACCCAGACAGAACTGTGAATTATGTATTATACCGAATTGGAGACAGATCTAAATTCAATGCGGCCTACAGTTAAAGCCATTAAACAGTCTGCATTCATATTCGGAAACAGATTAAGCACATCCATCGAGGCTGGACAAGCCCATCAAGAACTTTCAGGACAATACGAGTCAATTATCGGGCCGGTAGATGCAATTACCGGCCATCTAAAAACCGTCATTATAGATTGCTACCATTATTTTAACTAGCCCGCCAAAATTAAAACAAAGAACTAACCTGATTTGGCGCGCAGGTAAGGGTTTTTCGACAAAGGTATAATTGAAGGCCCCCAGGTAGCAATCGGGGAACACCTGCTCTGCTCTCCTGCTGCTCTGCTGCTGTGCTGGTGTCGGTACTGCCGCTCCCCCGGCTCTTCGGCCCCTCGCCCTCGTGGCTGCCGCTCTTCCCCCATCCCGCGCTTAACCCCTGGCCTTTGCCTGTGCCTTCTGCCAATCTATCTGGACTCGCCCCAGCACCGGGTCGGGCGAACACGGGCAATTCAGGCCAGGCGAAGTGGGACGCGACGAGGGGAGGAGGAGGGAAGACCACCGGAGGGAAGGCCAACTGAGGGTAGGCTTCGAATCATCGGGCCTTCAGCCCCAGCTGACCTGTGACTACCTTCATGCAAACTCAAGCTGTCAATGAAGGACCATCCCTGCAAGGTAAAGTACCCAAGCAGAGACTTTAACTTTGGGGTACTTGAACCTGGACAACGCCCTTGCAGCACCCGGAGCCCACATGACGATGGCAGGCTCCAGAGAGCACCAAGAGCGAATCCCGAACCCAACCGCTGTTTTGAGTCTAACAAACCCTTTTGATTGGTGAGCATGAATTCTGACCCCTCATAGCTTAACCTAGTTAGGTATAGGGGGTGGGATTAGGATAAGGGGATTGTTAAGATAATTGTTTTTCCTCGATGTGCCGTGTGTTCCCCATTCCCTGTGTAAGTAGTACTATTATTATGACTCTCTTGTAAGTTTGCCTGTAGAAGTGTACGCTAGTGATTTTCCATAAGATTGTATCAAGTTTTCCTCTTCAATAAAAATCTTGGTTTTGTTTGCATCCAAACACCTGTCTACTCGAGCCTTCTCTGTTTCGCTGCCTGTATCTAAGTCCGGTGTCCTGAACCCAGGGGGTGAGCGATTCGAACCGCTCAAAGAAGGTAGTCAGAGACAAAGCTGACTGACCCGAACACGCCTGTGCAAAACCCCCATAAGTCACAAATTATGAAGGCATTAGAAAGATTAGCTTTCAGACAAATTGGGACAAAACCAGGGCTCTTATCATTGTCAAGGGTCATTTCATCACCTGTTCTTTACAATGGCAAATATCTGGAACTACGTTAAATCTGGAAACGCGGGTGGCTTTTACTTTTAGTCCGCTGCTGGAAAAAAGTGGCTTCTGATTGATGTGCAGATTGCTCTTACTTTCAACATATAAACTAGGTGAATTAACCAGAACAAACGCACTTACTGTCCATCGAACCCCATCCCCCAAATGACTCCATTTCTATGGTTGCATCGCAATGTACCATAATAAATTGTTCAAATTATTATCCAAATTACTTTTAGCAGGGCAAAAATTGATTTGGTTATAAATTATGATGATTAATTTAGTTGAGCTAAAATAGAAGTGCAAAGTAGAGGAATTATTGATAGCTCAACAGTAGTTATATTATTACAATAGAAAAGTACTGCGGATGCTGGAAATCTGAACTAAAAACAGAAAGTGCTGGAAACACTCAGCAGGCCAGGCAGCATCTGTGGAGAGAGAAACAGAGTTAACATTTCAGGTCGATGACCTTTCGTCAGAACTGGAAAAAGCTAGAGATAAGGGATCGGATATTCCGATCCCTACGGGTGGGTACGGGCTATGTAGGGACATAGGAAATGCTGGTTTCAGGCATGTGAAGTGCATGCGCTGAAAACCGGCATTTCCGATCTGTCAAGAATCCTCTTGACAGATCCTCCGGCTGCCCTGGAGAAGGGCCTCTGCAGGCGGAGAGTTCCGCTTTTTGGAGACCCTCCGCCCGCAGAAAACCCTTAGAATTCTTACGCCTGGTAAAAGCAGGTGTAAGGCCTGCTTTTACCAGGATAAGAATAGAAAAAAAGTAAAAAAACAATTTTTTTCACTGATTTATCATTTAAAATACTTTAAAAAAGGTAAGTTTATTTTTAGCCCTGTAAAATACTTTAATTATTTTTTTCAAAAAATTACATTTTTGTTTAAAATACTAGATGTATTGTAATTTCAAGTCATTTAAAAATGTGATTAAAAAAAAAAAATTATTTAAAGTTTGACTATGTATTTTCATTGATCTCCATTCATATATTTGACAGACCTTCCTGTATGAAGGGAGATTCCCTTCTGGGGCTCCCCATGGCCCACTTGATCCCAGGGACGCTGCAAACTACATGTGCCCCTGGGATACGTGGGCCCTGCGCACTAGGGGCTAGATTTTCAGTTGCTAGCGCCAGCAGTTAGCGCCTTAAGAGAAGTGATTTTCGGGCGCTATGCGTGTAGCGCCCGTGCGCAGCGCAGTTTGCGCCCCGCCCCAAATTAAGTTGCCCGTTAGCGCCGGCACAAAGTTTAGCGCCCGCCCAGATGCGCGCGCAGAAAATGATGTCACATCCTCGTGCAACGCCCTTTGGCCGCCTCGATTCCAAACTTCAGTCGGACCGACCCATTGTGCGGCTGGCGGCTGGCGGCCGGAGCGTTTGGAAAAAGGAACGCAACACAACCAGCGCGGGCCCCGGGGGGCGCAAATTAAACGGGACGTGCTCTCCAGTATAAAGGCCAGCTTTTTTTCAGAAAACACTCTTGTGCAACGCATTTCTGGAGACACAACAAGGAGGATAGCTAACTGGTTTCAAGCAGCAAGAGCTCAGGTATTTTTGGACTCAGGCCAGAGCGCTGCAAGTGGCCTTTTGGAAATTTGAGTGTTTGCCAGGATTTGATGGGGGTTGCATGGGGTGCCAACGCGGAGCTGCAGCTCCATGTCCGTAGGGCTCGCAGACGCATTGTGAGAGGGGCAGCCCTGGCTAGAGGCAGAGGGGGCTACAGGCGTCGGCCACGTAGGCCTTACCCAGTCAGGCTATACCGCCAGCAGCGCTCCTACCTAAACATGAGTGCCGCGCGATGTGTTAAAAGGCTCCGATTCCGAAAGGAGGTGATTGCAGAGATCTGCCACCTGCTTCGCCGAGATCTGCGGCCAAAGCTCAGGTGCAGGACGTCTCTGTCGGTGGAAGTGAAGGTGACGGTGGCATTGAACTTCTATGCCACCGGCTCCTTCCAATACGCTGCTGGGGACATAGCAAACATCTCCCAGTACGGCACGCATCGCTGCATCCGCCAGGTGACCGAAGCACTGTTCAGAAGGAGAAGCCAATTCATCTCCTTCCCCATGGCCCTGGAGAGCCAGCATCAGCGCGCATTGGGATTTTCCAGACTCGGGGAATTCCCCTTGGTGCAGGGCGCCATTGACTGTACGCATGTGGCTTTGCGGGCCCCTCTGGAGCATGGCGAGCAGTATCGCAACAGGAAGGGCTACCATTCTCTGAATGTGCAGCTGGTGTGTGACCACAAGCAGCGCATCATGGCAGTCAATGCCAGCTTCCCAGGCAGCAGCCACGATGCCTTTATCCTGCGGCAGAGTACTGTGCATGACATGTTCCAGGCACAGCCTCCCCCAAGAGGATGGCTACTCGGGGACAAAGGCTATCCTTTGTGCACCTGGCTCATGACCCCGCTCCGCGCGCCCAGGACCGCTGCTGAAGAGGCCTACAACGAGAGCCAACAAACCACCCGCAACATCATCGAGCAAACTATTGGGGTCCTCAAGCAGCGGTTCCGCTGCCTTGATCGCTCCGGAGGAGCTCTCCCGTATTCGCCGGACCGGGTCTCCCAATTTGTGGTGGTTTGCTGCATGCTACACAACCTGGCTATCCGCAGGACTCAGGCACTGCCACCTGACGTTGGACCAGCACCTCAGGAGGGGAGCAGGAGGAGCATGAGGAGGAGGAGGAGGGGGAGCAGGAGTACGTTCCCAGGAGGGAGCGACCAGGGCCAAGGGCCACACGACGCCACCTTATTACACGGTACTTCTAAGCCCCCTGTCAGGGAATGGCCAGGGGCCATGAGGGAAGATGAATGCAGCCGCTCCGCAAGCCCTCAGCCGGCGAAGCCAACAAACACTAAGAAGAACAACCACGGAGACTGCATGAATAAAGATAATTATTTATTACACAAAAATGAAAAGCCCTTCCCACATGAATCTCCAAAAACAATAAACGGGCCCCACAAAAAGCCCAACAAACGACTCACTCCCACAAACTGGGGAGGAGTCACTCCACATTTCTTCAAACCGGGCCTCAACGTCGGCCTAACGCAAAAAATAAGCCCTCCAACAACACAACCATGGGCAAAATAAAGATGGCCACCGCCATATAAAGGGAAAGCTGGCCACACCCTCTACTGAGTGGCCCGCGAGGGCGAGACCTTGCCCAGCCTTTTGCCTCCCCTGCCCGGCCTGCTGCTCCTTCGCAAGCTCTGCCCAGTGGCTGCTGCGAGGCTGGGGGAAGGCGCCTGAGGCTCAGATGCCCTTCCGCCAGATGCCGCTGGGGGGCGGCCTACACGGCGTTTGGGCATCGAGGGGCCGTCTGCTGAGTGGCGCACCTGAGCCTGGCCACCATCAGCTGCAGCCGCTTGCCCTTGACGCCCCAGTGGGGGAATGGCGGCGACGGATGGCGCAATGTGGGCCAGCTGGCGTCTGGGATGCGCTGGCTGGTGCTGTGGCGCGGTGGCACTCGGCCGGGCCCGCACTGCAGGATCCGCAACAATCAGCCGAGGGGCGGCTTGCTGGGATGGTCCAGCGCGGCGGCTGCCCTGGCGATGCCTGCCTGAGACAGCGCGTGTGGCAGCAGTGAGTGCCCCTGTGGTCCTGGTATGCGCCCGCATCACATCCGCCAGGGTCTTGATGGCATCAGTCAGCATGCCGCCACTCGCGGCAGTTGCTGCCCCGAACTCGCGCACACTGGTCGCCAGCGACTCGATGGCCTCAGGCATGCGCCCCACCACGCTCATGAGCTCCGTGTGGCGCCAGTCCGAATCCTCGGCCATCTTATCCAGCTTCCGCACCTCCTCCGAGGTGAAGGTGTCCGGACTGGAGTCGCGACTCTCCCGCTGGGGAGGAGGGGGCCGAACTAGGGGACCCTTGCCACGTTGGTGGCGGCGAGTGTGCCGATCAGCAGCACTCCCCTCTGATCCTTGCCCCCTTTGGGGGGAAGGCTGCGGGCCACGCGCACGGCTCCTGGGTGGCTGGATGCCACTGGTCCCAGAAGCTGCATTGCCCTGCGACAGTTCCTCCAGGCACTCGTCCAGTGAGGAGGTGTCAAGCATTTCCTCCTCTCCTGCGGGACGTGACTGTTCCCCCGATGGTCCGGCTTGCTCCTCCTCCTCCTCCTGCTCGGAGGTGCTGTCACTGGCAGCTTCAGGGTCCTGGTCGTCACCAGCTGAAAGCAGGAATGCACAAGAGTAGCTTCAGAGTGAGGAGACGGCGTCAGCGAGGGAGTTAGGACTGGTGGCATTCAGCGCATTGGTGGGACAGTGGCAAAGGAGGTAGCTCAGATGGGCCAGTGCGACGCGAGAGGGCCAAAAGGCGAGGTCCTTACCATTGCCTGGCAGTGGAGGGTCGGCTACTCCGCACGCTGCGGGGACGAGCACATGGGCTCCCATGAGCACACACACGCGCTCCTCCAGCCGAGTGAGCTTCTGCAGCTTGGCGCAGCCACCCCTGGCATGGGCCTGGTGATTAAAGGCTACTTTAGCCTGCAAGAGAAAGGACGGGCTGTAAGTGCGCAGTGTAGCCCTGATGTAGTGTGCACTGCCTCCCATGTTGGAATAGCTTGGCCAGAGTGAAGCCCTGATGTAGTGTGCACAGCCTCCCATGGTGGAATAGCTTGGCCAGAGTGAAGCCCTGATGTAGTGTGCACTGCCTCCCATGGTGGAATAGCTTGGCCAGAGTGAAGCCCTGATGTAGTGTGCACTGCCTCCCATGGTGGAATAGCTTGGACAGAGTGAAGCCCTGATGTAGTGTGCACAGCCTCCCATGGTGGAATAGCTTGGCCAGAGTGTAGAGTGCCGAATGGCCAATTGATGCTCATGACTGTCCCAATGCTGCTGGCTGAGGGCTGGCCAATAGGACTTTCAGCTCCCTTTGCCCATCATGTCAGGTGTACATGCAAGAATGAGGAGGAGACTGGAAAGGGTACTCACCCTGACAATCCTGGTCAGGTCGTTGTATGTTTTACGACATTGTTTGTGGGTCCTGGGGGCATCGCCGGTGAACGTCACCCTCTGGGCGATCTGCTTCCAGGCTTTGGTGTAGTCGTGGTGGGTTGGATTCCTCCCACTCTCTGGGAACAAGATCTTGCGCCTCACCTCCAGAGCTGTGACCATTATGTCCAGATCACCCTCTGAGAAGCGCAGGGCACGCTGACGGGCCTTCTCTGGCGTTGCCATGACTCCCTGGGGCTGAGCAGCAGTGTTGAGGCCTCTTTGCAAGGCTGCAGTGTGCAGGGCGTGGCAGCAGACCAATTCATCCCTTCCCCCTTTAAGAGCTGGTCGGCGCCACGGGGTCTGCTGTCAGTCCAAAAATGACCGCACCCGCGCTGCGCCCCGCCTGGGCGCTATCCCTCTGGACCGCCGGCTTAGCGCCTAAAGATAGTAGTGGAACGCCTCCTTTAGCGCTCCACCAACCTCTTAGGGCGAAGCCACTGAATTTCCGGCAACGGGGCGCTACTTTGGGGCGGGCGCTAACTTCGGGCGGGCGCTAAGGTTAGCGCCCCAAAACTGCCTATACTGAAAATCTAGCCCTAGGAGTTTGGTGAGGCCCAGGAGCGGAACTGTGCTTGTTCCGGGAGCCCTTGCGTAAGGGCACAGATTTTTCCAGATTGCCGCAGGCCTCCGCCCGCAGGATCGGAAAATACAGGCCATAGCAGGTGGCAAGTACAGAGGCAGGAAAAAGGGGATCATAATAACATAAGAACTTGGAGCAGGAGTAGGCCATTTGGCCCTTTGTGCCTGCTCCGCCATTCAATGAGATCCTGGCTGATCTTCTACCTCATCTCCACTTTCCTGCACTATCTCCAAATCCCTTGATACCCTTAATATTCAAAAATCTTGAATATACTCAATGACTGAGCCTCTGTAAGAGTCGCAATATTTCCACTTTTCCCCAAAGATTATCTATATATATAAAAGGATCGTGGTGTCTGTCTGCCTGCCTGTCTGTCTGCCTGTCTGTCTGTCCGGGGCATCACTCAAAAGTTATAGGCCTAGAAATTCACTTGGGCGCGGGCAGCTCGCTCGCGCCCAAAAGTTAGCGCTGGGCGGGGAGGCATTAGCGCACGCCGTATATTCGTCTTCTGCGCCCCAATTCGGAAGCGGGCGCTATACCAGGGTGTGCCCGCCTCCGTTTGGGGCGCTGCAACTGAATATCGGCGCACTAGTTGCAGCAGCGCCACCCGATGCGGTGCGACAGGCTGCGGTACTGCAGGCCTCCTCCTTCTCTTAAGGGGGAGGTGCCTGCAACGGCCGGAGCCCCGATCGTGAGTGCCGGCAAAAGAGCCCGGCACAACGGAGAAGTGCCAGGCTCCAAGGAAACCAGCCGGCAATGCCGCGGGGGGGGGTGGAGGAGGCCGGGGAAGAAGGTGCGGGCAGGCGGCCGCCGAAAAAGCGGCCGGCCGCACCTTCAGCTTTAAAGCGCCCCACTATGGCAGCAGGACGGCCTCGTTTTCTGTTCGCTGTTTGCGCCCGCTTCGGAGGAGGCGGCCGCAAATAAATATGGGGATCGGCGCGGTTTCGGGGCGTTACGGGCCACCGCGCACACCGATGACGTCATCAGTCCCGGCGCAGCGCTAATGGCTACCGCCGCCAATACCGCTGCACTCAATTTCCGCGCTACCACCCCGCCGGCGCAAAAGACCTCTTTAGGCGCTAAGTGGGCGCAAGGCCCACTGAATTTCTAGGCCCTAGAGCGTAACTACACATATGTTATATCAAAAGAAAGCTTATGATTAGGGGAGTCTCATAGGTATATTTACTTTTTGGCCAGACAAAAATTGTTCGGACAATATACAAAAAATGTTCAAAAAACGGACAAAATCCGCTCATTAGCAGTTGACCAATCCTACCGCTCATTAGCGTTGAGTGACATGATGGTTGACCAATCCTACGGGGGCATGGGGGGCGTTTCATGGCATTTGTGGGTGGGGCCTAATCCTTCAAACTGCCGAGCAGGAGCTGAGCTGAGGTGAGTGGCGGCTATTAAAGACCGGACGGGCCTGAAGCTAAAAAAATGGTAATGGAGGTGAGGAAATTGTTGATTCATTAGTATTGATTCAGGAATTTCTCTCTCTCTCTCTCTCCTTCCCCCCTCTCTCTCTCTCTCTCTCTCCTTCCCCCCTCTCTCTCTCTCCTTCCCCCCCTCTGTCTATCTCTCTCTCTCTCTCCTTCCCCCCCTCTCTCTCTCTCTCTCTCTCTCTCCTTCCCCCCCCCCTCTCTCTCTCTCTCTCTCCTTCCCCCCCTCTCTCTCTCTCTCTCCTTCCCCCCCCGTCTATCTCTCTCTCACCCGAAGCGGGAGCTCAGCTGAGGTAAGTCGCGGCCTGCGAACCCGGCCGGGCCTGAAGCGCTAGGCCGTGCACAGCCACCGCGTCCGGGCTCAATTTTCCAAGCCCTTCCCCGGGTGGGAAATTAAATGGTGGCCGCCCTTCTTCACCCGCAAAATCTCCCTCCGGCTCTCACCTTTTAGCGGGGGAGAGGCTGCTTTAAATTAGATCGTTCACTCAGTCGCGTCTCTCTTCATCTCTTTTGTTTTTCTTCTCGCTGGCCGGCTGTGCGGGAAAACAGAGAACCACGCGGCCCGAGAGACAGCGAGCAGGGGAGCAGCGGCGAGAGCTCCGGCTCAGCGAATCAGGCGCTCATCAGGGGTCGGCCCGCAACACATCGACCGGAGGAGCAGCGGCTCTCTCTCTCCTTGCCCCCTCTCTCTCTCTCTCCTACTCCCCTCTCTCTCTCTCTCTCCTTCCCTCTCTCTCTCCTTCCACCCCTCTCTCTCTCTCCTTCCCCCCTCTCTCTCTCTCTCTCCTTCCCCCCTCTCTCTCTCTCTCCTTCCACCCCTCTCTCTCTCTCTCTCTCCTTCCCACTCTCTCTCTCTCTCTCTCCTTCCCTCTCTCTCTCTTCCCTCTCTCCTTCCCTCTATCTCTCTCCCTCCCCTTCCCTCTCTCCTTCCCACTCTCTCTCTCCTTCCCTCTATCTCTCTCCCTCCCCTTCCCTCTCTCCTTCCCACTCTCTCTCTCCTTCCCACTCTCTCTCTCTCCTTCCCACTTTCTCTCTCTCCTTCCCTCTCAATCTCTCTTCTCTCTCTCCTTCCCTCTCTCCCTCTCCCTCCCCTTCCCTCTCTCCATCTCTCTCTCTCTCTCTCCTTCCCACTCGCTCTCTCCTTCCCACTCTCTCGTTCCTTCCCACTCTCTCTCTCTCCTTCCCTCTCTCTCTCTCTCACCTTCCCCGCTCTCTCTCTCTCTTTTTTCTCTCTCTCTCTCCTTCCCTCTCTCTCTCTCCTTCCCTCTCTCTCTCTCTCCTTCCCTCTCTCTCTCTCTCTCCTTTCCCCTCTCTCTCTCCTTCCCTCTCTCTCTCTCTCTCCTTCCCCCTCTCTCTGTCCTTCCCTCTCTCTCTCTCCTTCCCTCTCTCTCTCTCTCTCCTTCCCCCCTCTCTCTCTCTCCCTCTCTCTCTCTCTCCTTCCCCCCCTCTGTCTCTCTCTCTCTCTCCCGAAGCAGGAGCTCAGCTGAGGTAAGTCGCGGCCCGAGAGCCCGGCTGGGCCAGAAGCGCTAGGCCGCGCACGGCCACCGTGGCCGGGCTCAATTTTCCAAGCCCTTCCCCGGATGGGAAATTAAATGGCGGCCACCCTTCTTCACCCGCAAAATATCCCTCCGGCTCTCACCTTTTAGCGGGGGAGAGGCTGCATTAAATTAGATCGTTCACTCAGTCACGTCTCTATTCATCTCTTTTGTTTTTCCTCTCTCTGGCCGGCTGCGCGGGAAAACAGAGAACCACGCAGCCCGAGAGACAGTGAGCAGGGGAGCAGCGGCGAGGGCTCCGGCTCAGTGGATCGGGCGCTCATCAGGGGTCGGCCCGCAACACATCGATCGGAGGAGCGGCGGCTCTCTCTCTCCTTCCCCCCCTCTCTCTCTCTCTCCTTCCCCCTCTCTCTCTCTCTCTCCTTCCCTCTCTCTCTCCTTCCCCCCTCTCCCTCTCTCTCCTTCCCCCCTCTCTCTCTCTCTCTCTCCTTCCCCCCATCTCTCTCTCCTTCCCTCTCTCTCTCTCTCTCCTTCCAACACTCTCTCCCTCTCTCCTTCCCCCTCTCTCTTTCTCTCCTCCCCCCCTCTCTCTCTCTCCTTCTCTCTCTCCAATTCCAATTCCAATTCCAATTCAAATGCTTTATTGGCATGAAAGTTTACAGAGAACCATATTGCCAAAGCTTACATAGCAAAAAGGTACAGTTTTCCAACATTCTGTAGGTGTCAATCGATTTGACATTTGTTGGGTACATACAATATTACTTTTAAACAATATTAATTTTAAACAGTCTTTGTACTTCATTTGGTACGTTCAATATTAATTTTAAACAGTCTTAATTTTAAACAGTCCTCAGGTTGTGACATGTTGTTACATATTTGGCCCCAAGGTATGGTCTGTCTCCTTCTCCCAGGACTAATCTCAATTTTGACAGGTCATCCAATTCCTTGAAATCTGGGGTTGTTTGGCTTAGCTTGTTGAATAATATGTTTCTTAATGTGTTGAATTTTTCGCATTTTAGGAGGAAATGCATTTCTGTTTCAACCTCGCCGGCCAGACATTGATCGCATATTCTATTCTCTCTAGGCTGCCAGGATTTCTTGTATCTGCCTTTTTCAATTTCCAGTTGGTGGTCGCTTAGTCTGTACCTGGTGAGGGTCTGTCTCTGTTTTGTGTCTCTGATGGTCGTGAGGTAGTCTGCCAGTTTATATTCTCTTTTTAGGGCCCGGTAACATTCTAATCTGCTTTGGCTTTCGGTTATTTTGTTCCAATGTTCCAGGTAGGTTTCTTTGCATTGTTTAATGATTTGGTTCACTCGGATTGGTGTTTGGACGGCTGTGTTGGTCTGGGGCTGGTCAGGGTCCGGCTGAGTACTTATTTTCAGTAGCAGCTGATTCAGGGGACTCTTTTCTGGGTTTAGCTCTTGGGTCTGAAAGGCTTTGAAATGAAGGGTGTCTGGGGAGCTAGGTTTGAGGTGATTTAGGAAGTTTAGTGCTCGTTTTTGGATGTTTATTATCAGTGGGTATCTGCCTAGTTCGGCTCTGCATGCATTTGTTGGCGTTTTTCTTTGGGTGCGAAGGATGCTTCGGCAGAATTCTGCATGTAGGGCTTCTATTGTGTGTTTTTCCCATTTAGTGTAGCTTTGGTGATTTAGCGGGCCCCATACTTCACTACCGTACAGTGCAATGGGCAGGATTATGCTGTCAAATATTTTGAGCCAGATTTTGATTGGGATTTGGATGTTGTAGAATTTTCTTTTTATTGCATATAGGGCTCTTCGGGCTTTTTCTTTTAGTGCATTCACTGCTATGCTGAAGCTCCCTGATGCTGTAATAGTTAGACCAAGGTAGGTGTAGCTCATAGTGTGTCCTATAGTGGTATCACTGAGGGTAAACTGGTATTTGTTTTCCTGACATCTGGGCCTTTTTTGAAAAATCATGATGTTGGTTTTCTTTAAATTTACTGTTAGAGCCCAATTTTGGCAGTATTTGTCGAGTAGGTCTAGTTGTTGCTGTAATCCCTGTTCTGTGGGAGACAGCAGAACCAGGTCGTCCGCATAGAACAGGGATTTCACTTCTTCATCCAGGAGACGGAGACCTGGTGACTCGTTTTGCTCCAGCATGTCTGCTAATTCATTTATGTATATGTTGAACAGGGTCGGGCTCAAATTGCAGCCCTGCCGGACGCCTCTTCTCTGGGTGAAGAAATCGGTGCGTTTGTCTCCAATTTTGACCCCGCATTTGTTTTTCAGATACATTGATTTAATAAGGTCATAGACTTTGCCCCCTATTCCACACTGAAGAAGTTTATAATAGAGCCCTTCGTGCCATATAGAGTCAAAGGCTTTCTTGAAGTCGATGAAACAGGCGAATATTTTCCCATTTTTTGTTTGGTGTATATGTTTTTCAATGAGGGTGTGAAGGGTATAGATATGGTCGGCGGTGCGGTGTTTTGGAAGAAAGCCTATTTGGTTTTTTCTGAGGATATTATGTTTGTTAAGAAAATCAAGTAATCTACTATTTAGAATACTGCAGAATAACTTCCCTAGACAACTGTTGACACAGATGCCGCGGTAGTTATTTGGGTCTGATTTGTTTCCACTTTTATATATGGGGGAGATTAGTCCTTGGCACCAGATATCGGGAAAACAGCCTGAACGTTATATGATGTTGAATAATTTGAGTACCGCACCCTGCATCTCCATATTGCTGAACTTGAGCATTTCATTTTTGATGTTGTCTGGGCCACAGGCTTTCTTTAGGTGGAGAGATTTTGTTTTTGTGGCCAGTTCTTTCCATGTGATTGGGGAGTCTAGAGGGTTTTGGTTGTCTTTAATTGTTGCTTCTAATGTGTGGAGTTTTTCTGTGACCTGATGTTGACTTGGGTTTGTTTCGTTTATTGGGATGTCTTTGTAGAGGTTTTCAAAATGTGTTCTCCAGATGTCGCCATCTTGGATTGGTAATGCTTGCAATTGTGTTGTACTCAGGTTATTCCACATTTCCCAGAATTGTTTTGGATTGGTGGAGTTTTCAATTTCTTCGAGTATTTTGTGGGTATAGTTTTGTGTTTTGTTCCTAATGGTGTGTTTATATCTTTTGAGGGTTTCATTGTATCTAGTATGTAGGTCCGGATTGTTTGGTTGGCGATGCTTTTGGTTTGATATTTTTCTCAGGTCTTTTCTGGCATTTTTGCATTCGTGGTCAAACCATTTCTTATTTTTATTTTGTCTTTTGTGACGCTTCCTCTTCTGTTTCACAAGGTCGGCTTTTACAGCTGCCTCATGGAAGATCATATTTATATCCTCTATGGCCATGTTTACACCATCTCTGGTGATCTCGTATGGGTTTTCTTTAAATTTTGATATTTTACTTGTGAGATCAGGTGACTTTGGTGCTGTGATGAATTTTTCTCCACTGTCTGGGGCCCATCTGTATGTCTGGTTTATTTTATGGAGCTTACTGGGTTCCTTTTTTGTGTCTGTAGTTTGGGCAGAAAGTTTAAGGTACATATTTATTTGGTTATGGTCTGAGAGGGGGGATTGCTGCCTGACAGTGAATGAGTTGATATCGCAGGGGTCCAGGTCAGTGATTGTATAGTCCACCACACTAGACCCAAGAGTTGAGGAGTATGTGAGTCTCCCTAGGGAGTCCCCTCTGAACCTACCGTTAACTATGTACAGGCCTAAGGCTCGGCAGAGTTGCACTACCTCCCTACCGCTTTTATTTATTTCACGATCAAGGTTGTTCCGATTTGCGATGGCTGGTGTGACATCTAAAGGGGTCTGGCCAAACACATGGTTGTTTCCCTGTGGGTCTATGAAGTCAGGTTCACAACCGGTCCTTGCATTTAGGTCCCCACATATTATCACCTTTCCTTGGGCCTGGAAATGGCTGATTTCCATGTGGAGAGTATCAAATAACTCCTCTTCGAAATATGGCGATTCTATTGGAGGTATGTAGATCGCACATAAGTAAACATCTTTTTTTGCTATTCCTATATTTTTATCTAGTTTTAGCCATACGTGTGATTTTCCCTGTTTTACCGGTGAGATGTGTTTGTCCAGTTCTCCCTTATACCACACCAATATTCCCCCGGAGGTTCTGCCCTTGCGTGTTTTAGTGTTCTTTACTGAGGGCACAATGATTTCATGGTACATTGGAGGACAGTGGGTCGGCACGTCCTTTTGGCACCATGTTTCTGTTAACACAATTATATCAATGTCTTTTATAGCTTTTAGGAATTCAGGGTCTGTACTCTTCATCCCAAAAGTTGAGGAGCGGAGGCCCTGGATATTCCAGCAGCTTATGTGGAAAGAACGCATTTATATAGTTCAAAAAAACGAAATAAAATGGACCTATTTTGTGGGATGAGTGTGGAAACACTATTTTCTATAATGCTAAATGATGATTTAGTATAAATTTCATGAGGTATGCACATATAGCTATCTAATAATAGTAATAATACTGATAAGATAACAATAATGATAATGATAAATAACAATATTAATAAATTCTCCGGCTTTCTATCAGGCTGTTCAGCATCATCATGATCTTTCTCAGTTCTTGGTCTACAGTCAGTGGTCTAGAGGGGGGTCTTGGGTCAGGTATAAAAGCACGGTTCTGTTGTTGGTTTTGTATAGGGGGGTGGGGGACATTGGTGGTCCTGTTTGGGCTCCCAATGGTAGAGGGGGTGGGAGGGCTGCGTCTTTTGGCAGTGTTTATGAGGTTTCTTGCGAAGACCCACATCCGCTGTTTGAGTAGATGTATTTCGTCATAGAGGTCCCTTGTGTTGATGTTTGGATGATGGGCCAGGGAGACGTTGGGGAGGACAGAACATCTCGTGTCGATCTCCCTGTTGGTGTTGTGGATTATATAGGCTGGGGTGTCCTTTCTGGGCAGTAGTGTGGAGATCACGATCCGCGCCTCGGGGAATTCCCTGCTGGCCTTTTCCGCCATCCTGCTCACCGCCCTAGCAGTGCCTTCCTGTAGGGTGCGTAGGTCGTTCATGCCTGTGTGGATCACAATCCATTTGGGGCTTCCAAGGGATTCTTTGTTCAGGATCTTCATTGCTTGGTCTGTGTTGCTGCACCATTTTTTCAGGACTTGATGGTCTGGGAACAGCCTCTGGGGGTCCAGAAACTTTCCGTTGGAGTCGGTCAGCAGGACCGCCTGAGGGGCTGGTTTTTCAGACTGGGTAACAGTAGTCTGGGTAGGACTCGCCTGGTGGCTGGTTGTTGGCTGGGTTTCTGGGATATGTTGTGTGGCAGGAGCGGGGTTTGGGGCTTTCGGTGTGTCCTCGTTTGGGGGGGTATCTGACGGTTTTTGTGTTCCTGTGTGTGAGGACTGGGTAGCAGTAGTCTGGGCATGACTTGACTGAGGGCTGGTTGGAGCGGGGTTTGTGGCTTTCGGTGTGTCTTCGTGTGGGGTGGCATCCGGCGGGTTCTGTGTCCTTGTGTGTGTTGTTTTTGTGTCCTCAGGTTTTTGGACCTTAAGAGGTTTGTGTTGCCTGCTGAGCCTTTCTACGGTCTCCTTCGTTTTGTTTAGTTGAGTACGGAGTTCATTGATCTCATTTCTTTGCTCCTCTATGGTCTTTCTCAGCTTGTGGATGGTGGACTCGTGTTCCGTTTTTAGCTGTTTGAATTCCTCCTTCAAATTCTTGGCCAGTGTTTCTCTGTATTCGTTGAAATCAAGTTCTAGTTTGGCCAGATTCTCTTTCATCATTTTGTTTTCGTTGAGAGGTGTGGGGGGGGTGGAGATGGACAGGGGGGGGTTTTCCTCTGCTGGTCTCTCTTCTTCTTCCTCCACTTGGCTCTCATCATCCTCTGTTCGACTCTCTTTTGCTTCCTGTCCATTGGTCCTCCTTGTGTCTGTCTTAGTTTTCAACTGGGGGAATTCCTTTTCGAAGGAGTCCAGATTTTCCACATTCCCCTGTATCATGATCTTTCTATTTTTGTTGTAGTAGCTTATGGTTAGCAGGGGGTCATCTTTATCTAGGTTTCCATCTTTACATATTTTCAGTCTGCCTCCACTGCCAATACCTTCACTGGAGACGTATGCGTAGTGTTTTTGTAAAGTCTCCTTCCAGGAGGTGACGTATTCGGTGTAGAATATGAGGTTGTTCTTCAGCTTCGTCCCTTTGTGTGTGGTATAGTCAACGTAGAGGATCTCTGGGTTATTTTTTAGTGTTGTGTACTTGTATTTTTCCTTTGCATTATTTTTTTTGCATTGCTCAGGATATATCATTTCCCTGCTCATTGTAGTCGTTTGTTTTTTGTCTCAGATAGATAACTTTTTTTTTTTCTCTTTTTTTTGTCGTGTTCCACCTTAGCCCACTTTTAGGTCCAAAATTGGGAGTTTTTCAGGGGTTCATCTTTGATATAGCTGCTCTTAACGGTTTATCTTTCTCTTTCTCTCACAGGCTCTTGGTTCGGGTATTTTATCGTTTCTCTCGGGTTTCTATTCCTTTTCCTCGCGGGTTTGTTGTTCTTTTTTCAGGTCTTTTTCGAACTAAATTTAAATAAAATTAAACTTTTTCCGAACTAACTTTAACTAAAATGAAACTTAGGTAGAATTAGGTAAAACTTATTTCTCCGGTTTTTTTTTCCTCTTCCGACTCTCTCACTCGCTCTCCGGGTCTTGGACTCGCTCTCTCTCTCTGTGCTCCAAACTCATCCACTCTCCGTGCCGCGGACTCATTCGCTTTCCGCGCTCTGGGCGGATCTTTTCGCGTCGTCGTGTCGGTCTCAGGCCCCCGGGTTTTTTGACTCACCAGGCTGTTTTCTGCCCTGGTCTCCCGGTCTCCGTTCCTGCGGTCTCTGGGCCTCGCGGTCTCGGGTTCACCCTCCCCAGGCCTCTTACTCGTTTTCCCGGTTCGGGCCGCTCCTCCCGTTCTCCGACCTCGCGGTCTCGGGTTCGCCCTCCCCAGGCCTCTTACTCGTTTTCCCGGTTCGGGCCGCTCCTCCCGGTCTCCGATCCCGCGGTCTCTGGGCCTCGCGTTCTCGGGTTCACACTCCCCAGGCCTCTTACTTACTGTCCTGGTTCGGGCTGCTCCTCCCGGTCTCCGGTCTCGCGGTTCAGGCCTCTGTTTCTCTCTCTCGCCAGCTTTCTCTGTCTCTTGCCAGCTTTCTCTGTCTCTCCCTCGCCAGCTTCCTCTCACTCTCTCTCTCTCTCTGCACCCACAGGGTGAGACAGCCACTCTCTCTCTCTCTCTCTCTCTCCACCCACAGGTTGAGACTGTCTCTCTCTCTCTCTCTGCACCCACAGGGTGAGACTGTCTCTCTCTCTCTCTCTCTCCTTCCCTCTCTCTCTCTTCTCTCTCTCCTTCCCTCTCTCTCTCCCCCCTCCCCTTCCCTCTCTCCTCCTCTCTCTCTCTCCTTCCCACTCTCTCTCTCTCCTCCCCACTCTCTCTCTCTCCTTCCCCCCTCTCCCTCTCTCTCTCTCCTTCCCTCTCTCTCTCTCTCTCTCTCTCCTTCCCTCTCTCACTCTTCTCTCTCTCCTTCCCTCTCTCTCTCTCTCTCCCCTTCCCTCTCTCCTTCTCTCTCTCTCTCCTTCCCACTCTCTCTCTCTCCTTCTCTCTCTTGCTCTCTCCTTCCCACTCTCTCTCTCCTTCCCACTCTCTCTCTCTCCTTCCCTCTCTCTTTCTCTCTCCTTCCCCCTCTCTCTCTCTCTCTCTTTTTCTCTCTCTCTCTCCTTCCCTCTCTCTCTCTCTCCTCTCTCTCTCTCCTTCCCTCTCTCTCTCTCCTTCCCTCTCTCTCTCTCTCCTTCCCCCTCACTCTCTCTCTCCTTCCCCCTCTCTCTCTCTCCTTCCCCCTCTCTCTCTCTTTTTTGCTCTCTCTCTCTCCTTCCCTCTCTCTCTCCTTCCCCCTCTCTCTCCTTCCCCCTCTCTCTCTCTCTCCTTCCCCCCTCTCTCTCTCTCTCCTTCCCTCTCTCTCTCTCCTTCCCCCTCTCTCTTTCCCTCTCTCTTTCTCTCCTTCCCCCTCTCTCTCCTTCCCCCCTCTCTCTCACTCTCTCTCTCTCTCCTTCCCCCCTCTCTCTCTCTCTCCTTCCCACTCTCTCTCTCTCCTTCCCCCCCCTCTCTCTCCATCCCCCTTTCTCTCTCTCTCTCTCTCTCTCCTTCCCACTCTCTCTCTGTCCTTCCCTCACACAGGCAGACAGACAGACAGGCAGATGGACAGACGGACAGACTCATTGATATACATAGATAAAAATTACATCTACTTTTTCATAACAACATACCCTCAAAAAACCCTCAGCACCGCGGGCACTCCAGCTAGTTATTAATAAAATGGACACTGCATGGACATTTTAAAAAGGGTACCCAAAGATGGCGTCCGCACCTCGTGGCCAAATGCCTGCATGGACATTTTAAAAGCTTGGACTCTGTGACACAAGCAGCTTTTGGGGAAATCGAAACTTAAAAATGCAGTTTCTGTGAAGAAGGACTTTGTATTTTGGAAAGCAGACAGAATTCTGAATTATGCATTAAGCCAAATCGCAGACAGACCAAAACCAGTTAGGCCTTAACTTGAGGCCATCAAGTTGTTTGCATAAATAATCAGAAACAGCTTAAGGAAGCCATCGAGGCTGGGTAGGCCGAATAAAATGCATTAATAACAATACAGCTCAGACATCAGGCCAGTAGGTGCGATCACTGGCCATTTATAAACAGTTAGTTTAGAATGCTACAATAATTTAAACTAGCCTGCCAAGATTGGAACAATGAACTAACCTGATTTGGCGCACAGATAAGGGTTTTCGTAAGGAGTATAACTGAAGGCCTCGGGTAGCAACTGCTCCCTCTGCTCTCTGCTCTCTGCTCTTCTTGGCTTGTGCTCTGCTCTCGTGGCTCCGGCCTCTTGGGCTGCCGCTCATACTCGTGCCCTGGCCTCGTGGTGGGTTCTCTCCCCGTAGCAGATTTTCAGTAGCCAGTTACACCATACCAACTGCAAGGAAGAGGAATGAGACCCAAGTCCACAGCCATCCAGGACGCCCAGGCCGCAGAAAGGGGTGAGAAGAAGTTGAGCAGGTAGCCCAGGGCTCGTATAGTAGTCCAACAAGACGTAATGAGTAGAGACGAAGAAGATGATAACAACTCGATAAGGGCAGAGCAGGGCAGCGAAAAACGTATCAATAAGAAAAACAAGCGCCTAGTTATAAGCTGGCGCTTGGGAAGATGAACATTCCTCGGTAAACACTGTGAAAACGCAGGTGGTCACGCCACGATGAATAAACTGGCATTCTTAAGTTTGGGTAGGAAAATCTAGGCAGTCAAAACTGCCAACTGCCCTGTAGGCACAATGGTGCTGCAGCCGACCACCCGAGGGAGAAGAAGCCATCGCGATGAGACGACTACGGCAGCAGAGGGGAGAAGGTATGTTGCAGTAGCAGACCCAACACCGCGCCCCTGAAGACCATGTGGCAACGGGGAACCTAGAAGCACCAGAGACCAGACTTCAAAACTCGCACTCGTTAACAGTTGGCTTTAATTCGGATTGGTGAGCATGAATTCTGGCCCCTCATAGCTTAATCTAGTTAGGTATAGGGGGTGGGATAAGGATAAGGGGATTATTAAGATAGTTTGTTTTCCCTTGATGTGCCGTGTGTTCCCCATTCCCTGTATAAGTATAGTTATTTTGTGTTTGCCTGTAATTTTATACCAGTAACTTCTCGTAAGACTGTGTTAGTTTCTATTTCAATAAAATCTTGGTTTTCTTGCATCCAAACCACCTGTCTACTCGAGTCTCTTCTGCATCACCGCCTGTACCTAAGTCCGGTGTCTAGAAACCAGGGGCGTGGGAGCGATTCGAACCGCTCACAAACAGTCAGGGGCATAACTGACTGGGTGCACGCACCAACCACCACCACCCCCTGCAGGAAATGGCGACCATGGCAGGACACCGGCAACAGGGTTGCGATACAGTAGACAATGGTTCGAATGAGCAAACCATGATGGAGGAAAGGATTTCTGATTATGTGTTTAGCAAGGTGAATATCAATAAGAAGTGGATCACCACTCTGTTAAAGGCTGGGCATCTGGTCGATGCAGCAGCTAAGTGGACAGAGGAAAAGGAACACAAGAAGTCCTTAGAGAAGGCAGTTTGGCTGATATGTTTTAAAAAGCAGGTCCAGCTTTTGGACAGGCTCATTGCGGCACAGGCAGTCGAGTTAAGGGAGTCAGCCCTGGAGATCCGGGATAAGGATCTTGCAGGGGAAAAGTTATTAGTAGCTTTGCAAGCCTTGAATCAGGAGGGAGGGCATTTAATGGGTGAACACAAGGCCCAGTTGGAATACCTATGGTGCCAAGTCACCGAGGCCAAGGGAAATGAGTTAAGGTTGCGGGAGAAGAACGCCCGCTTGGCAAGGCAGATTAGGGAACAGGAAGAGAAAGTACAGGAGGTAAAGGCAGCGTATAAGCTAGCGAGCGAACAGGGGTTTGAGGAGGCAGACCACGGCCCCTGTAAAGAGAGGATAGAAAATCTGAGCCGGGCCCTCCGAAAGGCAAAAGGCATGGTATGCCTCATAAGACCAAAGGCAGGCCAGGCAGATTTTATGGGGAACGAGGGGAGGACAGTTCCAACGTCACCGGTAGTGTCTAGGGACGACCCGGTTGAGAGAGAGGAGACTCATGACCACCACCCATAGCGCCAAGTTTCAGCGAGTTTTGGCAGCAAGGGGGGTGGAACCAGGAGTGGAGCCAGAGGTGGAGGCGGAGGTGGACCAACCCCCGCCAGAGAGGTCGGAGCCGGGACCAATGTGTCCAGCACGGCATCGGAGGTTCGGCCCACCCGCCAATGGCGACAATGAGGGACCCCTCCAAAACCAGTTCGTTTTACCCTTTAACACTCAACAGCTCAGGGCTATGGTCAACCATATCCCGAGGCTCTCCGAAAAGGGAGACCCCTTGATCCACTTCCGGGAAGTAGAGCAGGTAGCCAGCGTCTGTTGTTATTAACCCTGGAGAGTAGTCTCCTCCAATCCCTCTCTGACGAGCGTAAAAGGGGGAAAAACGGGTTCGGGGAGCTTAGAGATGCGGTCCTGGAGGCCATGGGGATGAATGAGGGAAGTCCTTTCTCCCATGTGGAGAAGACGATCCAGCTCCCAGGGGAGACCCTGCAGGCTTTTGCGGACCAGCTGTGCCCGGTGTGCCGGAGGGCCTGTCTGGGGACACCGGATTGAGTGTTCCTGAAGGGTGATCACCTGGCCCATTGGCTCCGTTGCCTGGTGGCGAACAGCTTGCCACAGTTCCGGGCCAAGGCAGCAGCCTGGTTCGACCCCAAAAATCGCCAGACCACCAAACTTACGGTGATTAGGCAGCTCACTCTGGCCTATAAAAACGGTCGGGGAACCGATGCACACCCACCCAAGGGGAAGGTGCATGAGGTAAATCCCGGACCGGGTAGCAAAGGGTGGCACCAGTAAGGGAGTAACCCCCCCAACACAAAGACGAATTGTTATTGGTGTGGGAAGGATGGTCACTGGCGGAAGGAGTGCAAAAACCCTTGGAAGGACAACAAGGGAAAGAATTCCACGACCCCAGCCCAAAAGGCGGGGCAGGGATCCCTTCCGCAGAGGTCGAGTCACTGTTGGACACCATGAGGTCCTTATTGACTGGCCAGGGGAGAGCAGCAGCCGCCACTGGTGCTCCTATCAGTCCCATCCAACCCACAGCCGTGACTAGAGCCAGCGCAGCCTGTTTACCTGTGTTCTCTCTGGTATGATGAATGGAAAAGACCCCTCTTGGAGATGGAGGTAGAAAAGGTGACGGGGACCTATCTGTTAGACACGGGGGTATCATGCACCATGGTCTACTCAGCTGACCCCACCAGTTCGCCTCTCTCTAACGGGGTCCCATACAGTCTATCGGGGTTCAGGGGTAAAGAACAGGCTGGCTCGTTTTCCATCCCGCTCGCCATTCGGTTAGGACAGCTCCGCTCCAAGTGGACCTGTGTCCTGATGAAATGGGAAGTGGAGGGTGGAAGAGGGGTCCTGGGGGCCGACTTTATTGTAGGCCACGGGATCCTAGTGGATTTGAGGAATCATTGCCTATGGGGTGTTATGTTCATAAATAAATAGACGTTTTTATCATGAACAGCTAGCTTGTGCTAGTCATTTATTCAGCCATGTTGACTTGTATAAAGTAGCCATGTTGACTCTCTCGACCAGTGCCTCATCTTGAACAAGACAACCCATATAGATGTAGCCCACTACTAAAACATACAGCTACACCGAGTGTACCATTCTAGAATGACATGTTACTGCATATCATTACATCCCCCTTCCTTTGAGGTTAAACAAAATCATTATCAATCAACTTTCAAGAAAAACGATAAAGATGATATCAGTAACACTTTTGTTAGTGCTCTATAAGCCTTCGAATGAACTTGTTTTTTTTTTCATAATGACAAACATTTTTTTTTAAAACATCTTCGCAACAGTCAACACATCTTCAAAGCTTTACTTTATGAACTCTAAGCTTTTCATTCTTTTATTATAGTTTTCTTTGTACTCAAAGATATCAAAGTCTATCAGGCTTTTTTACTTCACGTGTGGATCTTCTTAGCACAGGTAAGTCTGATGTGCTTTCATGAGAGCCTCTATGTGTGCTTGTGTTAGATTGTTCTGATGGTGAGTGACAAGATTCAGTTGCAGCATTGTCAACGATTTGCTCTTGGATAGTTTCTTGTGTTTTCAGGAGGGAACGGCGGTTCCTCCTGAGAATCTGTCCTTCCTCAGTTCTAACAGTGTATGACCTTGGTCCTACTTCCTCAAGAACTGTAGCATTCCTGTTCCATGCATTTGGATCCTCAATCCTGACAACATCATCCCTTGTCAATGGTTTCATAGTTTTGGATGACTTGTCATAGTGTGATTTCTGTTTCAGCTTTAACAGTTCAAGTCTCTGTCTCAGTTCCTTACTCTGCTTTTCTTTTGCACAGCAGGGTAGCGTGGTGTGCAACTTGCAACCCATTAGGAGTTCAGCAGGTGAAGAACCACAGTCTAAAGGGGAGGCTCAGTAGCTCAGCAGGGCGAGATAAGGATCAAACTTGCATTCTGTTGCTTTCTTCAGTAGCTGTTTCAGAACCTGAACACCTTTCTCTGCCTTACCATTCGACTGAGCATACAGAGGACTGGATGTGATGTGCTGAAAGTCATAATGTGCTGCAAACTGTTGCCACTCCTTACAGTTGAAGCACGGACCATTATCGCTAACGGTAATCTTGGGAATCCCATGTCTGGCGAAGATGAATTTAACATGCATTATGACATTGCTTGCTGAAGTGCTTGAGAGCAGCGCCATCTCAGGATAGTTAGAATAGTAGTCAATCACTAATAGATAGTCTTTACCATTCAAATGAAAAAGGTCCATACCAACATTTTGCCATGGTGCTGTTGGTAAGTCAGCTACTATCATTGGTTCCTTTGCTTGTTTGTTTTGGTGTTCCTGACATGTCTCACATTTGCCTATCATGTTCTCAATGTCCTTATTTATGCCAGGCCAATAAACAGTGTCTCTTGCTCTCCTTTTGCATTTTTCAATTCCGAGGTGTCCCTCATGAATCCTTTTGAGCATGTCTCGACGTAAAGCCTGTGGAATGACTATTCTGTTCTGTCTTAGTAATAGTCCACTTGTGACACTCAACTCTGACCTGATGTGATAGTACTTTGGACAGGAACCTTTTGGCCAACCATGATGAATGTTCTCTATTACTGTTTGTAACACTGTATCTTTTACTGTTTCTTCTGCTATTTGCTTTGATTTTGTATCTGACACGGGCAGCGCAGCAGTGACCATACTCACATGAACATCCACGTCTTCCTCAGTAGAGCTCACATGACTCATTGTGGGTACTCGGGATAGTGCATCTGCTAACACTATGTGTTTGCCTGGTGTGTAGATCAGTTCAAAGTCATATCTTTGCAGCTTCATCATGAGTCGTTGAATCCTTGGAGACATCTCATTCAGGTTTTTTTTTACGATGGCAACCAGTGGTCTGTCTCAACTGTGAAGGTGGGAAGTCCATATATGTAGACATGGAACTTTTCTAGACCAACTACCAAGCCTAGACATTCCTTTTCAATCTGGGCGTATCGACACTCAGAATCAGTCATAGACCTGGAGGCATAGGCAACAGGCTTCCAATCTTCACCCTCTGCTTGTAGCAAGACCACGCCTAGGCCATCTTTTGATGCATCCGTTGACACATTGATTGTCTTTGTTGGGTCAAATAAGGTGAGTACAGGTGTGGTTGTCAACACTGTTTTGAGGTTCATCCACACTTGGTCATGTCTTTCTGTCCATGTGAACTCATTTGTTTTATGTAGCAGGCCTTGCAGACAGGCTGTCTTGGCTGACAAGTTAGGAATGAACTTTCCAATGCAGTTTATCATCCCCATGAGGTGTAGCACTCCTTTTTTGTCAGTGGCTCGGGGCATGTTGAGTATGGCGTTTACTTTTTCCATATCTGGCTCTATTTCTTTACCAGATAGATTATCTCCTAGGAAAGTGACTTCCTGGATGCCAAATTGACTCTTGGCTTTGTTGAGCTGCAGTCCATTCCGTCGTATGCTCTGTAGCACTTTAGTCAGTCTCTCATTGTGTTCTTTCAGTGTGGAGCCCCAGATGATGATGTCATTAACATAGACCCGAACTCCTTCCAGACCTTCAATTATGTGTTCCATTGCTCTATGAAAGATTTCAGATGCAGATATTATCCCGAAAGGCATTCTGAGGAAACAATACCTGCCAAATGGTGTGTTGAAGGTACAGTATTTGGTGCTCTCTTCATCCAGTTTTATTTGCCATAATCCTTGTGAGGCATCGAGCTTTGTGAAGTATCTGGCACCTGACATTTCACTGGTGATTTCTTCTCGCTTAGGAATCTGGTAGTGTTCACGTTTTATGTTTGCATTTAAGTCCTTTGGATCCATGCATACTCTTAGATCATTGTTCTTTTTCTTTACACATACCATGGAGTTAACCCAGTCTGTTGGCTCTGCAACTTTCCTGATGACTCCTAGTGTGGGCATTCTGTCCAGTTCTTTCTTGAGCCGGTCACGCAATGGTGCTGGAACTCTCCGTGGAGCATATACCCCTAGCTGAGCATCCTCCTTTAGCTGGATCTTGTAAGTGAATGGTAGAACTCCAAATCCTTTGAACACATCCTGGAAATTACTCACTACAGAATCCACTGAGTCATGTGGTCTGCTTATGGCACAGTTTATACGGTAGACTCTCTTGACCAGTTCTCAGTCCTCACAAGCTTTGTCACCTAGTAGTGAATCAAGTCCTTCAGCCACAACAGAAAACATGAGATGATGCACTTTGTCTTTGACTGTCACTTTAAGTCTGCATACACCTAAGCTATCTATTTTCTGTCCATTATAGTTCTTCAGTAGTACTGACTTTTTCTGTATTTTGGGCTTTTCTTCCATATTTTTAATGTCACTCATACTGATTAAGTTTACTTTTGCCCCAGTGTCTAGTTTCAATGTAACTAATGCTCCATTTACCTGCAGTGGCATCATCCATTTATCCTCTTTTACTGCATTAACTTTATGTTCAGCATTGTCCATTTCTGAGGGCTGCACATTTTCTGTATCCTTTTTTATATTGTCACATGACACCATTCCTAAAAAAAATGTCCTCTTTTACTGCATTAACTTTATGTTCTTTCTTTGTTTTTACTTTTGAAAAGCATTGTTTGGCAAAGTGATTCTTTCCTTTACATTTTGTGCACATTTTCCCAAACGCTGGGCATTGTCTTGACTGGTGCTGGTAACCACAGCATTTACAATTGAAAGTTTCATCCTCCGATTGCTTTGCATTCCTGTTCTGCCCACGTTTCTTCCCCTTGCAGGACACAGCACCGAAGCTGCACTGTCACTCACTACAGTCACACCATTATTAATTTCACTGAAAGTCTTTGCGTGCTGCTGAGCTAGCTCACTGGCATGGCATATTTTCACAGCATCCTCCAATGTTAGTTCGGTTTCTCTCAACAGACGTTCCCTGACCTTTTTATCATGAATACCAAACACAATCTGGTCACGAATCATGGATGATTTCAGTTCAGAGAAATTACATGTCTGTGCTTTCAGTTTCAGATCGGTCACAAAGCTATCAAAAGTCTAATTTTGCTGCTGTGTCAGTGAACGGAACACATACCTCTCATAGGTCTCGTTCTTTTTGGGAGAACAATGTGTATCAAACTTCTTTAGCACGTCGTCCATTTTTTCTCTGTCCTCCTCTTGATCAAATACAAACGTATTAAATACCTCTATCGCCTGCAGGCCTGCAACCGTGAGCAGCAACGCTATTTTCCTTACATCTGGCTTCGTACCGAACCCGGTGGCGGCAATGTAGAGTTCGAATTGTTGTTTGAAAGTCCGCCAATTGCAGTCGACATTCCCCGTGAGTTTCAAACCCTCCGGTGGCTTCAAATTCTCAATGTCGCTTTTCGCAATATTCAGCAGATATTACCAGTCCTGGTACCATGTTATGTTCATAATAAATAGACGTTTTTATCATGAACAGCTAGCTTGTGCTAGTCATTTATTCAGCCATGTTGACTTGTATACAGTAGCCATGTTGACTCTCTCAACCAGTGCCTTGTGTTGAACAAGACAACCCATATAGATGTAGCCCATGACTAAAACATACAGCTACACCTAGTGTACCATTCTAGAATGACATGTTACTGCATATCATTACATGGGGGGCAGGGAAAGTAAAGAACGGAGAGGTAGTAGTAATCCCAGGAAAGGAAGGGAAGGGGACCCTCTGCACCATGAAGCCCAAAGAGGATTATAACCTCGGGCTCATGGTCAGCAATACCCCACCAGAGTTCCAGGCATTTGTGCAGGCCCACTTGGCCACATTTGCCACTCACAAACATGACTGCGGGAGGGACACAGGGTTTGAGGTCAATGTAGACGGGGACCCCATGGCCCGACCACAGAAACAGTATAACTTCCCCAGGGAAGCAGAGCCGGACATGGAAGCAGCCATGTCCGCTTTAATACAGCAGCGAGTTCTGAGACCGATAGCTACCCACGTGAATTCTCCATTATGGCCGGTCAGAAAGCCGGAAAATGCTTGGAGGGCCACGGTGGACTACCGAATGTGTTATGTGTGACATTGGTGATAGGTACTCGATTGCCTTGGCCTGAGCACATGGAGTTTGATAGTGCTGTTATTGTTGTATTGTGTCTGACAATGGATATAAGTATTCAATTGCTTTTGCCTGGAAGTGTGTGTTTGGATCAGCCATTAAAAGCAACATGAACTGAGCTCTGCATACGGCCTCTGGATTTTCTTTGCAAATGCAACATTTGGCGACGAGGATGGCTGAAATCTCTCTTGCACCACCTCCTCCCTTCCTTGCACTACCCAGTGAGCCCCCGATCCCATGGGTTCGCTGGATACAGTCCTTTGAAACCTACCTCATTGCTCTTGGACTAGAAAATGTGAGTACAGCAGGGAAAAAGGCACTGTTATCCCATTGCTTGGGAGTGGAGGGCCAGCGTGTTCTTGGGACATTATGCGCAGCAGACTCAATTCAAATGTATGATGTGGCTGTGGCTCTGTTAAACACACACTTCTCTGCCCCACAAAGTGCCCTCCTATGGCGATTCATTTTTAGACAGCGTCAGCAACTCCCCGGCAAGTCGGTGCAGCAATACGTGGCTAATTTGAGGGGGTTAGCTAGCTCATGCAAGTTCGGTGCACTACAAGACGAGATGGTGCGTGATCAACTAATAGAGCACACCAACAACGTGAGAGTGCGTGAAAGACTGTTACTCGAGTCCGACGATCTGTCGTTGTCACAGGCAGTCAACATTGCCTTTCAAGTGGAGTCTGCAGCTGAATGTGCAGCGAAACTAGTACACACACCCAGTGACAGCGCCCTCAGCCCTGACAGCTCTGACACGGTAATGCTCGCGCGACGGCAGCAACGCGCGCTACCGCGGCAACAGTGTGGAAACTGCGGATCTCGCTCACATGCCACAAGAGTGCAGAATTGCCCCGCGCACGGCCAAGCCTGTCGCAATTGTGGAAAACAAAATCACTTTGCCAATGTCTGCTGCTCTGCCCCTGTTGCTACAAATGAACACTCTCAGTCCTCAAGCAGTTGGCCAATAATTCACAACGTGAGCTCTGGGCCAGTAGTGGCTTTCAAGTCATGCACAATTAACCTGAATGATGTGTGCATCCCTCTGTTGTTGGATACCGGTGCCAGCGTCTCACTGCTGAATGTGAACACATTCAAATGCTTTTTCAGCTCCCTGCCACTCTCTGCGCCCTCCACTGCCCTTTGCGGGTATGGTAATTCAAAAATTGGACTAGTGGGCTCAGTCAACCTCACTGTACGCTATGGAACAAAAGTTTTTCCAGATTTTTGTTTTCATGTGGCACGCCAAGGAGCTAACCTGATGGGACTGGATCTTTTCACTGACCTGGGTTTTTCTCTCTTGGACACCGGCGGGTCTGCGATTATGCACATCGCCTCATCGTGGCGCCAAACATGGCCAGCACTCTTCGAGGGTCTGGGCTGCCTGACTGCCTTCACCCACCAGCACATGGTTGACTCCACCATTACCCCTGTCATTCAGCCACTACGCCGCATCCCGCTTGCTCTCCGTGACTGGGTCACAGCTGAACTAAAGCAGCTACTGGAAGCTGGCATCATTGAACCAGTTGATGCCTCCCCATGGGCCTCCAACCTGGTGGTCGCAATGAAAAAGTCAGGTGGTCTACGCATCTGTGTCGATCTTCTAGCAGTGAATAAGGCCGTAACCCCTGACAAATATCCACTGCCCACGTCAGAGGAACTCACAGCGCAGTTCTATGGTTCCATCCTGTTCTCGAAACTGGGCCTTCGACAGGGCGATCTACAGGTTCCCCTCTACCCCAGCAGCAGGGACCTCACTGCTTTTGATACACATGCTGGCATCTTTCGGTACACCAGGATGCCATTTGGACTTAGCTCTGCATCCAGCTGCTTCCAAAAGGTGATGTCCTCTGTGCTCGCAGGCATTCCTGAGGTGGCCAGCTACCTGGATGACATCGTCGTGCATGGGCCCTCAACCTCCACTCATGACGAACGCCTTCACAGAGTTTTCATGGCTCTAGCAAAACACAAGCTCACACTGAATTGCGAAAAGTGTGTCTTTGCTGTTTCAGAGATTGAATTTGTGGGGTTTCGGTTGTCGGCTGACGGTATATCCCCACTCCAGTCAAATGTGGATGCCATTCACAGCATCCCAGAACCCAGCTCTGCAGCACAGGTTGCCTCCTTCCTGACTGGGTGCTACCTGAAGTTTTTGCCCCAGTACTCAGCCACCACAGCCCCACTGCGCCAGCTCCTGCGAAAGGATGTGCCCTGGGTGTGGTCACAAGCCTGTACGGAAGCTGTTCGCCTCCTCAAATTGCAGCTCACGTCGCCTCCAGTGTTGGCTCACTTTGACGTCGCCAGCCCTACCCTCGTCACCTGCGATGCGTCCGCTGCAGCTGTGGGGGCAGTGCTATCGGAGATACAGAATGGAGTGGAGAAACCAATCGCCTTTGCCTCCCGAGCCCTTAGCCCCACTGAACAGAAGTACTCAGTAGGCGAGCGTGAGGCGCTGGCGTGTGTCTGGGCATGTGAGCGGTGGCACCTGTACACATATGGTCGTGCCTTCACCCTGCGAACCGATCACCAGGCTCTCACTGCCCTGCTGTCGACATCCGGCATGGGCCACAGACCACTGCGTCTACGCCGCTGGTCTGACCGCCTCCGCCAATACAATTTCAGCCTCCAGTTCACACCAGGACGTGACAATGTTGTTGCAGATCTGCTCTCCCGCACTGTCTCTGCCCCAGCCCCACTCATCGGGTCTGAACATGTGGAACAGGATATCGTCCAGATGCTGCACACACCTCTCCAAACCACAGTCTCTCTCCAGGAGCTCAAAGAGGCCTCTGAACAGGATCCGGCCCTCTCCCAGCTGTGCACCTTCATCAGAGATGGCTGGCCTCGCAAGGTGCCTGAGGAACTGTCTGCCTACTCCAGAGTTAAAGATGAGCTCTCCTGCTGGAATGACCCCTGTGTTGCACGTGGACTCTGCACTGTGGTCCCAAGTGCCCTTCGTGTGCGTGTTCTATCCATGGCGCACAAGGGCCACTTGGGCATAATGAAGCTCAAACAACGACGCCGAGACCTAGTGTGGTGGCCATGTATTGACAGGGAAATCGAGGCCCTGGTCAAGGTCTGCGCAGCCTGCCTTGTAAGTGGCAAGACTGGCCACCAAGCTCCTCCACCCCTGCAACCCCTTGCCTGGCCCTCTCAGCCCTGGGAGCACCTGCAGCTGGACATCTGCGGGGAGGTCCATGGTGTCCCACACCATCAACGGTTCCTAGTGGTGACCTATGACCTGCACTCAAAATGGCCAGAGGTCACTGCTGTGGGCTCCGTCACCTCTCGTGTCATCATCGATATCCTTGAGTCCCTCTTCTCCCACTGGGGGCATCCAAAGGCCATCACCACAGACAATGGCCCCCAAATGGTCTCTTTGGAACTCTTCTCTTACCTTGAGGGCAAGGGCATCCGTCACATTCGCACAGCGTACTACCACCCCGAGTCAAATGGGGGGGTGGAGCGTTTTAACCAGACACAGAAAAATGGCCTCAGAGCACACCTATCCCAGGGGTGTGCGTTTGACAAGGCCCTCCTCCACACACTACTGCACTACAGAGCCTCCCAGCATTCCACTACAGGGGTCTCACCCGCATCCCTCACACTAGGCCATGAGCTCATGCTGCCCCTTGGCAGGCTCCGCCCCTCGCTAGCTCAGAGCCCTGCTCCATGTGCTCAAGCCACAATCGCTAGACAGCAGGAGAAGATGAAACTCCGCTTCGACCAGTCGAAGAGGGCCAAGGCGCCCAACATCAGGCCTCACCACAACAATAAGATGGCCTCATTCTGGTCCTCCCCTCTCCAAATCAGCCGCCAACTTGGACCAGCCACTTTCTGCCTCACTGACAGCTCTCGGTGGCATGCCAGCCGTCTTCGGAAGGTGCCAGCACACCCTGATGCGGGATTATACGGATCTAATCCCCAAGCCTTACCCCCAGAGTGGTGGGATGCACATGTAGCTCAGCCAGCCAACCCTCAAGCAGATATTGTGCCTTAGCCTGCTCCTCACCAGTCCGCACCTCGGCCTGTTTGTACACGTTCTCGCCCTGGCCACCTACAGGACTTTGTCACTACATTTCATGTTTGAAATTTTGTGAGGGGGGAGGAAATGTTATGTCTGATATTGGTGATAGGTACTGATTGCCTTGGCCTGAGCACATGGAGTTTGATAGTGTAGTTATCGTTGTATTGTGTCTGAGATTGGATATAGGTATTCGATTGCTTTTGCCTGGAAGTGTGTGTTTGGATCAGCCATTAAAAGCAACATGAACTGAGCTCTGCATACGGCCTCTGGATTATCTTTGCAAATGCAACAGAGTGCTCAATAGTAACATCCCAGCCTGTGCACACACAGTAGCAGCAGTTGCCGACCTGATAGGAAGTATTCCAGCGTCCGCGACCACTTTCACGGTGCTGGATATTTCCAACGGGTTTTGGTCCAACCCTTTATGGAGGGAGGATCAGTACAAGTTTGCCTTTACATTTAAAGGGCAACAGTACACGTGGAACTATTTGCCTCAGGGCTTCCACAACAGCCCCAGCATTTGCCATCAGTGCATGGTGAACAGTTTGAAGGATTTTAGCCAGCCCAGACAGTTGGTCCAATATGTGGATGACCTGCTCCTGTTCACTGATTCGAGAGAGGAGCATGGTCCACTATTGGCCGAACTGCTGGAGCTGCTAGGGCAGAAGGGTTTTAAGGTAAACCCCAAGAAAGCACAGTTCGGCCAGCAGGAGGTGAAATTCCTCGGTCTGACCGTGCACGCTGGAGAAAGGGCCATAGATAAGGCTAGGAGAGAAGCGGTACAAGAACTACCGGTCCCCAACACAGTAACGGGTGTGAGGTCGTTTCTAGGGCTAACCGGGTACTGTAGAGACTTTATTGAGGACTATGCTGCCACCGCAGCCCCTCTGCTCCGACTCCTACACAAGGGAGTGGAGTGGCTTTGGGACGAGGGTTGCCAGGCAGCATTTATCAGGCTCAAGAAAGACTTGCAGACCGCACCAGCTCTAGGGCCCATAGATGGGGGAAAAGAGTTTTTCCTGGAGGTAGCAGCAAGCGGGGACAGCCTGAGTGCTGTGCTGCTCCAAGAGCGGCGTGGCCGGCTGCGGCCGGTGGTCGACTCCTCCCGGATATTCACAGATGTGGAAAGGAGCTATTCCAACTGTGAGCGGCACCTTTTGGCCACACTTTGGGCTGTAAAGAGATCATTGATCTTCACAGGCACCTCTCCCATCACCCTCCTCACCCATCACACACCCACCCAGATGCTTCTGGACGGGGGGATCAAGGATGGGACAGTGAGCAGCGCCCGCATTGCCCGCTGGACCTTGCTCCTCTCACAGATGGATCTGAAGGTGAAGGGTCTCTGTGAGCCAAAGCTCGCAGCCAACCTGGTATATCATGGAAGAGCCCACCGATGTTCCATCGAAGGGGTTTGGGAAGTAAACATGGGTTTACAGGGCGGGATACATCCCACAGGCTGCGAGATCTATGTAGACGATTCCAGCACTGTATCTGCTGGCGAGCGTCTCACGGGGTGTGGAGTTTACGACCCAGCGGCAAACATTGCCCTGGCAATTAAGCTCCCCAGCACCATGAGCGCCCAGCAGGCTGAACTGTCCACGGTGGTGTAGGTTGTTACACACCCCAAAATCTTCCGCACCCTCTACACAGAGGTAGGGATGGGACCCAAGGGAGTGTAGGGGTAGTGTTAGCCCCAGAACTTAAGACGGTCCAAGCCCAAGACCCTGTCTTCAAAGCAGTCCTCATCGCTGTAGCTGAGGGAAAAGGAGTAGAGGGTCCGTACGGCACAGCGACCATCTCCGTTAAAGAGGGCATGCTGTTCTGGGGGGAACAGTGGGTTGTGCCACAGCAGCACCGGAGGGAATTCCTTCAACTGGCCCATGAGGGTCCAGGAGCGGGACACCCCGGGCCTGAGACCACCTGGCAACGGGTGGAACAGGTGGGATGGTGGCCGGGACTCAGGGATGATGTCCGCGAGTTCTGTGCAAGCTGTCTTGTGTGCGCTGCGAATAACCCCGACCCCCACAAAAGGAAGATACCTATGGGACACGTCAGGAGGGTAGAGGGACCATGGCAGCCGATACAAGCCGACTACATCTGGCCCCTGCCCACTACCCAGGGAGGCTAAAAGTACTGCCTAACCCTGGTGGACTTGTTTACCAAATTGGTAGAGGCCTTTCCCTGCAGAACAGCCACAGCTCTGTGTACTGCCAGGATCCTGGTCTGGGAAGTGTTCTCGAGGTGGGGACTACCACAGTATGTGGAGTCCGACCAAGGGAGCCACTTCACCAGACAGGTGATGCAGAGCACCATTATGCTGTTAGGCATTGAAGGGAAATGGCACGTGGCACACAACCCCCAGTCATCGGGGATTGTAGAACGTATGAATCGGACCCTCAAAGAAATGTTAAGGAAGGAGACGGTGGACTCGCCCCGTAAATGGGCCGAGGCCCTACCGTTGGTTTATATGGGGATCCGGGCCAGCCAGTCTAAAAGCACGGGGTATTCCCCGTACGAGCTAATGACTGGCAGGGTTATGCGGACCCCCACCCATGTACTAGCCCGGTGCTCACGGAGGGTCAGCTCAGGGAGGTAAACCAGGACAGGTTCGCCCGAAACCTCTTTGAGCACCTGAGGCAGGTCCATGAGCAGGTGGCTGGGAACATGGGAAGGCAGCATCGGAGTAACCGATTGCTGCTTGAACCGGTAAAGCACCATGAGTGGAAGGTAGGAGATCAGGTCATGGTGAGAAACTATGCCCGAGTAGGGAGTTTGGAGCCATTGTACATGGGGCCCTACAGCATCGTAGATAAATCCAGCCCCATGGTATACGCCGTTAAGATGCCCCGGCATACAAAATGGTTCCATATCAACCAGTGTAAGCTGTTTACACCTGAACGGGGAAAACAGCCAGTTTGGGAAAGGTCTGAGGATAAAGATCCTCAGCCTGCAGCATGGGCGAGTTCACAGGCTGCACAGGCAGGCGCTGTGGCTTGCTTGAAGGGAGTGGCCATCCCGCCCATCGAGTTGGACACTCGCCCACTCTTCTGGGATCCAGACGAGGGGGAGGAACCTGTGGGCGAAAACCCCGCCCCTACCCAGGTGTAAAGAGGGAGGGACCTGAGGTCGAAAACCCCGCCCCGGACCCAGCCATGGGACCTGGTGGCGGAGACTCTCAGCTCGCAGCAGCAGGCTATGAAGAGTTACCTGCCCCTTGCCCAGGCTTGGGAGAGGTCAAGCCTGAGGGAGCAGCGATTCAGGTTATAGGCCCAGCGGCCAAGAAAGCCCCACCCACCAAAGTCCCTAGAAGGTCCCCACAGGCGCCCCAGCCGAGAAAGCCACAGTCACCAGCCCTCCAGTTACCAAGGGCCGACCCTCGAGCCAGGGAGAGGTCCAAGGACAGAGGTCCTCAGCCAGCAGCCACGGGCTGCGAGGGACCGACAGTGCAGGATGATGCGGCCACGCCGGAGGTAGCGGTGAGCCGCAGTCCAACCAGTGGTTAGCCTGGCCGCCCGGAGATGGGCGGCGGATGTATATAGTTTTAGTTTAAGTTTTGGTTATTGTTAAGTTTAATTATTTAGCTTAAGTTTGGGTGTTTCGTTTAAGTTAAATAAGGTGATGGGTAGTTTTAAGTAAGTAATCTGCTAAGAGTGTGTATATTTGGATCGAGTTCGCGGGACCCGACCAAGCTTCACCAGGCCAGAGAATCTCTTCGGGACCTGGCTGCATGTTTTTGTACCTTTTACAGAAAGACTTTTAGGATGAAGGGGATCGTGATCCTATTCGCCCTGATTCGGATGAGCGTCGGAAGACGAGGCTACGAACAAGATTCCCACATCTGCGGGTGCTCGGGAGACAAGGCGCCAATAGCGACCGACGGAAGCGGTGAACGGGATGCGGAGGAGACTGCCGTCTACGTCCACGAGGGAAGGTGGCCAGGATGGCTGGGGTCCAATTCATCACAGTACTCCAGCCAAACCGGATTCACGTACGGGCAGACCACCCTCCTGTGCCCCAGGGTACGGGTCGTTACCACAAGGGTCAGCATCACCGTTGGAAAGCACATATGTTTAACGTGTAAAGGACACATTCCTCTGGATAGGTGGTGGTGGCTCAGAAAGCTGAGCAAAGATATGAGGAACCCCGAATTCGAGTGGGAACGGTTGTGGAACAACACCCACCGGACGATTACAGGGCCTCATGGAGGATTAAGTGTGTGTCGGGACAAGTGGTGGGAACCAGACCAATCGATTTATATCTGTATGTGGGGTCAGAGGAGGTCTGCCCCGCAGGCATATCCATTGTTTTCCACCGGCAGTGGCAAGACACCGGGGAAGGGATGAAGTGGGATACCAGCCTGAATGCGTGTGCGGTCCCATACACGATGATCCCAGTCAATGCCACTGAGCTTGTGCCCCGCCCACGGCGCAGGCGGCGAGGTTATCCAGGGAAGGTTGCCCCACCACCACCAAGGGACCAGGGAATGGGTTGGTACTAGTCCCTACCGATCAGGTGCTGTACCAGGGGGTACACTATGCAGTAGCCTCCGTGATTTTAAATCTCACCGAGGTACATTTACAGGAGTGGTGTCCCAAAGAAACAGAGCAGCTATACCAGGCCCTATTAAAGGACATGTTCAAGAAGTTTTACGAGTTCGATTTTGCCCACGTGGAAAAGACCGAACTCTACACCACCCACCGAGAGATTTTGGGTAATGCAGGGAGACAAAGAAGGGGAGTATGGAATGATGTTTTTTCTGCGTTTAATACTGGGTCCTCTGTCATCAACAGTTTAGATGACATAGAGCTGCAGACCCAGATAAATGGTTTAAAAACACAGTTAAAGAAGATATTGCTGGATGAGACTAAAGTACGTAGCGCACTTTGGCTACAAAATTCCCCCTCTCCCTGAACACCTTACCAAAATACTCAAAGCCGTTACAGTTACGCAGAAACATTTTTACACTCTAGAGCAGAAAACAGTAGAGATAGGGACTAAGATATTGGGTATTGTGATTCCACCCTGGTGGGACATTTTCAATAACATAGAGGTCCCTTCGTGGATCAGACTGGCTTCCCACATTCTCGTGGTTTGCCAGTTAGGGATAGTGTTGTACCTAGTTTGTATTCAATGTAAGGGAAAAGATCAGTTGTTAGAATTCTGAAACCAGAAGTTCTGGAAGGAACATTATGTGAAGGTGGAGGGAGATACGCCCGTTTAAGTCTTTTCCTTGTATTCTGATTAAAGTTTTTTTTTTCTGTGTTTGTTATTTTTAATAAAGGCTTTTCTTTTGGGGTTTTTTGCGACGCGTTTAATAAAGATGTATGTGTACCAAGTGGTGCAGGGGTGTCGGACCCCCTCCGTGCTTGGATGTGTGTAAAGTCTGTAATTTATCCTATGTATGCTTATGTACACTACATTTTCACGGAATGGGATGTGCATGTGTCATGGGTGTATTAGATAGGTAATTACAGGGGAAGGTTGACTATGGAGGGTCATAAAAATTTTGCTCACCTTGTAAGAATGTTTTGTCTCTCCCAGCCCCCATTCTGGCCTTTTAATCTATTGCATTTCCTGTGCTTCTCTAGTCTTGACAAAGGGTTTTGACCCGAAACATTGACTCTATTTTCTCTCCACGGATGTTGCCTGGCCTGCTGAGTTTTTCCAGTATTTTCTGTTGTTATTTCAGATTTCCAGCATCTGCAGTACTTTGCTAAAGTACTTTTTTGAAGTGTGGTCTCTGTTGTAATGTGGGAAACAATTTGCACACAGCAAGCTCCCACAAACAGCAATGTGATAATGACCAGATAATCTGTTTTTGTTATGTTGGTTGAGGGATAAATATTGGCCAGGACACCAGGGATAACTCACCTGCTCTTCTTCAAAATAGTGCCATAGGATCTTTTACGTCCACCTTGGAGAGCAGACGGGACCTTGGTTTAACATCTCATCAAAAAGACAGCACCTCCGACAGTACAGCACTCCCTCAGCACTGCACTAGAATGTCAGCCTAGCTTTATGTGCTCAAGTCCCTGGAGTGGGACTTGAACCCACAAGCTTCTGCCTCAGAGGCAAGTGCGCTGCCAACTTTTTTTTCAATATACTTTATTGAACATTAAAAACATTTACAACATCGTGATCATTTCATTGTATCATACAAATCATTTCTGCCGTTCTGCATAGCCGTTCCGCCACCACATTTTAACATCAAAACCTAAAGTTTAATTTGTCTCCTGTAACATATATTAATCGATTGTACTTTAAAAATTGATTGTAAAATACTATCTTTAAATTCCTTTCTGAATAAAACTTCCACAGAACCTTATAATGATCTTTTAGCTTATATTTAAAATGCTCTTTTAGATTGATTCTCCTCCCCTTAAAAAACAGAGCATTCCTTCTTTGCACAATCACAAATCTAGCCAAACTGAACATTAAATTAATTGCCACTCCGCTGGACTCGGGCAGACTGCCCTGCAATCACCATCTCAAAATTGAGTCCCACGGAATTCCCATTCTCGCTCTTCGGTCCCCACCAAGCAAAAAAACTTCACACAACTGTTGAACATAGTACTTAAAATCATTTAACTGTGGACATAACACCAGTAAATGGGACAGAGTCTCATCCCATGTCCCACTCACTGGGCAAGTTGCCCCCTCCACTCGTCCAATCTTGCACAAGACCGTCGTGGTAAAAATCCGGTGATGAGCCAATTTGAATTCCAGTTCAATCCACTCTGGACATTTAAAATTCGCCCACACTCCCTTCCAAATCCTATTGAAGTCCAGCTGTGGGTATATACTCTGCCAAAACTCCTGACCAGCAGGTGTCTTGAATCTCCATTCTCTAAATACCTCATAGAAATCTCGAGTATTACAGTTGTCAAATTGGACCAACTCTCCCCCTTTCTCCAGCAGAAAGCTTGGAAAAGCGGAACGCATTTTACTTCCTTTGGAGATTTCCGCATTTATTTCTTCCATCCAATCCTGTAGCATTGCCCTCACAATCCTCTCATACATGATCCGCATTGCTTTTTCCTGATCCTCCTCCCACACCATGTCCCTCACTATCACTTCTGGCAACCAACCTGGAAATACCTTGCATAATACATCTTTCACACATATAATACCAGCTTTTATAAAAGCTTGATTAAATAAAACCTCTCCTTCGATGTTGACCCACCTGTTCAAAAATAAGGGCTGTTCTAAAAATTCCTCAGCCCCCTTGGGCATAACTGCGCACTTTTTAAAAATTGAGCCCAAGTCTCTACAACCCCTTATAAAACCTAGGGAGATGTTTAATCGATTTCAAAAACATATTATTGTATTCCATATACAATATCCCCTGCTCTCCTATCCCACTTCTTTTTAAAAAATGCTCAAAACAGCTCTTCCAAAATCTTGTATTTGACCTCTGAAGAAATTTCTTCACCCATTTGATTCTAACGGATTTTTTCTTCAAATCAATATCTGGGAAATTGAGTTCTCCCTAATTTCTCCATCCAATAGTGGTATTGTAAGCCACCAAGGCTGGTTTCCCTTCCAATAAAAACCTCACACAAGCCTCCCGGATGGACTTTTCCGCCCACTCAGGAATATCCTCCACCGTCAATAAGTACCATAGCTTAGATAGCAGGAGAGAAGACACCACTGTCACTTTTACTTGCACTTTCAACCACCTTCTTTCCCATCTTCCCAAAATCTTTTTAATTTTCATAACCTTCAGTTCCCAATTTAATCGATCCACTTCATCCCTGTCTTTCTTGCACCCCATATGCACCCCAAGAACTTCTAAAACCTCCACCAACTTAAAGGGACTTTCTGCCAACCATTTCCCCCAACCCTTCCTGCAACCAGGCATTGGGACTTACTATAATTCACTCTGGCTCCTGAAGCTCTACAATATTGGCCCAGAAATTCGGGTCGGCGGCTTCCCGCGGGTGCAAGCCTCTGACCTGCACTTACCTAGCGCGCCGGCCGTTGAGCTGTGGGCCCACGCGGGATTCCGATCCTGGGCCTCCTCCAACTGCCAGCGCGCAGAGCTTGTTTATCCCAGGGGCGCAGTTAGTTCGATGCATCCCCTGGGATCACGTGGACCATGGAGAGCCAATGGTAACAGGGAATGCCCATTCATAAAATTGACAGGAAGAGCTGTCAAAACTATAAATACTATAAGCCCCAAAACATAACTAAAACTTCAAATACATTTTTTAAAAATCATCACATTTTTAAAATAACTATAAATTACATAAAATAACTATTTTAAACAATAATTTAAATTTTTGAAAAAGTTAATTACATTTTATAACAGGGCTAAAAATAAACTTACCTTTCTTTAAAGTATTTAAAAATAATAAACCTGTTGGAAAAAATGTTTTAATTTTAATTAATTCACCACTTACCTTGTTAAAAGCAGGCCTTGTGCCTGCTTTTTAAAAGTGTAACTCCTGGAGACTTACCCTCCCGGAGAAAGCTGCAAAAAAAAATGGATGTTCCAGGCGAACGCGCTGCCTCTCCGGCGCACGCGTTCGACCTGTGAACCCTTTCCTTTAAGGGAATGGAAGTTCCGGATTCCCACGCATGCGCAGTGCATGCACGAAACCGGCACTTTCGTTGGGCCTACAGGTGAGTACCCCGTGAGTACTCACCCATGGGGACCCGAATTTCTGGGTCATTATTCCTGCACAATTTCCATAGCTTTCCTCACTGACTCCCCATTTCTCAATGTTAAGGTTGTGTCATCTGCATATTGATGTATCACCGACACCAGCCCAGAACTGGGAACCACAATCCCAACTACACCTTGTTTCTTTCGCATCATGTAACCTACTGGTTCTGCTACCAATGTGTACAACATGGGGACAGGGGACAACCCTGCCTCACTGATCTCTGTATCAGAAAATACTTGGATAAAAAACCATTACATTTAACACAGCTAACTATATTTGAATAAAAAATCCTTATCCACTCAATGAAATTTTCCCCGAAACCAAATGCTTCCAAAACCTTCAATAAAAACTCATGAGAGACCCTATCAAAGGCTTTCTCTTGATCTATCTTTAATACATAAGCCTCCCTCCCACTCTCTTCCATGAGCTCTATCGCATCTTGGATTGAGACCACAGAGTCTGCAATGTCCCGGCCTATGACTCCATAGGACTGAGAGGGCAAATCTATCTGCGGCATCACCTCCTTCATACGATTTGCCATAACCCTCGCCAAGATCTTATAATCCACATTTAATAATGTGATGGGCCTCCAATTCTTCAGATCCCTTCTATCTCCTTTATTTTTATATAAGCTAATCTTATGACACCTCTCCTCATAGATGATGGGCCAGGCTTCCCTCAATTTTAATTTCCTTAAAAACTTCTAAGAGCAAGGGACTTAAAATCTTGAAAAATTCTTTATAAAATTCTGTACTTAGTCCATCGGACCCTGGGTTCCCCCCCCCCTTCATTCCACTTATTGCTACTTTTATTGCCGCTAAACCTACTTCTTTGTCACACGTGTTTCTCTCATCCTCCTTTAAACCCCCTTCAAAAAAAGCACTAACCTTCTCCATCGCCAAATTGGAAATGTCTTTTTTATATAATTCTTCACAAAAGCTGCTAGCCGCCTCTAAAATCTCCCCACTTTCATGAATGATCTTCTCCCCAACCTTCAACTCTCTAATTAATGATAATCTCTGTCGCAGTGTCTCTTGCTCTAGAAAATATCTAGTGCATCGTTCACCCTCCAATGCCTTTGCACGGAGAATAGCCCCCTTGCATTTTTCAGCTTGTAATAATTCCCATTCTTCCTTTAGCACCCGGAACTTAGTCTCAACTCCCTTATCCCCTCTGTCAACTGGTTTACAGACATTCGTAAACCTTTTGTTTATATTCTCGTCTCAACGCCGGTTAGCTGCCGCTCTCTTTTCCCCATCACGTACCGAAAAAACTTTTACCTCATATTTGAAATTGTCCCACCAAACTGTTCTTTCTTTCAAGAACAAAGGTTCCTTCCGAGCATTCTTTATTATATTTAAAATCCCTTCTTTATAAGCAATTTCTTTCAAGTATTGATTGTTTAAAATCCACACCTCTGAACCGACCTTAACTCTGCTGTTCCTAATTCTAAGAACCAAAGCCGAGTGGTCACTAAAAAATACTTTTTTATAATTGAAATAAAGAATAGATTGCCTTTCAAAAGCTAGGCTTTATTAACCTTAAAAAACCAGCAGTACATGTTGAGCACCCAGTCTCAACCAAACTGTAGAAAACTGAATTTAAGATGGCCACCACAGGTCACATGGAATCAACTAACCAATAAGTTTACAGCATATATCTCAAGGCAGGAAAACAGGCAACCAATTACAATGCTTCTTATAAAACAAGAATAATCACCACATTCACCCCTCCTTTTAAAATATACTTCAACCTAGGTAGCCTTTACAGTTTACAATTAGTTATTTATAACTAGAGCAATACATGTATAATGCCTTCAACAATTTTAAAATTTTGCTATTAATTATTAATTATTTTAAAAGTCCATTTTTAATCGGTCGACCGGATATCTTGTTCGTGTCGACCTTCTTAGCCTTGGTGGAGTTCCTTGCCCTCCCACACCAGGAGACACAGAAATATCTTCTGCAGGGAGGCTATCAATATCCCGATTATCAACGGTTTCCGGATTGGAAGGCCCATTAGAAGGTAGACTGGGAGGGTCATGAACATCCATCGGGGGCAGACTAAGAGAATTGTAAGTGTCTGCAATAGGATTGGAAATGTTCGTAGTATCTGTGACGACATCAACATTATCTGAATTATGGCTATTGTTAATGTCCTCAGGAGAGGGCTGGCCACCATAAGGAGCTAAGTCTTTAACTGAAATAGTACTTTCTTTCCCATCTTGGAATCGAATGTGAGCATATTGGGAATTTGCCTCCAATAGCTCCACCTCCTCCACTAAAGGATCATACTTTGACTGTCTAACATGGCGTCGGAGCAGCACAGATCCCTGCATAGTAAGCCATGAAGGTACCGAATGTCCCGTAGTGGATCTCCACGGATAATTGAAGAGCCTTTCATGGGGGGTCACATTAGTAGCCGTTGAAAGCAATGATCTAATGGAATGCAGGGCATCAGGCAGTACCATTTCCCACTGTGTATTCTTAAGGTTCCGGGATGTCAAAGCCAACATAACTGCCTTCCAGATCACCCCATTGTATCGTTCGCACTGTCCATTACCTTGGGGATTATACGGGGTAGTTCTGCTAGTAGAAATTCCCCGACTCTGGAGGTATTCCTTCAACTGGGAAGGCATAAAAGAACTTCCCTGATCCGAATGGATATATGCAGGCATCCCAAAGATGACAAAAAGTTGAGTCAGACATTTAATAACTGTAGCAGCTGATACATCTGCACAAGGAAAAGCAAAAGGGAACCTTGAAAACTCATCCACAACAGTAAATATATATCGATTCTGAGTCGTTGAAGGAAGAGGCCCCTTAAAATCAACGCTCAGGCGTTCAAAGGGAGAAGTAGCCTTTATAAGATGAGCTCGTTCAGGCTTAAAGAAATTCGGTTTACAGCGGGCGCAGACAGAGCATGACGAAGTCATCCGCTTGACGTCTTCAACTGAAAAGGGCAAATTCTTACTGCGTACGAAGTGTATCATCCTCGTAACACCAGGATGGCACAAAGCATTATGAAGATTAATAAGCATATCTCCGTGAAGCACAGAACAATAAGCCCTCGACAGCGCCTCAGCGGCAACATTATCTTTCCCCGGACGATAGACTATATCGAAATGGTAGCATGCCAACTCGATCCTCCACCTCATTATTTTATCATTCTTAATCTTTCCGAAATGTTTGACATCAAACATGAAGGACACAGATTTTTGGTCAGTTACTAACGTAAAATGTCGCCCAGATAAATAATGTCTCCATTTACGCAGTGCTTCTACTATTGCGTACGCCTCTTTCTCTATTGATGAATGTCTCTGCTCACTATTGCTCAGAGTACATGAGAAAAAGGCCACAGGTCTTCCATTTTGGTTCAGGGTAGCCCCAATTGCAAAATCGGAAGCGTCCGTCTCAATCACAAAGGGAACCTGCTTATCAATAGAATGCACAACTGCTCCAAGGATATCCTTTTTAAGATTATCAAAACACATCCTGGCCTCCCATGATAGAGGATATGTCGTAACCCGAATAAGGGGCTGGATCTTCTGCGAGAAGTTTGCAATCCAATTAGAATAATAAGAAAACAGTCCAACAACTCGTTGCAAGGCCTTAAAATTAGTAGGGCAAGGTAAATCAATCAGTGGTCGCAGCCATTCTGGATCTGGTTTAATCTTGTTTCCCGAGATAATATACCCCAGTAAATTTGCCTCGGTGGTCGAAAAGATACACTTCTCTTTATTGAAAGTTAAGCCAACTTTTTCCGCAACTTGAAGGAATCTTTCTAGATTAAAATCGTGCTCCACCCTTGATTTGCCACACACCGTGATGTCATCTAAATATGAGAAGGTGTCAGAGAGAGAATTATCACTTATAAAAGCATCCATTGCCCGTTGAAAACAGGCAACACCGTTAGTAACACCGAATGGTACTCGGCAAAACTGGTACAGCTTTCCGCCAGCTTCAAAGGCTGTATATGGTTTATCCCTCTTAGCGATAGGAATCTGATGATAAGCGCTCTTTAGATCAATAGTGCTAAAAACCTTATATTGAGATACTTTATTGATAAGCTCATCAACCTTAGGCAGGGGGTATGCATCTAATTGAGTATACCTGTTAATAGTTTGAGAGTAGTCTATCACCATTCGCGTCTTATGGCTCTCATTAGTGGTGACAACTACCTGTGCCCGCCAGGGCGAAAAACTAGGTTCAATGATTCCTTCCGATAAAAGACGTTGAACTTCAGAATTAATAAATTCTTTATCCTGACTGCTATACCTTCTTGACTTGGTAGCAATTGGCTTACAATCCGGCATCAAATTGGAAAAAAGTGATAATGGAGAAATGAATAAAGAAGTTAATCCACAAATAGACAAAGGTGGCTTGGTTCCTCCGAAAGAAAGACTGAGGGACTCATGTAATTGAAGCACATCATGACCAATCAAAATATCCGCACAGAGATTAGGCAGAACGGATAGGCGTATATCAGTATACGTATTACCTAGGAGAATTAATTTCACAAGGCAACAACCAGCTACTTGTGAGGTGAGAGTCATCTGAGCCATACACACCTGATAGGAAACAGGCGAAATTTTCAAATGCTTCTCCCTCACAAACTGAAGACTTATAAACTCTCAGTACTGCCCGTATCTATAAGGGCCTTCACTTCTAACCCATAAACTTGGGCCATAACTATAGCTTTGTTTAGGCCATGGGAAAAGGCGGCAGAAACTGATGCAATAAACGCCCTATCTAAAGGCTGAATGGTCGCAGAGGAGGCAACCGATTTGCAAACACGTGTGTAATGACCTCCCTTGCCGCATTTACTACACACAGCCTCCCGGGCAGGGCACATCAGACGGGGGTGCCGGGCGTTCCCGCAAAAATAACACTTCTGAATCCTAGAGGCAACAGCTGCCGAAATAGAAACTGTTTCGGAATCTGGCAAACCACTCCTATTAAATCCACGTAACTCCCTTTCATCCGGAACTGCCAAAACCACGGTCGCAGGCCGATCAAAAAGAGCATAAGAATCTGAACTTCTCTGAGCCAAATCCAATGTAGAGGCTTGCTCAAAAGCACTCTTAAGATCCAAGATCTTATTTTCTAATAACCGCTGACGAATTGATCTAGACAGTAATCCATTAATAAATGCATCCCGTACCAACTCTTCCCTATGTTCTTCTGCAGACACGGCCTTATAATTGCAGTTAGCACCAAGGCGCCGGAGTGCTTGTAAATAAGCATCCAAGGATTCTCCCGCCTGCTGCCTATGGGCAGATAAAAGGTGACGTGCAAATACCTCATTTTTGGGTTTAACAAAATTTTTTTCCAATGTAGCAATAGCCAATTCATAAGTTTCACAGTCCAAAATATACTTATACACATCCGGAGCAATGTAGTTGATTAGTATATCCAACTTATTTAAAGATTGCTGATCCAACACACCCAAAAAGTTTTTAAATGTACGATACCAATGTTTCCATTGATCATCCACTCCTGCAGAATTAGGGTCAGCATTAAATCGTTCCGGTCGAAGATATTATTCCATTATAGCAAAAGGTTAATAAATTGAAATAAAGAATAGATTGCCTTTCAAAAGCTAGGCTTTATTAACCTTAAAAAACAGCAGTGCATGTTGAGCACCCAGTCTCAACCAAACTGTAGAAAACTGAATTTAAGATGGCCACCACAGGTCACATGGAACCAACTAACCAATAAGTTTACAGCATATATCTCAAGGCAGGAAAACAGGCAACCAATTACAATGCTTCTTATAAAACAAGAATAATCACCACAATAATAAATCTCCATCACCTCAGAACTTAATCCTTCCCGCATTAACACAAAATCTATTCGGCTCTGTTTTAAAACATCACCCACCCAACCTGTTCTGGAGAACTCCATTTTTATGGGGTTCCGGTCCCTCCATAAGTCTCTCAAATTTAGATTTGCCATCATTTTTACAATCATCCCTCTGGAGTTATCATCCTTAAAGTCATCTGGGCTGAAATGTCCATCCGAGATAAAAATACATTAAAATACCCCACCATACAAGGATTTTCCACCTCTGCCATTTCAGTGAATAACCCCCGAAAAAACTTGCGACGCTTGCAATGGTCGTTCGTTGCATAGATATTAAAGAGATCGCAATTAAATTCCTCAATTTTTACCCTTAGCCATAAAAACCTCCCCTCAGTGTCCTTGTCCACCAAGGCAACATTCTCTTTTATGGACGGACTCACCAAAACAGCCACCCCTCTATGGTTATTGTTTGCACAACTTGCAAACACCTCTCCTTTCCAAACCTTCTGAACTCTTTCTAGGATATCCTCATCCCAAAAGGTTTCTTGCAGACACAACAGGGTCGATTTTCATTGACCCGTGGAGTCAGGATTGGAGGCGTGCGGGAGGTTAAAGTCCCGAATTCGGGGGTCCTGACACTATCCCGCCCCCAACCCGCCTCCATGTAAGTTTCAAAGGAGGCGGGTACCCGCCCCGCACTGAGACCCGCCTACCCGAGGCGGGAAGGGATTCGTGCCAATTAACTGCCTGTTAACAGTTGTTAACAGGCAGTTTTTAGCCTAATCCTTATTTTAAAGCTTGAAATTTGGGATTCCCGACGGCTCCAAACCATGCCAAGTTAGAGGAGTCGGGCCGTCGGGTTGAAGGACTTGGAGGGGTCGAGATGTCAGTGTTCAGGTGAGTGATGGGTGCATGAGTGCAAAGGTAAGTGTGTTTGGTGTGTCTAAAGTGTGTAAAGAAGTTTAAATTACCTGTACTTACTGTAACAGCCTTTCTTCCTCTAGGTTTCAGGAGTCCATCATCTCACCCGCACAGAAAGCAGAATGGCTGCCATCTGACAAAAGTGATAGCCTGCAGCTTTCTGTGCCGATGAGATTTCTAACTGAGTCTGTGTAGAACGACTCAGGTTAGAAGTAAATCTGTCAGTGTTTGACAGCTTCAAACAGCTGTGAAACATTGATATTTCATCTGTCAAAACGTCTTGACAGATGAAATTTCAGTCTGTGATGTCACCTGTTGCCGGGTGGCCCTTAATTGGCCTGCTGAACCCACTGGGCGGGCTCAACAAGGTCAATCAAGTTAAAATCGCATGGATTGGCCGCATCTCGATGGAGGCGGGACTACAACCTCGAAAGTTGCAGTCCCGCCTCCTTCCCGACTTCTGAATGAAAATCACCACCAACAAGTCCATGCCTTTAAAACCCTGCAACAACTGCTGCAATTTCTTCTCACCCCTTGGTCCGTTCACATTAATCGAGACCAATGTAATCATGGCGCCGAAGAAGGGAGGTATGCTTGATAATCTCCCCATCATTTCATCTCTGGCCCTTCCCTCCTCTCATGCTCCTTCCCAAACTTTCGGCCAGCTGTTGCTTTTTCTTGCAGCCTCCGACACTTTTTCACCTCCTGTTTGAACCTTCCCTGCTGTTTCAGCCTCTTCCTTGCATTAAGTTTCGGCCAAGGAGCTGCCCTATCTCCCTCCTTCTGCCCCTCACTAACCTTTCCCTTTCCACATGATGCCACCCCACCCCCGACTTCCATGTCTCTGTCCCCCTCTAATTCCTTACTCTCAAGCTCTTCTGTAACCCTCTGTGCCTGCTCCCCGTCAGATACAAAATTCTGCTCCCCGTCACATACATCATCTCCCATAGAGTCTTCCTGCTATCGCGGTTTCTCCAACAGTGCCGCTCCCTTCGACCTCATCTCTGCCTCTGACCCTTGCTCCCTGATCTTTCTCTCTCTGGGACAATGGCACACCTATGTTGCTCCCTTCTGGCATCTTTGTCTCGCTGCTCCCATCCTGCTGACCCTTTAAGGCTCCTGCCTCTTGCACCCTCTCCTTGTCTTGCCCTCTCCTGCTCACCGAGATATCTGACTCCCCATCTTTCTTTGGAGTACTTACATTTATCACACACCCCGCTCCCGCCTACTCTCCCCCCGCAGACACCAGATTCTTTAGGGAGAGCTGAACTTTATTAAGGCTCGAGTCTGCACTCGACCCTTGCTGCCCTCTGCTGTCTTTTTTCTTTTCCACTGTACTTGGTGTGTTTTCCACCATCTCCATCCTGTTCTCTGTTCCGCAATTTTCTGCCTCTTCCTGTGCTCTTTTCTCCTTCAATTTATTAGCTGTGTCCTCCAACTGCTCCTCTGCTCCGGCCATTCCACTCACAACTCATGCTCCTTCTCTCATCTCCTCATCACTCATAGAGCTTCCTTCTGCCTCACACTCACAGCAGGTGGGGCCTTTGTGACACACTCCACAGCTCTCCACCTTGCAGCTCTGAGTGATGTGTCCAGACTCGCTGCAATTACAACAGTACAAGTCTGGACAGTTTCTTAAAAGATGGTCGTGGCCAAGACAATAATAACTGTAAGGGGTTTTCTTAGATCGCAGAGGTCTCTCTCTCTCCAGGGGCCTCCCTCTCTCTTGCACAGTAAAACCTTGAGTGGTTCGACCCACTCGCCCCTTAGGTTCTAGACACTGGATTGAGGCAGGAACTACAATGTAGAGAAAACTCTATAGACCAGGTTTAATGAAAACGGAATGGAACTTTATTGCATAAAGGAACAGATCAAACTGCAAGCCAATAAGTTACATGGGAGGGAAAAACAAATCATACTACAATACTGGCTAAGATATATACAGGCATATTATACTTTACAAAAATCATCACGAAATGGGGAAACACACGGAACATCGACGGACAACAAATCATTGTTAAAATTACCCTTTAAGTGCCTGTAAGGGTTGGGGGCTTCTTGAAACTGGTTTAAAGTAATTTTCCTGGTCTTGCAGCCTTTGCCTGCACTCAGACCAATGCCAATAAAACCAATTTTAAAACAGCGGTACCGAATCGCTACCCCTCCTTTAGTTCTGAGTGGAGGAACTTATAATTAATGATATTAAAACGGAACAAGTGGTTTGGGTGAGAGAAAAATCAAGTTTTCTTACCTAAATAAACTACAATCAAAAGAATAAACTATACCACACAAACACAGTAATTACAGTAAAACTATATAACAGGGGGTTGCAGACGGCAAAAACGAGGGATACAATGGCTACAATGTTATTTAAACAATCTTAGCAATACCCTTAAATCACCACCCCTTAACTCCTGCTAGTTTGCCTTGTTGAGGAATCAGAAACTCTGCTCACCTGTGATCCAGCGAAGTAAGAGGCCAGATAGCTTCTCAGCAGTTATCTTTATACCTGGTCAGGTCCTGCTGTTCTGCCCTGCAAGGGCTGTGTGCAAAATTCCCCACCCAAAGAGTCCAATACACAAGAGAAAGCTGTGATTGGATAACTCAAAGTGGTTAGACTGGGTTAATGTGTCTTCCAGAGCTCCCTGGGCTGAAACAAAAGAGAATGCAACAGCCCTATTGTCCAGAATGCTAAGTGATTTAGACCCATTCAATTGTTAAATGTTTCCCATTCAAGGTACAAAGGTCACTTCTGCAGTTTAGATGTATCCACTCGATATACAAACAAATGCTAATAACATTCGATTGCTTTGTAAACAAAGCATTGTCCTTTGTCTTCGGCCATGTGGTGACAGCCATTTTTATCCCTGGAAATTTAAAAGCACAACGCCCAGGGATTCTTTAATCAAAAAAATTGATCTTCAGAACTGTAAATTATTGCGAATTCTTACAGTCCGCCCTTGGATACTTTCAGCTTGCTTGTAGTACCCTCTTGAAGAAATGAGCAATGATTTCTGACCCCTCACAAACAACCATCCCCTGTATTTACCTAATAGCTATCTGCCACTGATCCCCGTCCCGTCTATTCCCCATAAACTCAAGAAAAAAAAGCCATGGTACGGTAGGCATCTTACAGATACTTCAGTTTTCAACAAGGGGTCTCATACCCCTACACACTTGTAAAATTATACAGTGTAAACTGTTAGATCCGTGTGTTAATCGAGACACGGAATGCAGGAGTTGATTTAACAAGTGTTTACTGAACAAAGTCTGGAGGTGAACTGAACAACACAAGACGCTACACAGGCTTATATACCTGAGTGGTCACTACTGGTACTACAGTATACAGGGGCTTCAAAAACATAGTTCCTCTTAAAGGTACATACACTACAATTCCTCCCCTTTTAAATAAATAGTACATAATATTTTAAGTAATCATTAAATAGCATTTTTACAAGAACAATAATATACACATTTGCTGAAGTTAATCAATTACAAATTCAGTCTCTCTGGAGGCTTCCTGACTCAGTCCGGATAACGCCTCGGTGGTGTAGTAGGTTCTTTTGGCAAGGTCGATTCGGCTTCAATGCTAGTGTCAGGTTCATCTGGTTCCAGTATCACCGGATCGGAGGTAGATACTATGGGTATCTCTGCTTCATCACTAGGCGTATAGAGTTCTGGTGTATATTGTCCTTTTTTGGATGACTCTATGATCTGGTCAGCATGGCGCCTTATTATGCTTTCTCCAATGTCCACGGTATAAATCAGCGGTCCTAGTCGTGTGCAAATAGTTTCAGGCTGCCATTTCTCGGTACGGTAATCCTGGGCCAAAACTGGCTGAACTATCTGGAAGGTTCTAGTTGGCCTTTCATTCATGCTTTGAAATTGTCGGTTCTCTACGTCCCTTCTGATGTTTGGCTTGACCAAATCCAGCCGGCATCTTAGTCTTCTATTGAAAAACATCATGGCGGGGGTTTGGTTTGTAACCACATGTGTTGCATTCCTGTACGCAAACAAGAAGTTATCTACCTTATGTTGTAGATTTATTTCTTCATTACCCACGGCATTTATGGCCTTCTTGAAGGTCTGGACAAACCTTTCAGCCAATCCATTGGTGGCGGGATGGTATGGGGCGGACGTGTAGTGCTTAACCCCATTGTTTTTTAAGAACTTCCTGAATTCTTCGGATACAAATTGCTGTCCATTATCAGAACAGATCTGTTCAGGCAGCCCATTCCTGGCGAATATGGTCTTTAATACTGTGATGGTTCTTTCCGTGGTGGTGGAGGACATCTTTATTACCTCCGGCCACTTGGAGTGTGCATCCACCGCGATTAAGAACAATGAGTCCATAAATGGACCAGCAAAGTCGATATGTACCCTTTGCCATGGAGATGAGGGCCACTCCCATGGATGTAGAGGGGCTTGTGGTGGGGCGTTTTGGACCTTCTGGCATCCTAGACAGCTCTTGGTCATTTCTTCGATGTCTCCATCGATACCTGGCCACCACACAAACGCTCTGGCTAAGTTCTTCATTTTCACTCCACCCAGATGCCCCTCGTGAAGCTCCTTTAGCACTCTATCCTTGAGTTTGGGTGGAATCACCACTCTGGATCCACACATCAAGGTTCCTCGGCACACTGACAGCTGTTCTCTTCTTTGCGAGAATGCTGGCAACAGTGGTTCGCCATGTGCTGGCCATCCCTTCACCGTTAAATCGTAGACTCGTGAGAGAGTCGGGTCATTTCGCGTTTCCTTTTCAATGGTAGAATTTGTCACCGGTAGACATTCCACTATGGTCGAGTGGAATATCTCCACTGGGTCCACTGTAGGCGCCTCTTCCACCGTTGGCAATGGTAGGCGCGATAACCCATCAGCATTCCCATGCTGTTTTGCTCCTTTGTATTCTATGTCATATTGGTGTGCCCCTAGGAAAAGGGACCACCTCTGTAGCCTTTGCGCTGTCATAATGAGAACGCCCTTTTTAGGGTTGAATATGGAGACGAGGGGTTGATCGTCAGTCAACAAGGTAAACTTTTGTCCGTGTAGGTAATGGTTGAATTTCTTCACCCCCCACACCAGGCTGAGTGCCTCCCTGTCGATCTGGGCATAGTTACGCTCAGCTGAGTTGAATGAGCGTGACGCAAAAGCTATCGGCAGCTCCGAGCCATCAGGGAATCTATGCGATAATGCCGCTCCCACGCCGTAAGGGAATGCATCACACACCAGTCTGATTGGCAGTGATGGGTTGTAATGAGCCAACACTTCCCTGGACGTGATCAAGCCTTTGCATTTATGGAAGGCACGTTTACAGTCTTCGCTCCATTTCCAAACTACTCCCGTTTGTAGCAGTTCGTTAAGCGGGTGCAGAACCGTCGACAAGTTTGGTAAAAATTTATGATAGTAAGTTACTAATCCCAGGAATGACCTTAATTGTGAGACATTTTCTGGCGCTGGGGCATTTACGACCGCTTCAATGTTTTCAGGTGACTTTTGCAACCCTTCTTCGTTAATGATATGGCCACAATATGATATTTGTTTCTGGAAAAATTATCATTTGGGGCGATTTGCTCGTAGGCCCCGTTCTCTCAGCCTCGTGAGCACCTGCTCCAAGTTGGCAAGGTGCTCGTTGCCGTTTTCTCCTGTTACAAGGATGTCGTCTAGGTAGCATTGAGTCCCCGGAATCCCTTGCAGGCCTTGCTCCATAGCTCTTTGCCAGATAGCCGGAGCTGATGCCACTCCGAAAACCAGTCGATTGTACTGGTACAGGCCTTTGTGTGTGTTTATCGTGAGATACTTTTTAGAGGCCTCCTCAACCTCCATCTGTAGGTATGCCTGTGCTAAGTCAATTTTGGTGAAACGTTTCCCTCCGGATAGTGAGGTGAAAATATCTTCTATCCTCGGAAGAGGATACTGTACCATGTGAAGATCCGGGTTTACAGTCACCTTGACGTCCCCACAGATGCAAACTTTTCTCTGTTCTTCAGATTTATCATTATTCAACGTTTTCTTCATGACCGGGATGATGGGTGTTGCCCACTCGCTCCAATCTACCTTGGATAACACGCCTGCTTTTTCCAAATTCTCCAGCTCTGCCTCAACAGCTGGACGAATTGCGTATGGCACCGGCCTTGCCTTAAAAAACTTGGGAATTGCCGCATCTTCCACTTTTGTTGCGGCGGTGGCGCCTTTCAGGGTTCCTAGTTCCTGTTGAAACACTTCTTTGGCGTTAGCCAAGAATTCTTTTAATCGTCCAGTTATGACGTCATCATCGTTTTTTTTCTTACTGGTCACCGTCAGTGCCTGAATGGAGTGCCAGTCTAAACGTATCTTTCTGATACATTCACGTCCCAACAACGGTGGACCACCATCTTGCAGAACGTATAAATACAACTTCTGTATTTCCTTGCTGTTGTATACAACAGGCACCCTTATTTTCCCTCTGGGGTATACTTTCTGCCCCGTATATGTCTTCAAGACAATGGATGTGTCTTTCAAAGGTATATGCGGAAATAGCCGCTCGTAATCCCGTCGACTCATGACGGTCAGAGCTGATCCTGTATCTAGCTCCATTTTGACTGGGGACCCCGCTATCGTGAGGGTAACCCAAATGGTCTGGTAATCTTCTTTGGCAATTACATTATGTAATTTGAGACAGCTTAGTCTCTTGTTTCCGGAGTCGCTATCGCTCTTCTGGTCTTCGGAGCTACTGTCCGTCATCATTTGTACCTTTCTGTACTTTTCCTTATTGACCTTTTTACTGTCAGCGGATTTCTTTCCAGATCTGCATACACGTGCAATGTGTCCCATCTTTCCGCATTGCCTGCATGCTTTGTCCTTGAACCAGCAGTCCTTCTGGTCATGGGTGGATCTGCCGCAGCGATAACATCTCTCGAAACCCCGTGTCATTTCATGGGTGCCGAAGTCCTGTGGCTTTTGCTGTATCTCTGCAGCTCCTCTTGCTGCTGCTTCGTATGATACAGCCATACTGAAAGCCTTGTCCAGTGTCAAATCTTTCTCAGAAAGTAGTCTTTTCTGTGTTCCTTCGCTTAGGATACCGCAGACGAATTTGTCTTGCAGAGAATCTGCCAGTCCTGCCCCGAATTGGCAGTGCTTTGACAGCTTTCATAATTCGGTGAGGTAATCAGTGTTACTTTCATTCTTGTGCTGTTTCCTCCTGAAGAATTTGAATCGTTCCGCGATCAGCAGCGGTGTTGGGTTTAAGTGCTCCTGTAAGGTATCAACAATCTCCTTAAAATTCTTGTCCATCGGTTTGGCTGGAATGATCAAGTTTCGTAACAGCCCGTATGTCCTTGCGCCCATCAGATTTAGAAGTACCGATGCCTTTTTATCATCCGCTACTTCATTCGCCTTGCAATATACCTCCACTCTTTCCACATATGTGGTCCAATCTTCTATATCACTATCGAAAGCAGTAATATTGCCAGACTTCGGCATCTTGAAAATCTAAAATGGCGCTTCCCGCGCTTTTCTTTCTTCCCTGCCGAGTTAAGATGGCGCCTCCCGTGCTTTCCCGCCGCTGCCGCTGCTGTTCTCCGCGGTTCCCGTTGCGACCTGCAGCTTTTCGCGGTATTTCTATTTTTTTTTATATATCGCTTCAATAGTTTCTCCGTTACTTGGAGAACCATTCCCATCGTGGAGCGGACCCTCTGGGACTTTCCCCTCCCTCTGCTCGGTCCGAACGCCGACCTGCTTTGCAGCACCGGCCGCGCCCTGAGTGCTCCACCCTCTCTCTCTCTTTGCTTCTGCTTCCCGACTCGCTGCCCGGCCCCGTTGCAGAACCACCCGATCGAACTCCAGCCCGCCGCAGCCCAGGAAGGATCAGTGCACTACCTGCCACCAGCCCGTTTAGCTGGGGAAACCACAGACTGGAGACCAAGCCTGGCCCTCGTTTTCGAGTTTCTTCGAGTTATTTTTATTTATTTTTTTCTTGCTTCTGGCTTTGACCTTTGTCTGAGGAATCGAACCCCTTGAGGTGCTGCCGAATTGCAGGTAAGTTTGTTTCTAACTCGTCGCCACTGTTAGATCCGTGTGTTAATGGAGACACGGAATGCAGGCGTTGATTTAACAAGTGTTTACTGAACAAAGTCTGGAGGTGAACTGAACAACACAAGACGCTACACAGGCTTATATACCCGAGTGGTCACTACTGGTACTACAGTATACAGGGGCTTCAAAAACTTAGTTCCTCTTAAAGGTACATACACTACATAAACCAAATTTACAATCACCTTTTTACATCATAAGTTATTACAAAATGTTGCAGTCTTAGTTACACAATGTAATCAAAATGATCCCAAGCACGGAGAGGGTCCTACGCCTCTGCTCAACTTGGAGTTGTCACAAACTGGTCCCAAGCACGGAGAGGATCCTACGCCTCTGCTCAACTTGGGGCTGTAACACAAAATACAAAAAATCATTAAACAACATGCTTAAATGAACCCCGATCATCACGTGCCGATGATGGGTTGCAAAATTTGAGTGGGTATTGCTCCTCCCACTTGAGCAGTAAAAGTACCTTCCACCCCCCTGTTGATTGTCTTAAACTTTAAAACAGGCAGAATGGATTTACAGACCAGCCTGCTCCGCCAGCCCCGAGCCGTTCCCTTGTCCTTTTGTGGAGGCGGGGTACCCCTCATGTTTAAAAATTACCTTGGCACAGTCCGAGACTGGGGAGTATGGGATCTCATGACTCCCAGTCCCTCCCCCTCCCGTCTTCCCTCGACTGGCTGCAGAAAATGATGGGTGCCTGTGTGGCGGCTCTCCCTGGCCAAACACTGATCCGGCCCCCACTCATCCTTCCCAGCCACACTTATCCTCTTTGCCCGTGGGCCCCCGGGTGAGTTCCTCCCTCCCCCGACCACACCCACATGACTCTTGTGTCTCCCCCTCCTCTATACAATCATTCCCGGGCCATCACCACCCACCCCCGGGGAACGCGTCCCTATGACCAGGCGCCCACGCTTCCCTATCCTGACTCCTCAACAGCGAGGTCTCCCGCAAGTGAACTTCGGTCAGGATAGTGCTGTGTTGGGGGCCGTGCCCCACCCAGCTGGGGCCCATCTCCTCCCCGTAGGAGGAGTAGGCAAGTTCCTCTGGACCCTGTCCGGTTTTTCCCGAAGTTCGCTGCGGGGTCTCCTGGGTTTGTCCAGTGGTGAGGTGATCCCTAACATTCTGTCTCCATATCTTCATTCGATGCCCAGCTCGGGCTGGGCGAACATGGCTGCTTCATTTTCCAATCTCCTGCAAAACTTAAAAGGACATGTAGCCAGGTCTCACTGACCTGCTGCCTTAGGTGGAGACATGGTCGGGTCCCTTGACCTCGGAGCAAAATACAAACATTTGGCGCACATGTTAACGTAAACTCTTTAAACTTAAACTTAAAACTAGTTATATCAACAAAACTTAAAATGCACCTTAAAAGCACGCTATATACACACACATAGCTATAATACAGATGCCGCCCATCTCCGGACGGCCAGACTAATCTCTGGCACTGTCACAGATTGCTGCTGGCTGCAGCGAAGCTGGACTGCCTCCTGTCTCTGGTCCCTCGCAGCTTATGGCTCTTGAGTGGGGGCCTCTGTTCTCTGGCTTCTCCCTGGCTTGGGAGACCGCCCTACTCCACTGTAAAGTGGGTGACCATGCTTTCTTAGGCTGGGGCACCCGCTGAGACCTTCTGAGGGGTGTCCCTCTGGGGGAAGCTTTGGCTGGCGGACCCTGAGCTTGGGTTACAGCCCCAGCTGGCTGGGAACTTTCTCCCCCATGTCCAAATAGCCCACACTGTATAATGTACCTGGCAGCCTGCCGGTGCAAATCTCTCTCTGGGTTTGTCTGCTCTTCCCTGCCCACTCCTGTGCTGGGGGCAGGTATACTCTCACCACCCGCTGCTGGTGGCTGGAAATTTTTATCCCCATGTTTAAATCCTGGTGTCAGCTCCCTCCCTATGTCTCCTGCAAGAGGGATTACTATCCCTGCCCCCGCAGGGTCCCACATCATGGGGGGGAACACTCTAGAAGCGGGCTGGGAAGCTGGTCCCTTTAAACAGGCCACAGTGTCTGCCTTTACAGGCGGTGAACTTGAACTTGCCTTGTACAATTTTTCTGAATTTCTCTGTGCCCCATCCCTGCCTGTAATCACTGCCACTGGCCCAGACCCATATGGGTACCATAAAGTGCCTGCACGTGCAGTCTCTTTGACCAGCATACCGGCCAGTCATTGTGGGGAGGCAGAGGTGGGCGAGGGGGTTGCAGCACCATTGATGGCTGCTACCTTTCCCTGGTTGGTCAGGAGAGACCGCATTGCTTCCAGTAGCGACTCGACTGAGGCGGGGGAGATTCCTGTCTCTACCCTTTGGGCTGGGGCTGGGGGATTCCTTCCCTTGCTACCCTTCCAGGGATTCTTACAGTCTTTTCTCCAGTGACTGTCTTTCCCACACCCATAGCAATTTAACCTAGCCTGGGAGGGACTGTTCCCCTCCTGGTGCCACTCTTTCTTATACTGAGCCCCAGGTTCAACCTCGTGGACTTTACCCTTCTGCTGGGGGCTCTCACCATTCCTCCCATTCCTAAATGTCACCATGAGCTGCCGGATTACAACGAGGGATACAATGGCTACAATGTTATTTAAACAATCTTAGCAATACCCTTAAATCACCACCCCTTAACTCCTGCTAGGTTGCCTTGTTGAGGAATCAGAAACTCTGCTCACCTGTGATCCAGCGAAGTAAGAGGCCAGATAGCTTCTCAGCAGCTATCTTTATACCTGGTCAGGTCCTGCTGTTCTGCCCTGCAAGGGCTGTGTGCAAAATTCCCCACCCAAAGAGTCCAATACACAAGAGAAAGCTGTGATTGGCTAACTCAAAGTGGTTAGACTGGGTTAATGTGTCTTCCGGAGCTCCCTGGGCTGAAACAAAAGAGAATGCAACAGCCCTATTGTCCAGAATGCTAAGTGATTTAGACCCATTCAATTGTTAAACGTTTTCCATTCAAGGTACAAAAGTCTCTTCTGCAGTTTAGATGTATCCACTCGATATACAAACAAATGCTAATAGCATTCGATTGCTTTGTAAACAAAGCATTGTCCTTTGTCTTCGGCCATGTGGTGACAGCCATTTTTATCCCTTGAAACTTAAAAGCACAACGCCCAGGGATTCTTTAATCAAAAAAATTGATCTTCAGAACTGTAAATTATTGCGAATTCTTACAGTCCGCCCTTGGATACTTCCAGCTTGCTTGTAGTATCCTCTTGAAGAAATGAGCAATGTTTTCTGACTCCTCACAAACAACCATCCCCTGTATTTACCTAATAGCTATCTGCCACTGATCCCCGTCCCATCTATTGCCCTTAAATTCAAGAAAAATAAACTATGGTATGGTAGGCATCTTACAGATACTTCAGTTTTCAACAAGGGGTCTCATACCCCTACACGCTTGTAAAATTATACAGTGTAAACTGTTAGATCCATGTGTTAATGGAGACACGGAATGCAGGAGTTGATTTAACAAGTGTTTACTGAACAAAGTCTGGAGGTGAACTGAACAACACAAGACGCTACACAGGCTCGGAGCGGCCAATAGCTTTTGCGTCACGCTCATTGAACTCAGCTGAGCGTAACTATGCCCAGATCGACAGGGAGGCACTCAGCCTGGTATGGGGGTGAAGAAATTCAACCATTACCTACACGGGCAAAAGTTTACCTTGTTGACTGACCATCATCCCCTCGTCTCCATATTCAACCCTAAAAAGGGCATTCCCACTATGACAGCGCAAAGGCTACAGAGGTGGTCCCTTTTCCTAGGGGCACACCAATATGACATAGAATACAAAGGAGCAAAACAGCATGGGAATGCTGACGGGTTATCGCGCCTACCATTGCCAACGGTGGAAGAGGCGCCTACAGTGGACCCAGTGGAGATATTCCACTCGACCATAGTGGAAAGTCTACCGGTGACAAATTCTACCATTGAAAAGGAAACGTGAAATGACCCGACTCTCTCACGAGTCTACGATTTAACGGTGAAGGGATGGCCAGCACATGGCGAACCACTGTTGCCAGCATTCTCGCAAAGAAGAGAACAGCTGTCAGTGTGCCGAGGAACCTTGATGTGTGGATCCAGAGTGGTGATTCCACCCAAACTCAAGGATAGAGTGCTAAAGGAGCTTCACGAGGGGCATCTGGGTGGGGTGAAAATGAAGAACTTAGCCAGAGCATTTGTGTGGTGGCCAGGTATCGATGGAAACATTGAAGAAATGACCAAGAGCTGTCTAGGATGCCAGAAGGTCCAAAACGCCCCACCACAAGCCCCTTTACATCCATGGGAGTGGCCCTCATCTCCATGGCAAAGGGTACATATCGACTTTGCTGGTCCATTTATGGACTCATTGTTCTTAATCGCGGTGGATGCACACGCCAAGTGGCCGGAGGTAATAAAGATGTCCTCTACCACCACGGAAAAAACCATCACAGTATTAAGGACCATATTCGCCAGGAATGGGCTGCATGAACAGATCTGTTCTGATAATGGACCGCAATTTGTATCCGAAGAATTCAGGAAGTTCTTCAATGGGGTTAAGCATTACACGTCCGCCCCATACCATCCCGCCACCAATGGATTGGCTGAAAGGTTTGTCCAGACCTTCAAGAAGGCCATAAAGGCCATGGGTAATGAAGACATAAATCTACAACATAAGGTAGATAACTTCTTGTTTGCGTACAGGAATGCAACACATGTGGTTACAAACCAAACCCCCGCCATGATGTTTTTCAATAGAAGACTAAGATGCCAGCTGGATTTGGTCAGGCCAAACGTCAGAAGGGACGTAGAGAACCGACAATTTCAAAGCATGAATGAAAGGCCATCTAGAACCTTCCAGATAGGTCAACCAGTTTTGGCCCGGGACTACCGTACCGAGAAATGGCAGCCTGGAACTATTTGCACATGACTAGCACCACTGATGTATACCGTAGACATTGGAGTAAGCATAATAAGGCGCCATGCTGACCAGATCATAGAGTCATCCGAAAAAGGACAACCTACACCACAACTCTATACGCCTAGTGATGAAGCAGAGATACCCATAGTATCTACCTCCGATCCAATGATACTGGAACCAGATGAACCCGACACTAGCATTGAAGCCGAATCGACCTTGTCAAAAGAACCTACTGCACCACCGAGGCGTTATCCGGACCGAGTCAGGAAGCCTCCAGAGAGACTGAATTTGTAATTGATTAACTTCAGCAAATGTGTATATTTTTGTTCTTGTAAAAATGTTATTTTATGATTACTTAAAATGTTATGAACTATTTATTTAAAAGGGGAGGAATTGTAGTGTATGTACCTGTAAGAGGAACTATGTTTTTGAAGCCCCTCTATACTGTAGTACCAGTAGTGACCACATCAGGGAATCTATGTGATAATATCGCTCCCACGCCGTAAGGGGATGCATCGCACGCCAGTCTGATTGGCAGTGATGGGTTGTAATGAGCCAACACTTCCCTGGACGTGATCAAGCCTTTGCATTTGTGGAAGGCACGTTTACAGTCTTCGCTCCATTTCCAAACTACTCCCGTTTGTAACAGTGTGTTAAGCGGGTGCAGAACCGTCGACAATTTTGGTAAAAATTTATGATAGTAAGTTACTAATCCCAGGAACGACCTTAATTGTGAGACATTTTCTGGCGCTGGGGCCTTTACGATTGCTTCCATTTTTTCAGGTGACTTATGCAACCCTTCTTCGTTAATGACATGGCCACAATATGATATTTGTTTCTCAAAAAATTCGCATTTGGGGCGATTTGCTCGTAGGCCCCGTTCTCTCAGCCTCGTGAGCACCTGCTCCAAGTTGGCAAGGTGCTCGTTGTCGTTTTCTCCTGTTACAAGGATGTCGTCTAGGTAGCATTGAGTCCCCGGAATCCCTTGCAGGCCTTGCTCCATAGCTCTTTGCCAGATAGCCGGAGCTGATGCCACTCCGAAAACCAGTCGATTGTACTGGTACAGGCCTTTGTGTGTGTTTATCGTGAGATAATTTTTAGAGGCATCCTCAACCTCCATCTGTAGGTATGCCTGTGCTAAGTCAATTTTGGTGAAACATTTCCCTCCGGATAGTGAGGCGAAAATATCTTCTATCCTCGGAAGAGGATACTGTACCGTATGAAGAACCGGGTTTACAGTCACCTTGACGTCCCCACAGATGCAAACTTTTCTCTGTTCTTCAGATTTATCATTATTCAACGTTTTCTTCATGACCGGGACGATGGGTGTTGCCCACTCGCTCCAATCTACCTTGGATAACACGCCTGCTTTTTCCAAATTCTCCAGCTCTGCCGCGACGGCTGGACGAATTGCGTATGGCATCGGCCTTGCCTTAAAAAACTTGGGAATTGCCGCATCTTCCACTTTTATTGAGAAGGTGGCGCCTTTCAGGGTTCCTAGTTCCTGTTGAAACACTTCTTTGGCGTTAGCCAAGATTTCTTTTAATCGTCCAGGTATGACGTCATCATCGTTTTTTTTCTTACTGGTCACAGTCAGTGCCTGAATGGAGTGCCAGTCTAAACGTATCTTTCTGATACATTCACGTCCCAACAACGGTGGACCACCATCTTGCAGAACGTATAAATACAACTTCTGTATTTCCTTGCCGTTGTATACAACAGGCACCCTTATTTTCCCTCTGGGGTATACTTTCTGCCCCGTATATGTCTTCAAGACAATGGATGTGTCTTTCAAAGGTATATGTGGAAATAGCCGCTCGTAATCCCGTCGACTCATGACGGTCAGAGCTGATCCTGTATCTAGCTCCATTTTGACTGGGGACCCCGCTATCGTGAGGGTAACCCAAATGGTCTGGTAATCTTCTTTGGCAATTACATTATGTAATTTGAGACAGCTTAGTCTCTTGTTTCCGGAGTCGCTATCGCTCTTCTGGTCTTCGGAGCTACTTTCCGTCATCATTTGTACCTTTCTGTACTTTTCCTTGTTGACCTTTTTACTGTCAGTGGATTTCTTTCCAGATCTGCATACACGTGCAATGTGTCCCATCTTTCTGCATTGCCTGCATGCTTTGTCCTTGAACCAGCAGTCCTTCTGGTCATGGGTGGATCTGCCGCAGCGATAACATCTCTCGAAACCCCGTGTCATTTCATGGGTGCCGAAGTCCTGTGGCTTTTGCTTTATCTCTGCAGCTCCTCTTGCTGCTGCTTCGTATGATACAGCCACACTGAAAGCCTTGTCCAGCGTCAAATCTTTCTCAGAAAGTAGTCTTTTCTGTGCTCCTTCGCTTAGGAGACCGCAGCTGAATTTGTCTCGTAGAGAATCTACCAGTCCTGTCCTGAATTGGCAGTGCTTTGACAGTTTTCATAATTCGGTGCGATAATCAGCGTTACTTTCATTCTTGTGCTGATTCCTCCTGAAGAATTTGAATCGTTCCGCGATCAGCAGCGGTGTTGGGTTTAAGTGCTCCTGTAAGGTATCAACAATCTCCTTAAAATTCTTGTCCATCGGTTTGGCTGGAGTGATCAAGTTTCGTAACAGCCCGTATGTCCTTGCGCCCATCAGATTTAGAAGTACCGATGCCTTTTTATCATCCGCTACTTCATTCGCCTTGCAATATACCTCCACTCTTTCCACATATGTGGTCCAATCTTCTATATCACTATCGAAAGCAATAATATTGCCAGTCTTCGGCATCTTGAAAATCTAAAATGGCGCTTCCCGCGCTTTTCTTTCTTCCCCGCCGAGTTAAGATGGCGCCTCCCGTGCTTTCCCGCCGCTGCCGCTGCTGTTCTCCGCGGTTCCCGTTGCGACCTGCAGCTTTTCGCGGTATTTCTATTTTTTTTTATATATCGCTTATATAACGTTATATAATGTTTCTCCGTTACTTGGAGAGCCATTCCCATCGTGGAGCGGACCCTCTGGGACTTTCCCCTCCCTCTGCTCGGTCTGAACGCCGACCTGCTTTGCAGCACCAGCCGCGCCCTGAGTGCTCCACCCTCTCTCTCTCTTTGCTTCTGCTTCCCGACTCGCTGCCTGGCCCCGTTGCAGAGCCACCCGATCGAACTCTAGCCCGCCGCAGCCCAGGAAGGATCAGTGCACTACCTGCCACCAGCCCGTTTAGCTGGGGAAACCACAGATTGGAGACCAAGCCTGGCCCTCGTTTTCGAGTTTCTTCGAGTTATTTATTTATTTATTTTTCTTGCTTCTGGCTTCGACCTTCGTCTGAGGAATCGATCCCCTTGAGGTGCTGCCGAATTGCAGGTAAGTTTGTTTCTAACTCATCGCCACTGTTAGATCCATGTGTTAATGGAGACACGGAATACAGGAGTTGATTTAACAAGTGTTTACTGAACAAAGTCTGGAGGTGAACTGAACAACACAAGATGCTACACAGGCTTATATACCCGAGTGGTCACTACTGGTCCTACAGTATACAGGGGCTTCAAAAACTTAGTTCCTTTTAAAGGTACATACACTACATAAACCAAATTTACAATCACCTTTTTACATCATAAGTTATTACAAAATGTTGCAGTCTTAGTTACAAAATGTAATCAAAATGATCCCAAGCACGGAGAGGGTCCTATGCCTCTGCTCAACTTGGAGTTGTCACAAACTGGTCCCAAGCACAGAGAGGATCCTACGCCTCTGCTCAACTTGGGGCTGTAACACAAAATACAAAAAATCATTAAACAACATGCTTAAATGAACCCCGATCATCACGTGCCGATGATGTGTCGCAAAATTCGAGTGGGTATTGCTCCTCCCACTTGGGCAGTAAAAGTACCTTCCACCCCCCTGTTGATTGTCTTAAACTTTAAAACAGGCAGAATGGATTTACAGACTCGACCTCCCATCTCGAACCTTGATCCTCTGTCGTCTTTGCTTGAACTCCGTACTGATGTAGAAGCCCAGCTGAAGCCCAAGATGAAGCCCCGGATCCTGTGAACCTCCTCAGAACCCTTCGAACTTTCTCGGAACATCGATCACTACCCCGGGTCTCCCAGATATACTTCTCAAAAGAGGCCTTTATCTCCCGCCAAATCAAGGTTAGTCTTTGTTTAACTTTTGGTGGGCTTGTAGCAGAGTGGGGCAGTTATTATGTTTTAAACTACTTTGGGACGGCTGGTAATGGCCATCTCTGGTCTGGAATGACCCTGTATTGTTTTTAATGTCCTTCTGATGTCTTAAACGGTTCTTGATGTTCCCCCTATGAATATGAAACTGTTTTCCTTTGTCTGGGTAAACATTTAGATGGCCTTTATCTACAGGCCAATCTGACTGGATCTGCATTCAATCCATATGTATGTGGTTCTGTCTGGTTTCGTTTTCCCTGAAACGGCCTTCCAGAACTTACTGTGGGCTGAATCCACAAAGGCTGTCTGGGGACTGCAGGAACCATTTTAAAATGTCCCAAAAGCTGGTCACGGGTTCTGGTGGCCATTTTGTGTGCCCCTTTTTCTGGGCTTCTTTTAAAACAGTCTTTAAAATTAAGGCCTCTTCTGCCAATAGACCCTTATAGGACAATGTTCAATTTTGTGAATCTTACAGTCCTCCCTGATGATACTATAACTTGCTTGAAGTATCATAATTCTGGATGAGCAAAATTTTCTTACTCTCCACAAACAAACCATCCCCTGTATTTACCTATCTACAACCCCACGACACAGGCATTTCCCATTTCAGAAAACCCGCAGTGTACATTAAGCATCTATTGATGGCAACACATTGGAATTGAAGTCTGACACACACATTTCCAGGCGCGGAGGGGGGCCTAATACCCCTACACCACCTGGTTCATACATATTCTCTTTTATTAATAGCAACACATATCAATAAAAATACCATAAAGAAAGAAAAATACACACTAAATCATACATGAATACTATCAAAAATAGAGGAGGGAGGGAAACTTTAACTTTATACATAGCAGCAAAAATCTAAACGGGTGTCTCCTCTTCTACCCGCACATAATGCTCTCTCCATTCTCCTCTGTTCTCATACTTCTGGACATGCTTGTCCCTCTTACAATGTAAAAACAGTAAAAAAATCACAATAAAAACCTGACACACTACAAGGATGTGGGAGGCTATCCTAATCCATGAAGGGACTTCTATATTAGTGAACAGGTCCCACCACTGTGGGGTCACTATATCCAATATGTCTGCCCCTATTTCTAACGTCTTCTGCTCCAGCGTGTAAAAATGTTTCTGAGAAACGGCAATGGCTTTTAGTATCTTGGTGAGGTGTTCAGGGAGAGGGGGAATGATATACCCAAAATGTGCAATGAATCGTTGCAGATCGGTGAAATTTTCTTTAACAGTGATGTGAACAGTGGAAGGTTCAGGAATGGGGACAATTCGCTCTTGGGCCACTTGAACTTCTGCCTTGGGTTTGAAGCAGAAAGTGCGGTCACTGACCGGACACCAGCAGTGCTGTCCATGTTGGTAGTGGGGCACTGCAGTGGTGACACAGTATGTCCCACCTCCTATATATGCCACCTGCAGGGGCACATGGCCTTGTGCCATTGCCTCCATGGTGCAATTTATAGGCTTCGCGCCAGCAGTTCTGAACCCGCACTGTGGTTTTGAATAGGCATTCAACTGCTGGGGACACAGGATGATGTGTGCTCCCCGGCTCCGGCACCCCGAGAGGTCGGTACCCATCATTGCATGCTCCCATCGAATGACGTACGGTGGGACCGCTGTGTAGCGAATGTGTGCACCCCCTTGAATGACTCCAATGTTCTCCACCCTGTATACCGGGGCGGGTTTAGCTGTTTTTCCCATTACCGGCATTCTTACCACTATACCCATAATGGTGTGATTAGACCTCCCACAGTCCACTGGGACTGGGTAGGCCTCTGAAGCTAGTCTGAGCTGGCATGGACTCAATGCGTTATCAAAAGGGTGGAGGGCTGCGAGGTGCTTATTGCTGATCCAGGAGGGGACCAAAACTTGTTTTAAATCCTCCGGATTACTGCGGCCCTCACCCAGTAACCACGCCCCGTACAGCACGCACGCTTCGTTCTGCACAGCCTGATCTGATGCATTCCAATCCTCTCTGATGAGAGCATTTACCGTTTTAGCGTGTTTCTCCAGCTCCGCTATAATTTCTTTTAAGTGTAGTGTCATGGCCTGGTCCTCATGTAACTCAGAACCCACGATCTTATTCTCGTCCGTCAGTATCTTTCTTAACCACCCTTTTAAGCCATTAATCTGGGCCTGCAGCTCCACGTCATCCAGAGTGCTGATGACGGAAGTCCCTGTGTTAAAAGCTGTAAAAATATCATTTACTTTACCCCTTCTTTGTCTCCCTACCCTGTCCAAGACCTCATGTGGTGTGGTGTACATTCCGGCTCTGTCGACATCGGCAAAGTTGAACTCATAAAACTGTCTGAACATGTTTGTTAACAGGACCTGGTACAATTGCTCCATTTCCTTGGGGCACCACTCTGGTAATCGCACCTCGGTGAGGTTTAAAAGCACCGAGGCCACCGCGTAGTGCACCCCTTGATACAGCACCTGGCTTGTGGGCACTAATACCAATCCGTTCCCGGGTCCCTTGGTAGTGGTGGGGCACCCTTCCTTGCGGGCTTTGGCTACCGGAATCGTGGGCAGGGGCTTGCGGGGGCGGGTGATGAGCTCAGTGGCATTCACCGAGATCTGAGAGTATGGGACGCCACACACCCGTGTGCTGACGTCCCACCTCATTCCTTTCCCAGCATCCTGCCACTGTCTTTGGAAAAAGATGGAGACGCCTGTGGGGCAGATGCGTTCTGAACCCCACATACAGATGTAAATCCCCTCATCTGGTTCCCACCATTTGTCCCAACAGACACCCAACCCCCCATGAGTCCCCGTAATAGTCCGATGGGTATTATTACCCAGTCTCTCCCACTTGACCGTGGAGTTCTTCATGGTCTTACTCAGCTTCCGCAGCCACAACCATCGGTCCAAAGGAACATGTCCCATGCAGACCAAACAAATCTTCTTCCCGACGGTAACGCTGACTCTGGGTGCGATGATCCTCACCCTGGGACACATTAGAGAAGTCTCTCTGTATGCAAATCCCGACTGGCTGGAGTATTCCGTAGAGTTCGACCCCAGCCATCCTGGCCACCTCCCTTCGTGGAAATAGGTAGCTGTCTCCTCAACATCAGGTGCGCTCGACCCATCCGTCGCGATGGGGGCTGTGTCCCCGGAACATCCATACACTATGGAGTCCTTGGTGTAGCCCTGATAGGCCCAGCTACACCCGATCACCGCGAGTGCAATGAGAATCTTTTCCATGGCACCTTTTGTTCCTGCAACAGATTAAACGATACAGCCAGGCTCCCGAGAGATTCTGGCCTAGGTGAAGGCATGATCGGGTCTTTCGACCTCGATCCCAAACAAACACACATGCTGGGCAGATTCCAAAACTACTACTTATACATACTATCGCCTTAAAATTACACACCTTAAACTTAAACTTAAACTTAACTTATGTACAGCGCCGCCTGTCCCCGGGCGGCTTGCCTAATCCCTGTTTGGACTGCAGCTCACCGCTCCCTGTGGCGGGGCTGCACTGACCTGTAGCTTGGGTCCCCCGCAGCCCTTTTCTGACAATTGGGGACTGCGTTTTTCCAGGGGTTTCCCAAGTCGGCGCCTGCTGACGTAGGGGAGATCTGGCCAGGTTTTCCTTGGCTGAGGCTTCCGAGATGACCTGCGAAGGGGTGTCTTGGGCGAGGCTCCCTTAACGAGTGGACCTGTGGTTGGGACTTTAGCCCTCACAGCCCATGGCTCCACCACGACTGCCGGCTTCGGCTCACTTCCCTCAGGCTCCGCCCCTTTGGGATTTGGGTCTGTGGCAGACGACTTCTCCCTATCTATCCCTACAGGTGCAGAATCTCCGCCCCCAAGTTCAACCTCCCCTAATCTTGAGTCGAGGGCAGGGCCTCCGTCCTCCGACTCCACCTCCTCCAGAATCGTGTCGGGGCGGGGCCTGGCTGTTCGGGCTCCTCCCCGATGGCATTCAGGTCAGGGGGAGGGCCCTGGTCTTCGGGCTCTTCCCCGTCCGAGTCCCAGGCCAATGGGGAAACCTCCCAGGTGGGCGGGATAGCTTCCCCCTCAAACAGGTTGCAGTTACACCCTGTGTGGTCTGCGACTCATCGTGTGCCTCAGGCTGAGGATTTTTACCCTCAGACCTGGCTTCAGTTGTTGGCTCTTTTGCTCCCGGCTTAAACAATTTGCACTGATTGATGTGAAACCATTTAGTGCGTCGGGGCAACTCCACTACGCTGGTGGCGGGGACCGGTGGGTCTTGCACCGATTCTTGTCTAGCCCCTTCTATGGCTCTCTCTCCAGCGCGGATGGTCAAACTTAGGAATTTTACTTCCCGCCGACCGATCCGTGCCTTCTTTGGTTTCACGTTGAAACCCCTTTTCCTTTCTCTCCCATACTCGCTCCCCAGAGACAATGATTTCTAAGATCCACGAGAATCCCGTGTTCTACTAGGAAATCAGACCCAAGGACCCCCTTTCCACCCCCCGCCTCCCACTTCATTAGGGTACACGTCCACGTGGTGTGGAGTGGTCCTAAATGAATGGAGAGGGGAATGGAAAATGCGCCAGCCTGTTCTTCGCTTGTGAAGCCCGATAGCATATATGGAACCCCGGTGGACAGAGGTGAGGTGGTAGGGTTATCTGAGTGGATCACGGTGCACGATGCCCCCGTATCTAATAGATAGGTACCTTTCACCTCCTCCACCTCCATCTCCACAATGGTCTTTTCCATACATCATATCGCATCGGACATAGTCATTGGGGTGCAGCGGTCGGGGCTGTAGGAATGGCAGGACCGGTGGCGACGGCTGTCCTCCCCTGCGCGATCGTAAGAGACCGCATTGTCTCTAAAATTGACTCTATTGCAGCGGGATCCATAGCTGCACCGGTTCCCTTTTCTGGGACAGGGGCTGCGGTCTGGACCTGGACTCGTGCTGGGGCAGCGGTCTGGGCTTGGGCTTGGGCTGTGGGAGTTTTTCCCTTATTATCCTTCCACGGATTTTTACAGTCCTTGCGCCAATGCCCATCCTTCCCACACCCGTAGCAATTGAGCTTGGCTTGGGTAGGGTGATTCCCTTCCTGATGCCACTCCCTTTTACTTGGGGCTGCGGGTTTTGCTTCATGCACTTTTCCCTTAGAGGGAGGTGTCTCCTGACTTCTACAATTCTTGTATGCAATGGTGAGCTGTCGGAGCACCGTCTCCTCCATGACACTGGGACCTTGGGGGTCAAACCAAGATTAGGCTTGGGCCTTTATCTGCGACAGGCTGTTGGCAACCAGACAACGGAGCCAATGAACCTGCTGAACATCAAACCTGTTCAGGCATGCCCGGACAGCTGCGCCGATACACTGGCCACAGACTTTCTGCGAAAACCTGTGGGGGTTCTCCAGTTAGCTGCACAGTCCCTTCCACACGGAGGAACGGATTACTTTCTTCCACTCCCAGAACCTCCAAGACCTCATCCCTGAGTTCCACATACCCTTTCTGTCCCCTCTTGCTCCCTGCTGAGAGGCACTGAAGGATTGTGCGATCTAGGGAGAATAGTAACATCTTCGCCTGCTCAAGATCATCACAATCATTGATGGCAGCTGTCCCCTCTACCTCCCTGAAATGGATTGAGGGATCTCCCTTCTCGGTGAGTTTTGGGAGGTGGCTCACCATCGCCCTGAGTTGTTGGGCACCGTGGGGCAGCACGATCTGGTTCATGTGGAGTCCGTCCGCGCCATTGGCGGTGGTGGGACCATACCTCTGGTGCCAAGTGGGACACATTGGTGCCGGCTCCGGCTGTACTATCAGGAGTTGTTCCTCCTCCTGTTCCACCTCGGCTTCCTTTTCTTCCACTACCCCCGCTTTGGGCCAAACCTCACTATAGCTCGGCGGTGTCGAGGGCTCAGTGGCTGGTGCCACAACTACTTCGCATGGAATCGGGTTTTTGGATTCCTTCAAAAAGTCTAAGTGACTTGCTTTTGGGCTTACAAGGCATACCATGCCTTTTGCCTTAACCAAGGCCGTTCTTTGGACGTCTATCGTCTTTTGGCAGGGGCCATGGTCTGCACTCTCAAACCCGTGCTCAAGGGTCAGCTTGTAAGCTGCCTTAACCTCTACTACTCTCTCCTCCTGCGCTCTTAGCTGTTGTGCGAGGCGGGCGTCATTCTCCCGTATCCTCGTTTCATGAATCTTTGCCTCAGTAACCTGGCATTCCAGGTACTCTATTCTAGCCTGATGTTGGCTGGCTACAACTTGGTGTTCCTGATTCAGCGCGTGAAGCGCTGTGATGAGTTTTTCCCCACCCATGGCCTTTTCCTCTATCTCTGTATCTTGGGTTTTGATCCTGGCTGCCTGCGCTGCAATGACCCTGTCCAAAATCTGGACTTGTCTTTTGCAGCACATCAGCCACACTGCCTTCTCGACTGACTTCTTATGTTCTTTGCTCTCTGTCCACCTGATGGCTGCGTCTACCGGGCGCCCATCCCGTAAGAGATCGGAAATCCACTGTTTAGTGAGATTTACCTTTCCAAAGACATAATCCGCTATCCTCTCATCCATAACATTTCGTCCATTCAAACTTGGGTCTAATACATTGCAATCCTGCTGCCAGTGTCCTGCCATGGTCGCCATTTTCTGTAAGGGGTTTTCTTAGATCGCAGAGGTCTCTCTCTCTCCAGAGGCCTCCCTCTCTCTTGCACAGTAAAACCTTGAGTGGTTCGACCCACTCGCCCCTTAGGTTCTAGACACTGGACTTTGAGGCAGGAACTACAATGCAGAGAAAACTCTATAGACCAGGTTTAATGAAAATGAAACGGAACTTTATTGCATAAAGGAACAGATCAAGCTGCAAGCCAATAAGGTACATGGGAGGGAAAAACAAATCATACTACAGTACTGGCTAAGATATATACAGGCATATTATACTTTACAAAAATCATCATGAAATTGGGAAACACACGGAACATCGAGGGACAACAACTCATTGTTAAAATTACCCCTTAAATGCCCACCCCCTAAGCCTATCTAGATCAGATTGTGAGGGGCCAGAAACATGCTCACCAATCCAGTTGGAAAGTATAGAGTTTTGAAAAAGGTCTGCGTTTTGATCCTTTCAGGCATCCTGCCTCCACGTGGTCAGCGCTGCGGGCTGCGACACTCGCTCTTCTTCCTTGAGGTGAAGGTCACGGACAGGCTGGATGTCAGCGGGCCTGGAAGTCGGTGCGGGGAGAGACCAACTATTTTACCATTTTCGTATGGGTTTCGTCGCACAGCCCAGTTGGTTCACCATTTTCATATAGGCTTCACCTATCTTTGTCAGCGTCCCAGGGTTGGTCGATGATCTCCCGACAGTTACCCCGGGGCTGGATGCTGACTCGACCTCCCATCTCGAACCTTGATCTTCCGTCGTCTTTGCTTGAACTCCGTACTGATGTAGGAGCCCAGCTGAAGCCCAAGATGAAGCCCCGGATCCTGTGAACCTCCTCAGAACCCTTCGAACTTTCTCGGAACATCGATCACTACCCTGGGTCCCCAGATATACTTCTCAAAAGAGGCCTTTATCTCCCGCCAAATCAAGGTTAGTCTTTGTTTAACTTTTGGCGGGCTTGTAGCACAGCGGGGCAGTTATTATGTTTTAAACTACTTTGGGATGGCCGGTAACGGCCATCTCTGGTCTGGAATGACCCTGTATTGTTTTTAATGTCCTTCTGATGTCTTAAACGGTTCTTGATGTTCCCCCTATGAATATGAAACTATTTTCCTTTGCTGGGTAAACATTTAGATGGCCTTTATCTACAGGCCGATCTGACTGGATCTGCATCCAATCCATATGTATGTAGTTCTGTCTGGTTTCATTTTCCCTGAAACGGCCTTCCAGAACTTACTGTGGGCTGAATCCACAAAGGCTGTCTGGGGACTGCAGGAACCATTTTAAAGTGTCCCAAAAGCTGGTCACGGGTTCTGGTGGCCATTTTGTGCGCCCCTTTTTCTGGGCTTCTTTTAAAACAGTCTTTAAAATTAAGGCCTCTTCTGCCAATAGACCCTTATAGGACAATGTTCAATTTTGCGAATCTTACAAACAAACCTGCATTTGGTTATCATGCAGTACTCGGAAGTACTGCACTCCTTGCATTGTCTCAAATTTCATGCTGTACAGTAATGACCTCACCCCCTCTGGGAACCACACCTTTATGTAACGGGTTCCATCTGCTACCCGTGTTCCTGGATAGTATCTCCTCTTTATTGCTGAGCAAATTTTAACGTCACACAACTCCAACTTTTTGATTAGCACATCGTTCTCAATATAAACTGGCAAATATAAGAATGAGACTACCACCTCTTCCGGATATAACAGAGATAACTCCAAGAACTTATTGCCAACTTTTAAACTGACTATAAGTCTTTCCACCTCCTCTCAGCCACTGACAGTCACCTAGAACCCAACATTCGGCTTTGGTCGGCAGGCAAATCAGCTTTCCTCACCACAGTCCTCATGTATCACTTGTATAATATCCCAAGCTCATATCTCCTTATCCTCGCACTGAACCACCACCGTGTTTTCTTTTCCAAACCTCCTGGAGTCCCAGCCCAAATCTTTGGGCTTTTTCTTTCCCTTCCAACCATAGTTTCTCCCCTAATTAAATTAATCTTGGGAACACTGTCCTCTGAGGGGCCCGGCACTCCGGGCCCCTCCGCAGCCATCTGGCTGTTGTTTATGGGCCAAAAAGATCCTAAAACCTGAAAAAAGAAACCACCACCAACTTATTACAAACTCACTCCAACTCCCTGCAGCAATCAGGCAACCTGTAACACCAGGTCACTCCTAACCCCTCCCACCTAGAGAGTGCTACCCACTGAGCCACGGCTGACACTGTACTATGTTCCACATATCCCACAAAAAGGCAGGCATAGCTAGGACCCATGCGGGTTCCTATAGCAGTGCCTTTTATTTGGAGGAAGTGAGTGGAGTCTAAAGAGAAATTTTTCAATGTGAGAACAAGTTCAGCCAGGCAGAGGAGGATGTTGGTGGATGGGAACTGGTTGGGCATCTGTTCTAGGAAGAAGTGGAGCACCCTCAGGCCATCCTGTTGAGGGATGGAGGTATAGATGTATTGGACATCCATAGTGAAAAAGAGTCATAGGCCTAGAAATTCAGTTGGGCGCGCCAGCCGTTAGCGTCTTAGGAGGAGTAGATCTCGAGCGCTAGGCGCTTAGCGCCCGGGCGCAGCGCGATCTGCACCTCGCCCCAACTTCAGTACACATTTAGCGCCGGCGCAAAGTCTTAGCGCGCGCCCTGCTGCGCGCGCAGATCATGACGTCATTTCGTCGTGCAACGCCCTTTGTGCGCCCCGAACCGGAACTTCACTCGTGCCGGCCCATTGTGCGCCGGGCGGCCCTAACGACTGTGAAGTGGAACGGCACACAGCCGATGTGGGCCGCGGGGAGCGCAAATTAAAGGGCCCTCCTGTACTAGAAATGGTACGGCTGGCTGGGGGAGGAGGAGGAGGAGGAGGAGGAGGAGGAGGAGGAGGAGGACTGGTGTGCCGGGAACACATAACAAACTGATGGAGAGAAACCCTCCCCAAAACCACAAATACACCAGTGTCGGCCTTTCAAAAAAACAAATCCACCCTCCCCCTTTAAGAGCTCACCGGATCCAGAGTGTCTGCCGTCAATCAGCAGCTCGCCGCACCTGCCCTGCGCCCAACTTCCGCTTTAGCGCCCCGGCCCGCCGGCTTAGCACCTAAAGAGAGGCGTGCAGCGCCAGTTTTAGCGCTCGAGCAAACTCTTAGGGCGAAGCTAATGAATATCGGAGAAGTAGCCTCGATTTGGCGGCGGGCGCAAACTTTAGCGGCCGCCCGACTTTACCGCCCCAAAAGTGGCTACAATGAATTTCTAGGCCATAGAGTCTTAGGGCTCAATTTTGCCAGTATGGGCGGGCTGGGGCGTGTCAGGTGGGATTCATGTCAGGACCCTGACTCCGAAGTGAAGTGTTGAAAAATTGCGATTTTCCCTTATTAGGCAATTGATTTCCAGCGTGTGGGATTCCCCTGGCCCAATGAGTCTTTTCATACTGTAGGGGGTTTCTCTTGCTCGTTCTGGTCTCCTGCCAGGCTTCGTGCAATAATTACCCTTGAGTGGTTCGACCCACTCCCCCTACGGTTCTAGACCTTGGACTTAGATGCAGAGAACAGTAGTGCAGAGAAAGGACTCAATAGACCAGGTTGAATAGCACGAAATGGATGCTTTTATTTTTAAACAGTTTGAAGCATTACAAAATACATGTCATAGGCACAGATTAAAGTAACTACAATCATGCACAAATTTATGAACTTGACTCTATGGAAATGGGGAACACACGGCACACCGTAAAAGGGAAAACACATTACGATTACCCTTAACTCCCTCCCCAATACCTAAACTAAGTTTCGACCTGGGGAACTTGGGATCATGCTCACCACTCTCAAAATCGCGAAAAAGGGGGTTCGCAGCCTTTTGGCACCGCTTTCCGTCGTCACGTGGATTTGGAAACTTCTGGCGCAGTCGATATTCTCTCTCTCTCTCTCTCTCTCGAGGCGGCGGGGTAGACACAGCCTCGATGAGCGCTCGTCAAGGTTGAAGATCAGCTACAAGCAGTTGAAGAACTGCATACAAATGGGAGAATCTGAAGTTCTCTGGCCGAATGGTATGCCGAGGACCTTCCTCGCTCCCGCCTGGCTCGGTGGCTTTCCAGAGGGTTTCTTCTCCTTCGGCCTGGGTCGTCGATGATCTCCCGACCCCAGTACCCGGGCCACCCTTGTCGCCTTCTCGTCGTGGCCGAGCCTTGTCTGGCTGAACACCGACCACGTTGTCTTTTCACCGAAATTGTCCGTCCGAAGCGTCTTTAAAAAGACGAAGCGTCTTCATCGATTCCGAAGCTACCGAGGTAGAAGAGGCGCCGATCCTGGCACCGTCCGTCCTTCGTTCATCCGTTCGTTCCATCGATCACTCCGATAACGTCGATCGTGTTTCCTCCGATCGTTCCTTGTCACCTTTGATGGACTTTCAATCCATAGTTATACCCTTTTGGGACAGTCTTATCTCCCGCCAAATCATAGTCCTGTCTTTGTATTAATTTTGGCGGGCAGAAATCTCTGCAGGGGCGCTTTGTCTTGTAACGGGAGCCGGTGATAACTTAACTGGCCTTCCTGGCCGATAATGTCTTTTTAAGTCTTTTACATTGTCATCGCGACTCGGTTCGCATATTGATCGGTCCGGAGATTTTTCTTGATGGCTGTTAAACGGTTTCTCCTTTGTACAATAAATGGGTATAAGTGTTTTTGCATTGTCCGCCCATATCTTGATGGGCCCCATCCTGTACTTAGAATCCATTGAATATGTATGCAGTTTCCGTGAGTTTCGGTTCCCAGATACTGGCTTTCACGGGCTTACTGTCTTCAATCCACAAGCCTGTCTGGCTTGCAGTAACAGAAATAAAATGGTCCAGAAAACTGATCACGAGGCCCGGCGGCCATTTTGTATGCCCTTTTATCAAAGGTTTTTCTGTGCAAGCTTACTTTGGTCAATAAACAGTCTTATTTTATCCGGTTTTCTTGCGTGATTATTGCTGAAAATTTCGAATCTTACAATACAGAAAGTCGCCTCTGATGACATCATCAATGCTGCTGGATTTAAGGCCTGCAAGCAGCCTTGCTTCTTCTGGAGACTGGAAACGCTTTGGACATTGTATGAAGGACTTCATTTAATGACCATGTCCACCAGCAAGCAAAAGTGTGCACCTCGCTTTGATGAGCCCTCCCTCCAAGCTCTGGTGGAGGGAGCAAGAGCTAATAAGGAGGTGCTCTTCCCTTCCTCAGGGAGAAAAAAGCCAACCCAGCAGACTAAAGCTGTGTGGCTGCAAATGGCCCAAGAGGTCAACTCCATCTCTATGTGCCGCAGAACCTGGCTGCATTGCAGAAAGAGGTTTCATGACCTTCTCCGCACAGGAAAAGTGAGTATGACTTTCCCATCACCCTCAATCTGATCCCCATCACTGCTACTCACCAGCACTCTGCTATATTTCACATGACACTTACACCCCTGCACCCTGACCCACTCCCTCTCTCTCTATCGTCATATTCACTTAACTATTCGAGCATGCAGCCCTCACACTCTCTATCACTGTGATGCAATGACAACAACTTACAACACAAAGGGAGGGTCCTTTGTCTCCTTCTAAGCATCTATGTTATGGATTCTCTACATTCAGTCCTTCATTCTCATTCAAACGCCACTTGTGTCCCTCATTGCAGGAAAAGAGATCCCACAATAAGAGGGCAAGAGCCATGAAAAGAGGCGGGCCACCCTCAGTAGCCCAGCTCATCCCCTGGGAGGAGGCGGTCCTGGAAATCGCCAGGATCGAGGAGGATTCCCAAGTGGGGTATGGACAGACGGACACATCACAGCAAGCTGGTGACAGAATAGTTTGGCATCTCTCTCATTGACATTGCATGAGTCACTGATAATGAATCTGATGCTCTAACAGATTGATTTATGATCATCTGCACAATTCAATGTGCATACAACCTTTACCTCACATCTCTAACTCTTTCCTTTATGCCCCCACAGGACCATCGAGAGCCTCTATCCCCACTGCCCAGGAGGAGACTGGGAGACTGCCATCTGGGAGACGCTGCAGATGCATTCGCACCCGTACGACCAGATTTAGGAACAGCTTCTTTCCCAGGGCTGTCATCCTACTGAACTCCACAAATAAACTCTAAAGCCTGCACATCTGCCAATGCACTTTATTATGGTTATGTTTATGTTAATGTATTACAAGCCAAATGTATGTTGAATGTTTAAATGTCTTAATCTAAATGTGCACTCTCGGGAGCCGCAAGCCTACATTTCGTTGTACTGCACTTGTGCACTAACAATGACAATAACAGTTGATTTGATTTGATTTGATTTGATTTGAAGAACCTGAGCTTCAAGACTCCTCAGAGGAAGCTGCAACCTCTGAGGGTGCAGCATCAGCAGAATTCAGCGCATCCAGCATCAGCGCAGACACTCACACCTCGATGGGACCTTCGCGAGATAGAGTAGTGTTGGCACCTGGGGTATCACAGCTCACAAGTGAGCATCAACAGATGGTGGAGACAGGGTCAGCAGTGGAGAGTCCTCGTCGGAGGGCGCAGGACTCTGCCAGCTCGGCTCAGCTGCATGTCGACACTCTGTCTCCGGGTCCATCCAGAAGGAGAGCGGTGCTGGAACTCGAGCAACAGGTGCAGGAGTCTCTGGCAGGTTTTGTCTCCAGGGTCGCTGTGAGTGTGGAGAGAATGGAGGAGTCCATTGCGAACAGGAGCAGAGCCTTTGTGGAGGCATTGACGCATGAACACACCACCGCGGAAAGGATGGCAACCTCTGTGGAAAGGATGGCTAACTCTGTGTTAAGGCTGGCTACCGTAAAGGAGAGGATGGTTACAGTAGAGAAGAGGATGTCTATGGCCATGGAGGAGCTTAGTTGCCAGCGTATGGAAAACATGGTAATTGTTCAGAATAGAATTACATCTTTTGAGGAGCGATGGTCAGCTATTGAGCAATGAAACCAGACCTTCATGGAAGTCCTCTGGAGTAGGACTTCCAGTGCAGATACGGGTCCCCATGGCCCCCCTGATGTGCAGCAAGGTGCTGTCAAGTCACTTGCTAGCTTTGAAGTGGGGCTGACCCATGAGAGGGATGTTGGTGGCAGAGAACAAGGAAGTGAGGGTTCCTCTCCAAGCACTCACACAACCATGCCACTGCAGAGACCTCGGTCAGAGCCCCACCAGAGTCCCCACCGAACTGAGATCGGCATCTCAGCCCCTGCACAGCCGCAGGAGCAGCAGACTGTTGACGAGTCCGCACAGGTTCGCAATCCCAGAGGACGGCCATGAAAGGCATCGTGACAGGAGCAGCAAGAAAGTGACAAGGGACCTCCACATCTGCTGAATCCACAGAGGAAGCACGACGTAGGAGCACGCGTAAGAGAAAGATAAAGCACAAGTAGTCACAAGGGTAGTCACTTGGGTGCTGTGATGTTTTGTATTTCGACCAGCCAGCGTTGTCATTGTGTTATAAACAGATTTGATGGCAAACTCTTGAAGTTGTGGCCTGTGTCATTTCGCAAATGGGACTTTCACATTGAGGGCTTAGGGCACCTTGCAATTGTCAGTATGATGGTCAGAGTGATAGGAACCCCTAGGTTCTTCTCCATTGTCGATGCTCTGGTAAGAAGGTGCGAGACAAAAGTGTTTGATTGTGCAGGCTCACCAAACCTGGCCAAGATGAGTGCGTCCCTTGCATCCCAGCAACAATGTTGTCGTGTGCTGGTGCCTGCTGGCCTGTGCAGCTTCAGGTGGGTGAGCAGCAGCTTGGCGCTCCTGTTGTTGCTGCTGCTGTTGGTGGTGCTGTTGTTCATGGTTCTGCTGCTGCCACGGCTGGTCTTTGTCCGAATCTGATGTCCAGGAGGAAAGGAATTAAATGGTCGCCATGCTTCTGGTATATGCCTCAGTTGAGGAAGTGCTCAGTCAAGTTGGGGAGAGGAGTTTCCCAGGAGGTCACACTGGAGATGGGTGTCAGGCTCCAAACTTCCACAACAATGAGTAGACCTGCTAAAAGTTCACCCAGACCTGAGACAACAAAGTTCTGCCACCTGCAAATGATCATCGGTGAAAACTCCTTTGTAATGGTGGAGCTGCTGTTGTTAGTAAGCAATCCAATTGTGAGGCCACTAGGATTACCTGGCGTGTTCCAGAGGAGACATGTAGGATGGGGGAAAGGTCTAAAAACCAGAACGGCCACTCAAAACGGGATAATAGTAGTTGTTAAGGACCTTAAGCGCCTATCCTGCCTTTTGGAGGCGGGATGGAAAGGGGGTCAGAAAACACGCATGTGGGAAAATTGCAAAATACATCGCCTCACACTTCTCTGTATTAAATTCCATCTGCCACTTGTCTGCCCATTCTGCTAGCCTTTCTATGTCCTATTGCAGTCGATTGGTATCATCCTCACTGTTTGCCATAGCCCCAAGTTTGGTGCCATCGGCAAATTTAGAAATTCTACTCTGTATTCCAATATCCAGGTCATTTACATATATCAAAAATAGCAGATTATAATAATAATAAAAGCAAAAAAATGGTTGGGGGGCCAGGAAACTGAAAACTGTTAAATTGGCAGAAGGCGTCGGAAGAGTCGCAGAAGTAGGAGGGAAGAGACTGAAAATAGAGTGAATGTTTAAGGTGGTGCATGGGGTGCCAATCAAGTGGGCTGCTTTGTCGTGGATGGTGTCGAGCTTCTTGAGTATTGTTGGAGCTGCACTCAGCCAGACAAGTGGAGAGTATTCCATCATACTCCTGACTTCTGCCTTGTAGATGGTGGAAAGGCTTTGGGGAGTCAGGAGGAGAGACACTCGCTGCAGAATACCCAGCCTCTGACCTGCTCTTGTAGCCACAGTACTTATGTGACTGGTCCAGTTAGATCAGTAGCACTTGCCATGCGTATCAATTCTCCACTGTCCCCGACACCCTAGGGTTAAAATGCATGCCATCACCTCTGGACCTATTTGATTGTACTGTACTTTGGCACATCTTTTGAAGTCACAGATTTGACAGTAGGACATATGTTTAGTGAGTCCAAGGAAACAATTTAAATGTTATCTGCCTGGCGGAAACCAGACAGGGTGGACCGTTGCTTACCCGCTCTGGATCCGTGGGGAGCCGACCAATCGCAATTTTAATCTGCTCAACTGAGCACGCAGTACGGACACCCGCCCAAAGGCGGAATGACCTTTGTTACATGTGCAGGTCAGGTGGCGATGCTGTAATCGCGACCTGGATGTGATTTCAACTCGACGGCCTGAGTGGAAGTCGCAGTGAGTCTCTCACAGGGCCAGCCCTACAATTGAGGGCTGCGGTGTAGAAGAGGCCCTAAAAGGTAAGCTTAGAAAAAGAAAGATTTGCCTTTATAAAGTGCCTATCACATTCCAAAGCTCTTTACAGCCAATGAAGTAATTTTGAAGTGTCTTCGTTGTTGTAATGTTGGAAATGCGGCAGTCAATTTGCGCACAGCAAGCTCCCACAAACAGCAATGTGCTAATGACCAGATAATCTGTTTTAGTGATTTTGATTGAGAGATAAATATTGAGCAGGACACAAGGGAGAACTCCCCTACTTTTCTTCAAATAGTGGCGTGGAATCTTTTACATTGCCTGAGAGAGCAGACGGGGCCTCAGTTTAATGCCTCATCCAAAAGACGGCACCTCCAACAGTGCTGCACTCCCTCAGTACTGCACTGGAGTGTCAGCCTGGATTTTTGTGCTCAAGTTTCTGGAGTGGGACTTGAACCTACAACCTTTTCACTCAGAGGCGAGAATGCTACCAACTGGGCCACTGCATCCCATGCAGTGGATTGACAGGCCCATCTCCCTGATCGTGAGACCCAACCCCACCCACCTGAGACAGCCCACGGCAGCTGATCGTGTCACCAATCTCAGCGGGCAGGCTCTGGATTTCCTGCCAAGAATGGGTAGGAAGTTGACTGGTGAGATTTAAATGAAGCCAGGAGTTAAAACACCATGGGCCTCATTTCTGGAGCAGTGAGTGAGTTTCTAAATCACAATGCTGCCCACCAGACCAAAACTGGCCCAGAGTTAAAATCAGACCCCAGGTTTCCTCAGAGCTGCTCCTGCTCTGCTGCCATAACTTCACTGGAAGCTGTCGTAATAGAGTCAGTGTAGCGCTGAGGAAATTCCAGGCCATTGCATGCTAATATAGTCATGTGTTCATCAATTTCCATTAATGCTCACATGTGGGAGTGCTTTGTGTCGCAAAAGTGCTGGGGGGAAAAATCGTGTGGCGCCCGTTTTGAAGCGCTAATGTCGCAAATTTTAGCGCCCTGAAAAATTTAGCACCCACCCCCCCCCCACCCGCCGCCCGCCGTAAATTCAGCAGTAGCGCCCCGAGCAGGAGGTAGGGCATTACTGGAAAGCGTCCCACCTTCTACTTGGGGCACTACTGCTGAATTTCACAATGCTACGTACCACCACGCCACAGGCGGCAGCATGTAGCGCCGTGTCATTGCAGACCTCCTCCCCTGATTAAAGGGGAAGGGCCTAGTGCTGCGTGCACCGGGGCCCTGCTGGACCACTGGGGAGCAGGGGATGCTGTGGAAACAGCCCGGCACTCAAGAGGAGTGACGGGCTGAGCGATCGTGGACGGCACCCCGCATACAAATGTGAAAGGAGGCAGGTGCTGGCAATCAGCCAAAATAAAAATGGCCGCTCGACACCTGGCAGCATGGTGGCATAGTGGTTAGCACTGTTGCCTCACAGCGCCAGGGACCCGGGTTCAAATCCGACCTCGGGTGACTGTCTGTGTGGAGTTTGCACATTCTCCCCCGTGTTTGTGTGGGTTTCCTCTGGGTGCTCCGGTTTCCTCCCACAGTCCAAGGATGTGCGGGTTAGGTTGATTGGCCATGTTAAAAATTGGCCCTTAGTGTTAAGGGGGATTAAATACGTGGGGTTACGGGGATAGGGCTTGGGTGGGATGGCTGTCGGTGTAGGGACCGGGTGCTAGGGTTTGGATGATCAGCCATGATCTCGTTGAATGGCGGAGCAGGCTCGAAGGGCCGAATGGCCTACTCCTGCTCCTATCTTCTATGTTTCTATGTTTCTATGACCTTTAACTTGCGCCACCGCTGCTGCCAAACCGGGCCCTGATTCTATTGCACATATCTTCCGGCGGTAGATCGGGGGCGCAAGAGAAGTTTGTGGCTGGGGCGCAAGTGGGGCGCTGCGCACGGCGATGGTGTCATCACTGGCGGCGCAGGGTGCTACTGCCGCCACTAACCTCCCATTGAATTTCGCTAACGAGAGGCGCAAAACAACCTAGTATTATCCTCAAGGTCAACCTGGAATGTGTCTGAAGCCAACATTTTAATGCTGCCTTTTGTCATTTAATCACTCTTGCCCTCCACCCTATCACAAACCTTTTCCCTTTGTTCTTTTCCTGCCGTGCCCTCCCTGCCACCCCTGCCATCCCTTTTCTCTGGCTTAGTATTTGCTTAAAATCTGTTAATCTCCAATAAATTCCAGTTCCGATGAAGGGTCACAGACCTGAAATGTTAACTCTGTTTCTCTCTCTATGGATGCTGCCTGACCTGCTGAGTATTTCCAGCATTTTCTATTTTAATTTCAGGTTTTGCGCATCCACAAAATTACATAAAATGTGCAGCACAGAAATTGGCCATTCGGCCCAACTGGTCCACACCGGTGTTTATGCTCCACCCGAGCTTCTTGCACCACTCTTCTTCTAACACAACCTTCTAACTCTATCAGAATTACCTTCTGGTGTTTTGCCATTTTTTTAATACTTTACACAACCGCTGTTGTTGGGTTACATCTTTTACGAAAAGACAAAAGCCTAGTTTGCTCTTTGCCACCTTTGTATATTTAAGGAATTGGGATTTTTGTCAGGTATTCTTTTATGACCTCAGTGATGGATGGTTTGTGATTGGTAAAGTCTTAGATAGAGTTTCATAACGCTTCAACTAGTGAGAAGCAACATTGCTGCCTGGGGACCTAGGTTCTCTTCTGCAGTTTATATTTTCATTTTTCAAAAATTTCTTTTCATTCATTCACAGGATGTGGGTGTCTCGCTGGCAAGGCCAGCAATTATTGCCCATCCCTAAATTCACTTGAGAAGGTGGTGGTGCGCAGCCTTCTTGAACTGCTGCAGTCCGTGTGGTGATGGTACTCCCACAGTGCTGTTAGGCCGGCAGTTCTAGGATTTTGACCCAGTGACAATGAAGGAACGACAATATATTTCCAAGTCAGGATGCTGTGTGATTTGGAGGAGTACTTGGAGGTGGTGGTGTTCCTATGCACCTGCTGCCCTTGTCCTTCTAGGTGGTAGAGGTAGTGGGTTTGGGAGGTGCTGCCGAAGAAGTCTTGGTGAGTTGCTGCAGTGCATCTTGTAGATGGTACACACTGCAGCCACGGTGCGCCAGTGGTGGAGGGAGTGAATGTTTAAGGTGGTGGATGGGGTGCCAATCAAGCAGGTTGCTTTGTCCTGGATGGTGTTGAGCTTCTTGAGTGTTGTTGGAGTGGCACTCATCCAGGCAAGTGGAGAGTATTCCATCATACTCTTGACTTGTGCTTTGTAGATGGTGGAAAGGCTTTGGGGCGTCAGGAGGTGAGACACTCGCTGCAGAATACCTAGCCTCTGACCTGCTCTTGTTGCCACAGTGGCTGGTCCAGTTAAGTTTCTGGTCAATGGTGACCCCCAGGATGTTGATGGTGGGGGATTCGGCGATGGTAATGCTATGGAATGTCAAGGGGTGATGGTTGGTCTTTCTTTTGTTGGAGACAGTCCAACCACCTCTTCAGTCCAGCTAAACCATTTTCTTCAGCGATGCAAATGCTGTTGAGTCTGTGTTTTCAAATGTAGTTATGCTGAATAACAGGACACAGACTACAGAAATAATTAAACAGGTCTTTAGTGATTGAGGGTCAGGGCTGAACTGGGATAACCTTTGCTCTGCAGGGTTTATATACCGGTGTGGTCACCACCGGTACTACAATGTACAGGAGCCATCAAAAGGTAGTCCATCACCATAAGGTATCCTCTTAACGTGGTACAGGTTACATACACTACAATTCCTCCCCTTTTAGCTTAACAGTGTACACCCCAAATTAAACATTACATGGATAACATATATACAATTTTCACACAAAACTGTTCAAAGATTCAGTCTCTGAGGAGGCCTCCTGATCCGGGCCGGATAACGCCTTTCAGGGGTCTCTGGTTCTCGTTGCTGGGATGACTCATCCATTTGATCTCCTATGGATTGAACATCATCATGTACGTTCGAGTCTGAGGTAGATGCTACAGGCTCAATAAATTCTTCAACTGGTGTCTCTGTCGTAGACATGGGGTCGACCCTTGTTCTCGATTCCACAAGTTGGTCAGCATGACGTCGTATTACGTTCTCTCCAACGTCTACCGTGTACATCAAGGGTCCTTGTCGGGCACGAATTGTTCTGGATTGCCATTTATCATCCCTATAGTCCCTGGCCAACACTGGTTGTCCTATTTCGAAACTACGAGTGGCCTTGTTATTTACATGCTGGAATTGCTTGTTTTCGACTTCCCTTCGCACATTGGGTTTTAACAAATCCAACCAGGACCGCAACCTCCTGTTATAGAACATTATGGCAGGGCTTTGATTTGTCACTGCATGCGTGGCGTTTCGATATGCCATCAGCAAATTGTCCACCTTGTGTTGTAGTGGAATATGGTCTTCGCTCATGGCCTTTATCGCCTTTTTGAACGTTTGTACAAATCTCTCGGCCAACCCATTTGTAGCCGGATGGTATGGGGCAGATGTATAGTGTTTCACCCCATTCTTTTTCATGAATTTCTGGAATTCTTCTGACACGAACTGTGGTCCGTTGACTGAACATATTTGTTCCGGCAACCCATTCCTTGCAAATATGGTTCTTAGAACTGCGATCATCTTCTCAGAGGTAGTGGTCGACATCTTAATCACTTCTGGCCATTTAGAATGTGCGTCTACTGCTATCAAAAAAGTGGAATCCATGAATGGACCTGCAAAGTCGATATGCACACGTTGCCATGGGGTTGAAGGCCATTCCCACGGATGCAGCGGTGCAATTGGAGGTGCAATTTGAACTTTCTGGCACCCTGAGAGCTTTTAGTCAGATCCTCTATTTGTTTGTCGATACCTGGCCACCACACATAAGCCCTAGCAAGGCTTTTCATCTTGACTCCCCCCAGATGACCTTCATGCAATTCTTTCAGAACTCTCTCCCTTAATTTAGGAGGAATAATCACCCTTGTTCCATACATCAATGTTCCTTGACATACGGACAGCTGTTCTCGTCTGGCTGAGAATGCTGGTAACAGTGGTTCGCCATGTGCTGGCCATCCCTTCACTGTCAAGTCGTAGACCCGAGACAGTGTCGGGTCATTTCGGGTCTCTCTCTCAATACCCACATTGGTGACTGGTAAGCATTCGATGATGGTCGAGTGAAATATCTCGACAGGGTCAACTGCCGGTGCCTCTTCCGCTGTAGGTAGTGGCAGGCGCGACAGCCCATCAGCATTACCATGTTGCTTTGTACCTTTGAATTCAATATCATATTGATGTGCCCCTAGGAAAAGGGACCATCTCTGAAGCCTCTGCACCGTCATTACCGGAACACCCTTCTTAGGGTTGAAGATGGAAACCAATGGCTGGCGATCTGTCAGCAGCATAAACTTTTGGCCTTGCAGGTAATGGTTAAATTTCTTAACTCCCCACACGAGGCTGAGAGCCTCCCTATCTATCTGAGCATAGTTGCGCTCAGCGGAGGTCAAAGATCTGGATGCGAAAGCGACTGGCCTTTCCGAGCCATCTGGAAACTTATGTGAGAGCACTGCCCCGATACCATATGGAGAAGCATCACAAGCTAAGCGAATAGGCAGCATTGGGTTAAAGTGAGCCAACACTTACTTAGAGGTGATCAGTGCCTTGCTCTTTTGAAAAGCCCGCTTACAATCATCGCTCCACTTCCATGGTATTCCCATTTGCAAAAGAGTGTTTAGCGGGTGTAACACCGTGGATAAATTTGGAAGAAACTTGTGGTAATAGTTAACCAACCCAAGGAACGACCTCAACTGGGATACATTTTCCGGTGCAGGAGCTTTCACAACAGCTTCGATCTTGTCAGGTGACTTATGGAGACCCTCCTGGTCAATGACGTGGCCGCAGTACGAGATTCGCTTTTGAAAGAACTCACATTTCTGGCGATTAACTCTGGGCCCATATTCTTTCAATCTGATGAGCACCTGCTCCAAATTCGCGAGGTGATCCTTATCATCATCTCCTGTAATCAGGATGTCATCCAGGTAGCATTGTGTGCCTGGGATTCCCTGCAATACCTGCTCCATGGCCCTTTGCCAAATCGCTGGAGCCGATGCCACTCCAAAAACCAGTCTATTATACCGATATAAGCCCTTATGCGTGTTGATCGTGAGATACTGGCGTGACGCTTCATCAACTTCCATCTGTAGGTACGCCTGCGCCAGGTCTATCTTGGTGAAGTGTTTCCCGCCAGACAGCGAAGTGAAGATATCTTCAATCTGCGGAAGCGGATATTGCACCGTGTGAAGAACCGGATTAACAGTGATCTTGAAATCGCCACAGATGCGAACCTCCCCAGGTTCCCCCGGCTTGTTGCTCAACGAACGCTTCATGACAGGAACAATGGGTGTGGCCCACTCGCTCCAGTCCACCTTGGACAGTACCCCTGAACGTTCTAGCCCTTCCAGCTCTGCTTCCACAGCAGGCCGTATTGCATAAGGTACCGGTCTGGCTTTGAAAAATGTTGGGTTTGCATGTTCTTCAACTTTGATGTTTGCCGTAATTCCTTTCAGTGTTCCCAGTCCCTGTTGGAACACCTCCTTAGCATCGTCTAATATTTTGGACAGTCGTTTAGGTTTGACGTCGTCCTCCTTACAGGCATCTACAGTCAGTGCATGTATGGAATGCCAGTCCACATTTATTCTCCGGATCCATTCCCGTCCCAGTAGTGGCAGACCTCCATCAGGTAACACATACAAGTCCATTTTCTGACTTTCTTTACCATTGTAGACCACATTTACTTCTATCTTTCCTTTGGGGTGTACTGTTTGCCCCATGTATGTTTTCAATACAATCTCCGTATCCCTCAGGGGAATGTGCGAGAATAACCTTTTGTAATCTTGCTTATTCATGACCGTTATTGCTGATCCAGTGTCCAATTCCATCTTCACTTGGACTCCTGCTATCCGAAGCATAACCCAGATAGTCTGGTGGTCTGCTGTGTTACCCACATTATGTATTTTTAGAGAACCCAGTTCCTTACTGCTGGAGTCTGAATCCATCTCGGTGGCATAGTGATTAGCACTGTTGCCTCACAGCGCCAGAGACCCAGGTTCGAATCCGGCCTCGGGCGATTGTCTGTGTGGAGTTTGCACATTCTCCCCGTGTTTGCGTGGGTTTTCTCCGGGTGCTCCGGTTTCCTCCCACAGTCCAAAGATGTGTGGGTTAGGTTGATTGGCCATGATAAATTGACCCTTAGTGTTAGGGGGATTAAATACGTGGGGTTACAGGGATAGGGTGGGATATGTGTTGGTGTAGGGGTTACGGGGATCGGGTGGGATATGTGTCGGTGCAGGCTCGATGGGCCGAAATGGCCTCTATCTGCACTGTGGGGTTTCTGTGATTCTGTGATCTTCTGTTCATCCGAACTGCTCTCTGTCACCTTGTGTACTTTTTTGTACTTCTCCTGCGGCGACTTTTTGCTGCTGGTCTTCTTTCCTGACCGGCATACTCTCGCTATGTGACCAAGTTTGCCACATTGCCTGCATTCTTTATCTTTGAACCAGCACTAGTTCTGGTCATGCGTTGTCCTTCCGCAACGATAGCACTTTACTGTGCCCAATGCCATTTCATTGGTGCTGAATTCCAATGGCCTTTGCTGTATCTCTGCAGCGCCTTGTGCTGCTGCCTCGTGCGATGCTGCAATGCTGAAAGCTTTGTCCAGCGTAAGGTCCTTTTCCTCTAGCAGTCATTTCTGGGTTCCTTCCCTTAGGAGCCCACACACAAACTTATCTCTCAGTGCGTCTGCTAGTCCTGTACCGAACTGACAGTACTTTGATAACTTGCGCAGTTCGGTTAGGAATTCAGCGTTGCTTTCTTCTTTAAGTTGAATTCTTTTGTTGAATTTAAATCATTCCGCTATCAGCAGCGGCGTGGGGTTTAAATGCTCTTGCAGGATAGTAACAATATCCATGAAACTCTTCCCTACCGGTTTATCTGGTGTTACAAGGTTCCTTAATAACCCATACATCTTCTCACCCATTGAGTTTAATAGGGTTAGTGCTTTCTTATCCTCCGGTACCTCATTCATTGTACAGTAAACTTCGATGCGTTCCACATAAGTGGCCCAATCTTCCACATTGTTATCAAAAGCAGTGATGTTACCCGTTTTTGGCATCCTTGTTGAGTTTCCTTTCCTTCGGATATGATTATTATTTTACTTTATTTTTTTTTATTTTTTTTTTCAAAATGGCGGCTTCCCGCGCTTGGCGGCTTTTCCCGCGCTTGTCTTCTTCCCCCGCCGACTCAAAATGGCGACTCCCGTGCTGTTGCCGTTCACGCCTCCCAGCGGTCCTTTAATTTCCCCTACGCTGCTGCTCTTGTTCCCCGCCGCTCCCGCGGTCCTTGTGGTCATAAACGCTTTTCTGGCTGCTGCGCATCTCTGCCCCGATTGCAGTCCAGCCCCTGACATCGGCTGCGGTCGTGTTCTCCGCCCTTTTCGTTGTTTCCCTCTCCTTCTCTTACTGACAACTCGGCCGACTTCCCCCCCGTGCCGCTCGATCGGGCTTACCCGCCGCTGTCGTCGAAGGGATGTTCACTGATGTTTGACTTCGTGGCCAGAAACCAACCCGGGTTCCCGATGGCCTCCCATGCGATGCAGTGCCCAGCAGGATGTTGAGGGTGGATGTCCTTGTTCGACGCCCATTTCAGAGGACGAAGCTTCCTTTGATGCAACTGCCGCTAGGTAAGATCAGACTCGTCGCCACTGTTGAGTCTGTGTTTTCAAATGTAGCTATGCTGAATAACAGGACACAGACTACAGAAATAATTAAACTGGTCTTTAGTGATTGAGGGTCAGGGCTGAACTGGGATACACTTTGCTCTGCAGGGTTTATATACCGGTGTGGTCACCACCAGTACTACAATGTACAGGAGCCATCAAAAAGTAGTCCATCACCTTAAGGTATCCTCTTAAGGTGGTATAGGTTACATACACTACAAATGCTATGACAAACTCTTGTCCTTTCCAATTGCAGGCCAGGATATGCTACTGAAGGATTTTTTAATGTCTCGCAGGTAATTAGTGGAATTATCAGTAGGGCAGAATTCTAAGATCTCCCAAATTGGTTGCTTTTTGCCTCTAGTGGTAGGATCTTGACGGGAGGGAAATACTTTGAATGCGATGTGTGGTCAATGTGAACATGTCGATCCTATTCTACCAGTCCTGGCTGAACTGAGGGGGTAGATTTTAACTTTTGGGCAGCTGACTGGCAGCATTCACCCCCTGCCCAACTGCATTCTGGAAGCGAAGAGGCAAACTGGAGCCATATCCAGGCACTGGGTCTCGTTTTAAGTAGAACCAGCAAGCTGCGGGAGCCAAAAGGGCTTTCTGCTGCAGCACGCCGGAATACGCCAGTGCAATATTGGGTGCACATGAAGCTGGCCGGCCGGCAGCATGGTAATTCCTGGGAGTGGGGGCCGGGGGCAGAGAACGTTGCAATCGCCTAACGTAAGGTCCATGTAGAACTGATGCATTACTGTCCATTTTGGTTTTGTTTTTGACGTGTGTCTGCAAGTGCTGCCATGTTTAATACAGAGTGTGGAACTCATTACCACTTGGAATAGGTGAGGCATACAGCATTGATGCCTTTACAGGGAAGCCAGATAAATACATAAGGGAAAACAGAATAGAAGATGATGTTGATAGGGTGAGATGAAGAGGGGTGGGAGGAGGCTAATGAGGAGCATAGACACCGGCATAGACCAGTTGGGCATGTTTCTGAACTGTACATTCTATGTAATTCTATGTTTGGATGTGTCCAGATAAGAAGTCTCTAAAACTGATGAGATAAACAGAAAAAAACAACTGTGAATGCTGTGACCTGAAATAAAAACAGAAAATTCCAGAAATGTACAGGATGCCCATCAGCATGCTGAAAAGAGTAATAACATTTCGGGCGGCGACTATGATACTCCTCCCCCTTGTCCCAGCCCCTAAACATGATTTCCATTTCCTGTTTTTTTCCAGTTCTGACGAAAGGTCTTTGACCTGAAACATTAACTCTGTTTCTCTCTCCATGGATGTTGCCTGGCCTGCTGAGTTTTTCCAGCGTTTTCTGTTGTTATTTCGGATTTCCAACATCTGCAGCATTTTGCTATTGTATGATTCTATGATATGTTGATGAGGTGAGATGAAGAGGGGTGGAAGGAGGCTTGTGTGGAGCATAAACACAGGCATGGGCCAGTTGGGCTGAATGGCCTGTTTCCGTGCTGTAAATAATATGGCCTGGATTTTCTGATCCCTATGGGTGTGTACGAGCTATATACACACCTGTAGAGACCTCGCAAGTGCTGGTTTCAGGCATGCAAAATGCATGCACTGAAAACCGGCATTTCCGATCTATCAAGAATCCTCTTGACAGATCACATGCCTGCCCTGGAGAAGGGCCTCTGCGGGGGGAGAGTTCCGCTTTCCGCACAACCTCCACCCGCTGAAATCCCTTAAAAATCTTACGCCTGGTAAAAGCAGGTGTAAGGCTTGCTTTTACCAGCATAAGAGTTTAAAAAAGTAAAAAAATAATTTTTTTCACTCAAAATACTTTAAAAAATACTTTTAAAAAAGGTAAGTTTATTTTTAGCCCCGTAAAAAACATTGTTTAAAATATTTAAATTAATGTAATTTTAACTAATTTTAAAAATGTGATTAAAAAAAAATGTTTTTAATATTTTGATGTGTTTTTTGAGTGATCCCCATTCATACTTTTGACGGGTCTAAACAGAGAGAACTGTCAAAAGTATGTAGGGGGATTCCCTTCCCCCATTGGCTCACCTGGCCCACCTGACCCCAGTGACGCTTGTGAACCACCTGCACCCCTGGGATACCTGGGCCCTGCGTATTTCGGCGAGCAGACGCCCAGGAGTGGAAATGGCCGGACCTCCGGAGCCCTCAGGTAAGGACATAGATTTTTTCCAGATCGGAGGCTTCCGCACGCAGGAAGCCTCCGATTGGAAAATACGGGCCTATGTAATGCAATAGCCGGGATTTTGCGATCAGCGGCGAAGGTGTGGTGTATATGCCTTTAAGAGCAATTATGGTGTATGTGCCTTTAAGAGCCCCAGGTGTGCGTAATGCCGGTAATTGCCACTTGGGCTATATAAGCCTGTGTATTGTGTATATCCTTTAGAAACCGCCCCCCAGACTTGCTTAGTAAATACCTATGAACCAACTCCTGTCTTCAGTGTCTTTATCTACACACGGACACTACAGTGGCGACGAAGTGGAAACGGACTTACCTGCAATTCGGCAGCACCTCAAGGACATCGATTCCTCCAGCGTCCAGAAGACTCAAGGAAGTAAGAGAAACTGTGGTTTCACCAGCTGGCCAAGCTGGTGACAGGTACTGCGCTAATCCTTCCTGGGCATCAGGCTGGAGCTCCAGCGGCGGGCTCCACAGCTGAACCAGGCAGCAAAATCGGAGGCAAGCAATAACGGACTGGGAGGGTGCACTCGAGAGACGGCCGGCGCGGCAAGCAGGTCAGCGTTTAGACCTCCGTCGGGAACGAGTCTTCAACAGTGAATAAACGGAAACCACAGTAAAACAGCGTTGTTATCGGTAGCAGCGGCGGGAAAGCGCAGGAAGCGCCATATCGTTGCTACAGAGAGAAAAAAAAAAGTGCGGGAAGCGCCATATCTTTTCTGAAATGCCTAAATCTGGTAATATTGAGGCTTTTGATGGCGAAATAGAAGATTGGACCACATATGTGGAAAGAGTAGAGGTTTATTGCACTGCAAATGGAATAACAGATGAAAAAAAAGCTTCAGTACTTCTGAACTTAATGGGCGCGAAGACATACGGGCTGTTACGAAATTTAATCACTCCAGCCAAACCAAAGGACAAGACTTTTAAAGAAATTGTTGATACCCTGCAGGAGCATTTAAACCCAACACCGCTGCTGATAGCGGAACGATTCAAGTTCTTCAAGAGAAATCAACACAAGAATGAAAGTAACGCTGATTACCTAACCGAATTAAGAAAGCTATCAAAGTACTGCCAATTCGGAGCAGGACTATCGGATTATCTTCGAGACAAATTTGTTTGCGGTCTCTTAAGTGAAGGAACACAAAAAAGACTGCTTTCTGAAAAAGATTTAACATTGGACAAAGCTTTCAGTATGGCTGTATCATACGAAGCAGCAGCAAAAGGAGCTGCAGAGATACAACAAGAGACACAGGATTTCAGCACCCATAAAATGACACAGGAGTTCAGAAGATGTTATTGCTGCGGCAGATCCACCCATAACCAGAGGGACTGCTGGTTCAAGGGCAAAGCATGCAAGCAATGTGGTAAGATTGGACACATTGCATGGGTATGCCAATCTGGACAAAATAAATCCACTGACAGAAAACAAAAAATCAATAAAGAAAAGTACAGGAAGGTACAAATGATGACGGACAATAGCTCCGAAGACCAGAATAGCGATAGCGACTCCGGAAACAAGAGACTAAGCTGTCTCAAATTACATAATGTACTTGCCAAAGAGGATTACCAAACCATTTGGGTTACCCTCACAATAGCAGGGTCCCCAGTTAAAATGGAGCTAGATACAGGATCAGCTCTAACCGTAATAAATCGACGAGATTACGAGAGGCTATTTTCGCATATACCTCTAAAAGACACATCCATTATCTTAAAAACATATACGGGGCAGAAAGTCTACCCCAAAGGAAAAATAAGGGTGCCTGTGGTATACAACGGCAAAGAAATACAAAAGTTGTATTTATACATTCTACAAGATGGTGGTCCACCGTTGTTGGGACGTGAATGGATAAGGAAGATACGTTTAGACTGGCACTCCATTCAGGCACTGACGGTGACCAGTAAGGAAAAAAACAATGATGACATCATACCTGAACGATTAAAAGACATCTTGGCCAACGCCAAAGAAGTGTTTCAAGAGAAACTAGGAACCTTGAAAGGCATCACCGCCTCAATAAAAGTGGAAGATACAGCAATTCCAAAATTTTTTAAGGCAAGACCGGTGCCATACGCAATACGTCCGGCAGTCGAGGCAGAGCTGAAGAATTTGGAAAAGGCAGGCGTATTATCCAAAATAGATTGGAGGGAATGGGCAACACCCATCGTTCCAGTCATGAAAAAAACATTGAAAAATAACTCTGAGGAACAGAAAAAAATTTGCATCTGTGGGGACTTTAAGGTGACTGTAAACCCGGTCCTTCACACGGTACAGTATCCTCTTCCGAGGATAGAAGATATTATCGCCTCACTATCCGGAGGGAAACGTTTCACAAAAATTGACTTGGCACAGGCATATCTACAGATGGAGGGTGAGGAGACCTCTAAAAAGTATCTCACAATAAACACACACAAAGGCCTGTACCAGTACAATCGACTGGTTTTTGGAATAGCATCAGCTCCAGCTATCTGGCAAAGAGCTATGGAGCAAGTCCTGCAAGGGATTCCGGGGACTCAATGCTACCTAGACGACATCCTTATAACAGGAGAAAACGACAACGAGCACCTTGCCAATTTGGAGCAGGTGCTCACTAGGCTGAAAGAACGGGGCCTACGAGCAAATCGCCCCAAGTGCGAATTTTTCCAAAATCAGATATCATATTGTGGCCACATAATTAATAAGGAAGGGTTGCATAAGTCACCTGAAAAAATTGAAACAGTTATAAAAGCCCCAGCACCTGAAAATGTTTCACAATTAAGGTCATTCCTGGGATTAATAAATTACTATCATAAATTTTTACCGAACTTATCAACTATTCTACACCCTCTTAATGATCTTCTACAGACAGGAGTGATTTGGAAATGGAACGAAGACTGTAAGCGTGCCTTCCATAAATGTAAAGACTTAATCACATCCGAGAAAATTTTGGCTCATTACAACCCTTCACTACCAATCAGACTGGCGTGCGATGCATCCCCTTACGGCATAGGAGCGGTATTGTCCCATAGATTCCCTGATGGCTCGGAACGGCCGATAGCTTTTGCGTCACGCTCATTGAACTCAGCTGAGCGTAACTATGCCCAGATAGACAGGGAAGCACTCAGCCTGGTATGGGGAGTGAAGAAATTCAACCATTACCTACACGGACAAAAATTTACCTTGCTGACTGACCATCAACCCCTCATCTCCATATTCAACCCTAAAAAAGGTGTCCCCATTATGACGGCACAAAGACAACAGAGGTGGTCCCTTTTTCTAGGGGCACACCAATACAACATTGAATACAAAGGGTCAAAACAGCATGGGAATGCTGACGGTTTATCACGCCTACCGTTGCCAACGATAGAAGAGGCACCTACAGTAGACCCAGTAGAGATATTCCACTCTACCATAGTGGAATGTCTACCGGTGACAAATTCTGCCATTGAAAGGGAGACAAGAAATGACCCTACTCTCTCACGGGTCTACGATTTAACAGTGAAGGGATGGCCAGCACATGGCGAACCATTGTTGCCAGCATTCTCGCAAAGAAGAGAACAGCTGTCAGTGTGCCGAGGAACCTTGATGTGTGGATCCAGAGTGGTGATTCCACCCAAACTCCAGGATAAAGTGCTAAGGGAGCTTCACGAGGGGCATCTGGGTGGAGTGAAAATGAAGAACCTAGCTAGGGCATTTGTATGGTGGCCAGGTATCGATGGAGACATCGAAGACATGACCAAGAGCTGCCTAGGATGCCAGAAGGTCCAAAATGCTCCGCCACAGGCCCCTCTACATCCATGGGAGTGGCCCTCATCTCCCTGGCAAAGGGTGCACATCGACTTTGCTGGTCCATTTATGGACTCAATGTTCTTAATCGCAGTTGATGCACACTCCAAGTGGCCGGAGGTAATAAAGATGTCCTCCACCACCACGGAAAAAACCATCACAGTATTAAGGACCATATTTGCCAGGAATGGGCTGCCGGAGCAGATATGTTCTGATAATGGACCGCAATTTGTGTCCGAAGAATTCAGAAAGTTCTTAAAGAACAATGGGGTAAAGCACTACACGTCCGCCCCATACCATCCCGCCACCAATGGATTGGCTGAAAGGTTTGTCCAGACCTTCAAGAAGGCCATCAAGGCCATGGGTAATGAAGACATAAAACTTCAGCACAAGGTGGATAACTTCTTATTTGCATATAGGAATGCAACGCATATGGTTACTAACCAAACTCCCGCCATGATGTTCTACAATAGAAACCTAAGATGCCGGCTGGATTTGGTCAAGCCCAACATCCGAAGGGACGTGGAGAACCGACAGTTTCAGGGCATGAATGAAAGGCCAACTAGGGCCTTCCAGATAGGCCAACCGGTTTTGGCCCGGGAGTACCGTACCGAGAAATGGCAGCCTGGAACTATCTGCACACGATTAGGACCACTGATGTATACTGTGGACATCGGAGACAGCATAATAAGGCGCCATGCTGACCAAATCATCAAGTCATCTGAAAAGGGACAACCTACACCACCACTCTATACGTCTAACGATGAAGTAGAGATACCCATATCTACCTCCGTTCCGGTACTGGAGCCCGATGAACCCGACACTGGCCTTCAAGCCGAATCAGCCTTGCCAGAAGAACCTACTACACCACCAGAAACTACTACACCCCCAAGGCGTTATCCGGACCGAGTCAGGAAGCCTCCTGAGAGACTAACTTATAATTAATTAATACAGCAATGTATATTATTTTGCATATAACATGTAATTAATAATTACTTAAAATATGATGTACTAGTTAGCTAGAAGGGGAGGAATTGTGGTGTATATGCCTTTAAGAGCAATTATGGTGTATGTGCCTTTAAGAGCCCCAGGTGTGCGTAATGCCGGTAATTGCCACTTGGGCTATATAAGCCTGTGTATTGTGTATATCCTTTAGAAACCCCCCCCAGACTTGCTTAGTAAATACCTATGAACCAACTCCTGGCTTCAGTGTCTTTATCTACACACGGACACTGCAGAAGGGACTTTTCTTTTTTCAGCTGATGATGGACCTACTGGGTATTTATGGTGCTTTCTGTTTTTAGCCCCAAACCAATCTTTGAGCACTTTTTCCTTTAAAGAATTCAACTAATTTGCACTTAATTTATGTAAAGTCTTTCCTGCTGTTTGAAAAAATAAAAGCTAGCAAGGCTATATATGTACATTGTAGCAGCATGCAGTACATTTGCTGTAAAGGTTGAGTCAAGGCCGTTAACCTACAGTCCATTCCTGTCCTGCCTATGTATAAAATAACGTTTGCTTTTGGGGATAAGGGAAAGCTATAAATGTATTTGATGGAGGCAGAGAGTCGGGTAAACAGATACTGGTGGCCTGTGTGCGATAACAAATCAAGCTGACAACACCTTGTCAGTTTTGTGAAGAATTGTTTATAATCACTTGCTCTGACCCTTTCACAGGAAACTAAAGTAATCTAGAATAAAGCCCAGTGAGATTAAATGAGATAAAATAAGTCTGCCAAACTCTAATCACCCAGAGATTTGTCTGACGTCTTAACTCTTGAGTTACTCAGTTCCAGTTGCAACAAATTTGCATAAAAAATAAAAATAGCCCTATTTCTCAAAGTTGGGCACCTCAGAAAAGCTCATTATTTCTGTAGACTGCACACTTTTTACTGAGCATGTGTGAGCGAAAAGGCTGAACCAGACCGTTCGCAACCTCGTCATCCTATTTGAACCTGAGCTGAGCTTCCGACCCGTTATCCTCTCCATCACCAAGACCGCCTACTTCCACCTCTGTAGCATCGCCCGTCTCCGCCCCTGCCTCAGCCCATCTGCTGCTGAAACACTCATTCATGCCTTTGTTAGCTCCATACTCGACTATTCCAAAGCACTCCTGGCTGGCCTCCCACTTGCCACCCTCCATAACCTTGAGCTCATACACAACTCACACCAAGTCTCGTTCACCCATCACCCTTGTGCTCGCTGACCTACATTGGCAATGTCTCGATTTTAAAATTCCCATCCTTTTTTTCAAATCCCTCCATGGCCTCACCCCTCCCTATCTCTGCAACCTCCTTTAGCCCTACAACCCTCTGAGATCTCTGCACTCCTCCAATTCTGGCCTTTTGCGTATCCCTGATTTCCTTTGCTCCGCCATTGGTGGCCGTGCCTTCAGCTGTCTAAGTCCTAGGAGGAGAAATTCCCCTCGAGCCTCATTTGGGGCGCTAATTCAGAAAAGCTGGAAAAGTTAGCACCAGGCGCCAACCTCTTCCAGCCTCTCTGAAATTCCCATTTTTTGCTCCAAGTGGGGAGTGGAGCGCTAAATCAAGCGTTCCACTTCCTTCTTGGAGAGCAAGAGGAGGAATTTCATGACCCGGAGCGATGAGTTCAGCAGCACCACGAGTGGCCAAGCGTGGCGCTGCCACATTGCAGGGGCTCTTCCCTGAATTAAAGGGAAGGGCCCCACGCTGCGAACTCTGCAGTTTAAAAAAAATTTACCTGGACCACTGGGGAGTGGGGGCGCCGCGCAATCAGCCCGGCACTCAAGCATGGACCCCGCGTCCGGAGGCGCAAAATAAAACTTTTTTTTAAATCCAACTTTTTTTCAGGGCAGCCGGCTCCCTCACCTTTAACTTCTGCCCTGCTCACGTCCCCTGCAGCAGTCACTGCCATCGCCCGGCGCTGCTGGAGGGGACAAAGGGGGATTCTTGTGCCGGGGCGATGCACCCAGCGATGACGTCACGATCTCCGGGCGCATGAGATCGGGGCGCAACCCGGTAGCACCGCCGCTAACCTCCTGTGAAATTTGGCGGGAGGTGCAGTCAGTGCCGCGGCCAGGCGAAAAGGCCTTTGTGCCCCATTAATGCCCCCCACGGGAGGCACAAAGGAGGGGAATTTCTCCCCCCTAAGCTCTGGAATTCCATCCCTAACCCTCTCCGCCTCTCTACCTCTCTCTCTCTTCCTTTAAGTCACTCCTTAAAAGCTATCTCTTTGACCAAGCATTTGGTCACCCATCCTAATACGTCTTCATGTGGCTCTGTCAAATTTTATCTGCCAGCACTCCTCTGAAATGTCTTGGGATGTTCTACTACATTAAGTATGCATCCATTCTGTCCCTGTTCAATTAGTGGGAAGAGATAAGTAACTGTGTCGTTGCAATGGATTATCTGGTCCTTGATCATTTGCTGAGGAGACAGAAAAGGTGTCTCACGCTCTGATTCTTAAGTTTAAATTTCACCTATGCAGAAATCTTTAATTCTGTGATCTCAGCTTTGGATTGCACAATGTCAGACTCCCTGAAGTTGAATCAAACCCAGAATTTAAGCTCACTGCAACACTACACAACAAAAAATTTCCATCCAAATTTGGTAACAGACGAATCAAAAGTCTAAAGACTGAATTGTGGAATTATTCAAAGTAAAGCGAAGTGGCTTGATGACTTGTGTTCAGCACTCATCCCTTACATTAACTTTAGCCCCCTGGTCTATGTCCTGCACTTGAACTAAGGGCCTGCTCCTGTAGAAGATCACGAGGAGGCACCAGAGAGCATGTAGGCATGACTATTCATTTTGCTTTTCCCTGGATGCAGCACAGATAAGAATCTGAATGGAGCAGGACTTGAAAATGTACCTCTTTGACTAAGCTGTTCGTCACCTGTCCTAATGTGGTTCAGTGTCAAATTTTGTTTGATAGTCGCTCCTGTGAAGCGCCGAGGCTCCTATTTCTCATCTAAATGCTGCCCCTCGATGACATCAATTGAAAACGCAGCGTCAGTTTCCACATGCACACTGTACCACCACTCTGGACCCTTCCAATGTCTCTAAATTGTCAAACTGCTTATCCGACATACAGTATTGGATGAGCAGAAATTCCCTCCTACTAAATATTGGGAAGACCGAAGCCTGTGGAGCATAAACACCAGCACAGACCAGTCAGGCTGAATGGCATGTTTCTGTGCTGTAAATTTTATGTAATTCTATGTTTTACTACATTAAAGGCACTATATAAATGCAAGTTGTTGTTGTTGCGTAACCACTCAACATATGCTCTCAGAATTATACTACTTTCATTTTGGTTGTATGGAAGGTATCATCTTCATCATGTTTTTAGCATATCTTGTTTTACATTTGACTCATAGAATCATCAATTATTAAACAATGAGAGTCAAACCTGTCACGAGCAAAACTAAATATTCTAATTCCTGTTGTCTCCTCCAGTTCTGACATCTAAAGCTGAAATGATAAAGTGAGAAAAGAATACTCAGCACCAACTCACTGAAGCCCAATGCTAAAATTGTCTGATATTATCCCGGACGTTCAATGACTGATTCTTACTGCAGGCTGCTCCAGTGATAGCTTTCAGCAACCTGCTCCATCCACTGTCAATTTTGTATCCCACCCTACTTCATACAACCTCAACAACATATCATAGAATCTCCACCCGAAATGTTATTTCTCTTTTCGGAATGCTGATGGGCATCCTGTACATTCCTGAAATTTTCTGTTTATATTTCAGGTCGTAGCATTCACAGTCGTTTTTTTCTGTTTGTCTCATTAGTTTTAGAGACTTCGGGCTGGATTTTGTCAATGGAGGCGACTTGGAGGCGGGCCTGCTACTTGTGTCAATGTCCCGCCTCCATCCTCGCCTGACCATTCAGAGGGATTTTCCCCTGATTGAGCTTGGCAGGCTCAGCAGGCCAATTAGGGAAGAAGTCACTGGCAGATCACATCAATGTCAGACGTGCTATCTGTCAAGACTTCTTGAAAGAAGAAATGACAGCGTTTGACAGCTCTGTGAAGCTGTCAAACACTGACATTCTCTTGAGTTTGATTCGTTTTTGTGGTGAGGACTGAAAAAACATTGTAAAAAAGTAAATTTCAGATGTCTGATGGATCGGAGGGTCCAACAGCCATTGCCTGAAATTGACAAGGTGGATGTACGCTCTCCCGATCCAGCACGGCTAAAGGCTACAGAAGTAAAAAAAGGTAAGTGAACACTTTTTTAAAATTTATCACTCACCTTGCATACTTACCACTCCACACTTGCACCCATCACTCACCTCTATACCTTACTTCCAGGTGCTTCCGACCGCTGCAGACCTCCTCCACGTCTCGTCCAACCCGAAGGGGTTCTCCAAGGTCGGGAAGCCTTTACCTGTGAAGGTAAAATGGCACTAATCCCTTTTTCTGCCTGTTAACTACCTGTTAACAGGCAGTTAAAAGGATTAAATGCCTTTCCCGTCTCCAGGAGGCGGGACCCGAAGCTGCACATCTTCCCATCTCCTGGCAAAAGGACACGGAGGTGGGATGGGGGCGAGTTTGCCACCCGCCCCCAATTTCTCCGATTTTACGTGCTGTCCCGCCTCCATGCCTGCCTCCTCGGAGCTTGGAAAATCGAGCCCTTCAGAACTGGACCCATCTAAACATAGAATTACATAGAATGCACAGCTCAGAAACAGGCCATTCGGCCTAACAGATCCATACTGCTGTTTATGCTCCACACGAGCCTCCTCTCACCTCTTTCCATCTAACCCTATCAGCATATTCTCCTACTCCTTTTGTCCTCATGTATTTACCTAGCTTCCCCTAACTGCATCTATGCTATTCATCTCAATTACTCCTTTCCACATTCCATGCACTCCACATTTCACCCATTCTCTAAGTAAAGAAGTTTCTCTTGAATTTCCTATTGGACTTATTAGTGACTATCTTATATTTATGATCTCTGGTTTTGGACTCCCCCACAAGTGGAAACATTTTATCCAATAGGTGTTCCAGACTTGCTGCACTCAACGATTCATACTTAGAATCATAGAATCACAGAAGGAGGCCATTTAGCCCATCATGTCTGTGCTGGCTCTTTGAAAGAGTTAGCCAGTGAGTCCCACTCTCCCCATCCCGCAATCACCCCCCCCACCACCCCGCCACCCCGCCTTTCTCCATAGCCCTGCAAATATTTCCTTTTCAAGTATTTCTCCAATTCCCTTTTGAAAGTTACCATTGAATCTGTTTCCACTGCACTTTCAGGCAGAACATTCGCGATCACAGCAACTCGCTGTGTCAAAAAGTCTCTCCTCATCTCGCCTCTGGTTCTTTTGCCAATTACCTTACTTCCCCCAGTATTCATTTCATGTATCCTTATTTCATGTTTTCAGCTTTCCTTGACACATGGACTGATTGCTGACGAAGCCTATTCCATCAGTAGTAAGAAATCACTCAAGCAATCAATCGGCAAAGATTCTCAAATCCTGTGGTGTTCATATTCCACATTATTTATAACTTGATTGCAACCTGACAGGCCATGAGATAATTCATAAATAATGATTTGCTGTAATTAATATATCTTACAATCTGAACAGATTCACAACTGTCATGCTAATGTTACCCAATATATTTGATTTCCCTTTCAAGAACTAACTTAAGCTCTTAAATTGAATGGAAATCTATAAGAAAAAGGAAAACACTCTTGAGTTCTTTATTTTGATCATTGCTATAGATGAGGAAAGACTGTGCTCCAAGTATTACACCTCCGTGAGGTAACATTTTGTCTGGGCCTGCTTTTGGGCCCGGACACTGCGCTGAACCGAGAGGCTCAAGGATCGATTGAAATTAGTCCTTGAGACGCAACAACATATTTGGGGCATGCCGCCTTTGCTGGGTTTTCCTCCACAGACAGCTCAGTCATGCGAGGGAAGACATTAATATCAGCCAAGCCTGCCTCTCCAGCAGGTAAGTCCCGAGGGGGGGTGGCGGTGTTGGGGTCGACTACAGGGTGGGGGTAGGTGGGGACTGTCACAACACCTGTGAATTTGAGGGAGCATTCCTAATCCTCCTTGAAGGGTTTTTAAAGAAAAAATTCTGAAACCTACCTTTCGTTGGGGCAGCTAAAGAATCCTGAGTGGGGCAGGTCATCACTAATTAATTTCAGCAAGGGCTCCTTCTATAGGCCTTCGGTCCGTAATTAACATATTCAAGGTGCCTAACATCTGTTTCAGCCATCGCCTGGAATACCTAAACAAAATTGGAACCATGAGTTTAGCAGTGGGAACAGTGCTTGAGCAGTGTTAGCTGTGGCTCAGGGAGTAGCACTCTTGCCTGAGTCAAAAGGTTGTGGGTTCAAGTCCTCACACCAGAGATTTGAATGCAAAAATCAAGGCTGACACTCCAGTTCACTATTGAATGAGTGCTATAGTGCCGGAAGTTGCTGTCTTTTGGATAAGATGTTAAACCGAGGCCCTGTCTGCCCTCTCAGGCGAACGTAAAAGATCCCATGTAAAATACAGCATTGTATAGTGTTAGTGCGGGACTGGTTTGGACCAGTGAAGGCCTCTGGAAGCATTGTTTAAAGGGCCACACGGGTGCAGGTGCTCAGGTCATGGGGATTTACGGGGAGCACAGTCTGGATGGCAGGAACATAGGAACAAGAATAGGTCATTCAGCCCCTCAAGCTGTTCTGCCATTCAATGAGATTATGGCTGATCTGTATCTTAACTTTATACACCTGCCTTGGCTCCATATCATTTTATACCCTTTGGTATCTACTTGAACTTCCATCAAAGCTATAAAGGCTGCTTAAATGGACTCCTGGTGTGAGGACCCGGTTCCAATGACCCTCCAAGGTAATGGGCTGGTACTGTGTGACAGAATGCCACACAATGGGGAAGCGGAATCCGCCATACTTTCAACCATGAAGTGGAAACTCCTTGACAGGCTTTCCAATACATTGGGCTCGATTTTGCCATTGGGGTCGGGCTGGGGCGTGTCAGGTGGTTTTCATGTCAGGACCCAGACTCTGATGTGAAGTGGGAAAAAAGTGCAATTTTCCCCTAATTGGGCACTTGATTTCCAGCTTGTGGGAACCCCTGGCCCAGTTAGTCTTTCCATCCTGAAAGTCGCCTCCGATGACGTCATCAGTGCTGTTGGATTTAAGGCCTGCAAGCAGCCTTGCTTCTTCTGGAGACTGGAAACACTTTGGACATTGTATGAAGGACTTCATTTACCGACCATGTCCACCAGCAAGCAAAAGTGTTACCTCGCTTTGATGAGCCCTCCCTCCAACCTCTGGTGCAGGGAGCAAGATCTAATAAGGAGGTGCTCTTCCCTTCCTCAGGGAGAAAAAAGCCACCACAACAGACTAAAACTGTGTGGCTGCAAGTGGCCCAGGAGGTCAATGCCATCACTTTGTGCCACAGAACCTGGCTGCAGTGCAGGAAGAGGTTTCATGACCTTCTCCACAAAGGAAAAGTGAGTATGACTTTATCATCACCCTCAATCGCATCCCCATCGCCTCTCCTCACCAGCACTCTGCTTTGCCAACCTCTTCCTCCACATCCCACTTGGCACTGACATCCCTGCACCCTTACCCATTTCGTCTCTCTCTATGGTCACATTCACTTAACTATTCGAGCATGCAGCCCTCACACTCCCTATCACTATGACGCAATGACAACAACTTACAACACACAGGGAGAGCCCTTTGTCTCCTTCTAAGCATCTATGCTATGGATTCACTGCACTCACTCCTTCATTCTCACTCAAACTCCACTTGAGTCCCTCATTGCAGGAAAAGAGAGCCCACAATAAGAGGGAAAGAGTGAGGACAGGAGGAGAGCCACCCTCAGTAGCCCAGCTCACCAGCTCGGAGGAGGGAACCCTGGAAATTGCTGGGATCGAGGAGGATTCCCAAGTGGGGGATGGACAGGCGGGTGCATCACAGCAAGCTGGTGACAGAATAGTTTGGCATCTCTCTCATTGACATTGCATGAGTCACTGATAATGATTCTGATGTTCTAACAGATTGACGTATGATCATCTGCACTATTCAATGTGCATGCAACCTTTACCTCACATCTCGAACTCTTTCCTTTACTCCCCCACTGGACCATCGAGAGCCGCTGTCCCCACTGTCCAGGAGGAAGAGCCTGAGCTTCAAGACTCCTCAGAGGAAGCTGCAACCTCTGAGGGCACTCCGTCAGCAGAATTATGTGCACCCTGCACCAGCGCAGATACTTACACCTCGGTGGGACCTTCGGGACATAGAGTCGAATTGCCACCTGGTGTATCACAGCTCACAAGTGAGCATCAGCAGATGCTGGAGACAGGAACAGCAGTGGAGAGCCCTCGTTGCAGTGGAGAGGATGCTCCCAGCTCGGCTCAGCTGCATGTCGACCCTGTGCCTCCGGGTCCATCCAGAAGGAGAGCGGTGCTGGAACTCCAGGAACAGGTGCAGGAGCCTCTGGCTGGTTTTGTCTCCAGGGTCACTGCGAGTGTGGAGCGAAAGGAGGAGTCCATCGCTAACATGAGCAGAGCCTTTGTGGAGGCGTTGGCACATGAACACATCACCACGGAAAGGATGGCTACATCCATGGAAAGGATATCTACCTCCATGGTAAGGCTGACTACGGTAGAGGAGAGGATGGCTACGGTATAGGAGAGGATGGCTACGTCCATGGAGGAGCTTAGTCGCCAGGGTATGGAAAACATGGTAATTGTTCAGAATAGACTGACATCTCTTGAGGAGTGATGGTCAGCTATTGAGCAAACAAACCAGACCTTCGTGCAAGTCCTCTGGAGTAGGACTTCCGGTGCAGAAACTGGTCCTCATGGCTCCGCTGCAGTGCAGCAAGGTGCTGTCCAGCCATTTGCTAGCTCGGAAGTGGGGCTGACCCATGAGAGGGATGTTGGTGGCATACAACAAGGAAGTGGGGGCTCCTCTCCAAGTGCTCACACGACCATGCCACTGCAGAGCCCTCGGTCAGAGTCCCACCAGAGGCCCCACCCAACTGAGATCGGCGTCTGAACCCCTGCACAGCCGCAGGAGCAGCAGACTGTTGCTGAGCCCTCACAAGTTCGCAACCCCAGAGGATGCCCACCAAAGGTGTTGAGACAGGAGCAGCAAGAAAATGAGCAAGGGGCCTCCACATCTACTGAAGCCACAGGGGAAGCACCACGTAGGAGCACGCGTAAGAGGAAGATAATAGTCACAATGGTAGTCACTTGGGTGTAATGTTGTGTTTAATTTTGAGAAGCCATCAGTTGCTTATTGTCATAAAAAATTCTGATGGCAAACTGTTGCAGTTGTGGCGTGTGTCATTTCGCTATCTGGACTTCCACATTAAGGGCTTCGGGCGACTTGCAATTGTCAGTATGGTGGTCATAGTGATAGGAATCCACAGGTTCTTGGCCATTTTCGATGGTCTGATAAGAAGTTGTGAGGCAAAAGTGTTTGATTGTGCAGGCTAAGCAAATCTGGCCAAGATGAGTGCATCCCTTGCATCCCGGGTAGCAATGTGGTCGCGCGCTGGCACCTTCCGGCCTGTGCAGCTTCAGGTGGGTGAGCAGCAGCTTGGCGCTCCTGTTGTTGCTGCTGCAGTTGGTGGTGCTGTTGTTCATGGTTCTGCTGCTGCCACAGCTGGTCTTCGTCCGAATCTGATGTCCAGGAGGAAAGGAAATAAATGGTTCCCATGCTTCTGGTATATGCCTCAGTTGACGAAGCGCTCAGTCAAGATGGCGGAAAGGGTTTCTCAGCAGGTCACACTGGAGATGGGTGTCAGGCTCCAAACTTCCGCAACAATGGGTATGCCTGGTAAAAGTTACCCCAGACCTGAGACAACAAAGTTCTGCCACCTGCAAATGATGATTGCTGAAAACTTCTTTTTAATGGTGGAGCTGCAGCTGTTAGTAAACAATCCACTTTAGAGGCCACTGGCATGTTCCAGAGGAGACGTGCAGGACATGGGAAAAGAGTTAAAATCAGAAAGGCCTCTCAAAATGAGATTATAGAGGCACTTAACTGGTTGTTAAGGGCCTTAAGGGCCTATCCCGCCTCTTGGAGGTGGGTTGGAAACGGGGTCAGAAAACACACATTTGGGAAAATTGCTCGGAGGCGGGATGGAGGTGGGATCGGGCCCACCCACCTTTTTTTCAGATTTTACGACATCACACGCCTCCAAACCCGCCTCCTCGGGCCTGGCAAAATCGAGCCTATTGTGTTACTTCTTGTGCAACGCGAGGAGTTTTATTTTCAAGACTGGCCTCCAAAGTCAGCGGCCGGGATTTTCCTGTTTTCCACCCTCAAGGTGCGGGGGTACCCGGGAGACGGCGGAAAATCCAGACGTTCGGGTTTCCCGGCACGCTGTGGAGTTAAAATGTGCGGTATTCTGCCCTTGCAGCGCGTTCCTATGCAGAGCTAGACAGGTAGCTAACAACTTGATATTTTCCCATAAAAATCACAAGGCTTAACTTTTCTTGTAAAACTTTACTGAAAGATTCTTATTGTGAAACTGAAATACAACACAGAAATGGAAGCACACATTAGTATACAAGCACATAACTGATATGCATACACAAATTTAGGTACGCCTGAGCAACACAGTACATTTGGCATGTAAATTACCAAACACGTGGAAACACAGCTTACTGTGAATATACATTTAGCAAACTGGAAGGCATTCTCTTTAAATTAGCCCTGGAGATAGTGCATCAAAATACAGCTACTAGTTAACCAGCTAGACAGAGAGCGAGCACTTCACGGCTAGCTGTGTAAGTTTGCTTACAGAGAAAAGTTACAAACTAAACATTTTCTGCAAAATATAGTGTACACTAATCATCTATAACGTTCTCAAGTACTTACAGACAAATAATATCCAAGACTCAAACGTGGCAACAATATAACTTCCCAGACCATGTGTGGCTGTAGGTCTGTGATGTACAGTAGTTTACTTTACTGCACTTACTGTGCTTTACTGCACTTTACTGCACTTTTACTGCAGTTGCTAGGTACCAAATATCCACTAGGTGGCGGCACACAATGGGAATCGACCCAACTTACTCAAACCCCTGAATTAACTGGAAAACTAACATAAATTGCTAAAGAAAGACAGCACACTCCCCGCTTGGTACAATTCCATTGTACCACTACAGATACAAAATAAACCTAAAGAAAACATCCTTTGGCTGCAAACATACTCAGAATCCTTTCTCTAGGTTTCTTCAGAAAGGAGGACTACGATCTCTGAGACTGGCCTCAGGAGCACTTTGAAAGTACCCTCCTTGACAATCTTCACCTCTACCTTGCGGACCCTCTTGTCCCTGCTCGGCAGAGTTTTGACAACCAGTCTCACTGGCCATTCATTTCTGTGTGCTTGGCTGTCTTTCAGCAAGATAACATCTCCCACTTTGACATTTGGCTTGTCTTCTGTCCAATTCCTACGGCTCTGTCGGGTGGGCAAATACTCTCCTTCCAATCTCTTCCAAAAAGTGTCGGCAAGACACTGGACTTGCTTCCACTGCTTCCCGTGCAGCTCAGCCATATCGAAGTTTCCAGAGGGGGCTGAAATAGCACTCATCTTTTGACTCAGGAGCATCGCTGGGGTGAGGACTGCAGGCATGTCTGGGTCGGTGGACACCGGCACCAGGGTTCTCCTGAGTGAGCAGAGGCGCTTCATAGCTTGTTCCCTGTTACTCGGAAGATGGCGTCTAGGAGAGTGAAATGGTAAGGGTGCCACCCAGCTGTGTCCATCGTCCTGGTAAACCTCCTCATCCATGATGGTTAGGAAAGCTTTGTCGTCCATGGGTAGTGCTGGCTTGTCATCATCCTTGGACCTTTCAAACACTGAGCATCCTAGGCTGTCTGTGCTCACAGTGGGGCCTGCCTCTTCCTCACAGGCAGAGGAGGTTGACCTATGATGCTGCGTCATGTCATCGTAGTCTTCCTTTACCTGGATCCTGTTTGGGCATGGGCTGAGACAGGATGTGCGACCATTGTGCAACACATTTGCTTTATAGACGTTGACATCCGCTGGTTTGTGGACTGTTCCCAGGCAAACCCCACCCACGAGGACCCATCCCAGGTCGAGCCGCTGCGCATAAGGAGCATTGTGGGGCCTGTTGATTTGCTCACGCACCTTGTGCACCCTTAAGATGTCTCTTCCCAAGAGCAGGAGGATTGGAGCGTCCGGGTCCACAGCTGGAATCTTGTTGGCAACTGGCTGTAGGTGGGGCTGATGGCGTGTTACCTCTGGGGAGGGAATTTCCGTCCTATCATCTGGCATCATGTCACACTCAATTAAGGTGGGGAGGGGAAGCTGTAGTTTCCCATCCATGGACTCGATCATGAAGTTGCCAACTCTCCTACCCGTAGTCTCTGTTGTCCCTGAACAGGTTTTTAGCATGTACGGAGCTGCGCTGGCCTTGACTTCAAAGAGGTTGAAGAATTCTGTCTTCGCTAGAGACTTGTTACTTTGCTCATCAAGCACTGCGTACATCTTGATTGCCTTCTCCTTTCTCCCTGCAGGATATGCTTTGACCAAGCAGATTTTGGAGCATGAGCGTGGGCTGCTTGCATTTCCACAAACCTCTGTACACTTGGAGGTGACTGAAGAAGATGTGCTTTCGCTTTGCTCCCCGCTATCCTCTTTGTCAACCGCAGCACTCTCGGTGGTTGAAGGAGGAGGACCTGGATGCAGGGCTGCGATGTGTTTCTCACTGTTGCACTTGAAGCACTTGATTGTCGCCTTTCAGTCTTTTGCCATGTGCATAGCCGACCCACAACATCTGAAGCAGATGCGATTCTCTTTCAGGTATGATTTGCGCTCATCAATAGGCTTGTCTCTAAAGCTTCGACACTTTTTGAGTGGGTGGGGCTTCTTGTGTATTGGACACTGACGATCTGGGTCATCCACCTTATTCCCTGGAGAACTGGATTGGTTGACTGAGGGTTCAGCTGGAACATCTGTTTTGTGCACGCTCACAGAGGCTTTGTTGCTGTGCTTTGTGGGTTTCTCTGTTCTCGAAGGAGCGTAACTGCTGGAGGTGGAGAAAGTGAAACTTGGATCATTCCTCACCTTTGCCTGTTGTTGGAAGAACCTGGAGAAGAGAGAGAAGGGGGGAAATGCCATTCCATTGTCCTCCTTGTACTTGGATCCCTTAGCTATCCATTTCTCTTGAAGGTTGTAGGGGAGCTTTTCCACTATTGGGTTTACGCCACGAGCTGTATCCAAATAAGAGAGGCCTGTCAGGTAACCTTCTCCCTGAGCACACTCCAGTTCGAGGAGAATGTCACCCAGTTCTCGGGGCTCGACATTATCTTTGTTGGTTAGCTTCGGAAAGTCCTCAATCTTCTTGAGCAGTGCGTGTTCAATGACTTCTGGTGTCCCATAACAGTCTTCGAGACGTTGCCAAACCAGGTTGAGGCCTGCTGTGGGATTGCGGACGTGCGCTGAGCGAATTCTCTTCGCCTGTTCTGACGACTCAGCTCCGAGCCACTTTGTCATCAAATCTAGTTCTTCTCTGGCTGACAGATTCAAGTCCTTGGTGGTACTCAGGAAGGACGCTTTCCATGACCAATAATTTTCAGGATGGTCATCAAATTCTAGAAGACCTGAACTTAACAATTCTCGGTGGATGAGGTACCTAGCGAGGTCTTGTGCACCTTGTGGCTCGAGTGAGGACTGCTTGGCTGGATTGGCCGAGTGCTGTGGAGGTCTCTGCAGGTAAGTCTTACTTGTTTCTTCTCCTTTAAGCTCAGTGTCTCCGAAAACAGGCTGTTTGTTACTGTGGTGAGTAGTTGGTTCTGCGTCGAGATACCTGGATGTTTCCTTGAAGAACAATTTGGAGTGTTGTTGCACATACTCACTTGTACGTTGCACTGGAATGAGGGGCTGTTCTAGAACATATGCTTCATGGCTGTGCTCCCCGCCTTCGTTCTCCTCACCTTCTTCATAAGCTGCAGTGGCAGCGGCAGCTCTCTGGCTTTGGAGAATGTGGAGACTTGTGTCGAGGTCAGCTCCCTGCTTCATCACACTAGCATCGAGGTCAGCTCTCTGCTTCATCACACTAGCGTCAAGGTCGGCTCTCTGCTTCATCACACTAGCTTCGTTTTTAGCGAAGAACAATTGAGCCTGGGCAGCTTTTGCCTTGGCACGTGCTTTGGCGGCTGCAGAAGCTGTCGATGACGACGGTCTGCTGGACCGCCGAGATGATCTAGAGGATGCTTTAGAGGACTGTGACTTGGCATCATTTGCTCGGAGAGGCTCATGCTTCTCGATTGGCTGGTCGATGCCCTCTATGGTATATTGTCTTCCTGAGCATAGACTCATGGTAGCTGAGAGGTATCTTCTTGTGCTTGAGCCCACTGTGCTGTTTTCTTTTCACTATTCTGCCCTTGCAGCGCATTCCTATGCAGAGCTAGACAGGTAGCTAACAACTTGATATCTTCCCATAAAAATCACAAGGCTTGACTTTTCTTGTAAAACTTTACTGAAAGATTCTTATTGTGAAACTGAAATACAACACAGAAATGGAAGCACACATTAGTATACAAGCACATAACTGATATGCATACACAAATTTAGGTACGCCTGAGCAACACAGTACATTTGGCATGTAAATTACCAAACACGTGGAAACACAGCTTACTGTGAATATACATTTAGCAAACTGGAAGGCATTCTCTTTAAATTAGCCCTGGAGATAGTGCATCAAAATACAGCTACAAGTTAACCAGCTAGACAGAGAGCGAGCACTTCACGGCTAGCTGTGTAAGTTTGCTTACAGAGAAAAGTTACAAACTAAACATTTTCTGCAAAATATAGTGTACACTAATCATCTATAACATTCTCAAGTACTTACAGACAAATAATATCCAAGACTCAAGCGTGGCAACAATATAACTTCCCAGACCATGTGTGGCTGTAGGTCTGTGATGTACAGTAGGTTACTTTACTGCACTTACTGTGCTTTACTGCACTTTACTGCACTTTTACTGCAGTTGCTAGGTACCAAATATCCACTAGGTGGCGGCACACAACGGGAATCGACCCAAATACTCAAACCCCTGAATTAACTGGAAAACTAACATAAATTGCTAAAGAAAGACAGCACATGCGGCATAAAGGGCGGGTTACCTGACCGGAAGCCAGCTAGATGGACAGGCTGGCTTCCAGTCAGGTGGGGAATGTGGACCAGGAAGCCACAGGACCAGGTAGGTGCTGCGCCCAGGATGGTGCGGGGCGGGGAATGTTCCAAGCTGTAGGGGGGGAGGGGGTTCCAAGCCCAGGGGTCGGGGGGGTGCTCCGATCCCCAAGAGGGGGTTCCGATCCTCTGGCGGCGGTCCAATCCCCGACCCCGCGGGGGTGGGGGGGTGAGGTTGAAGTAGAAGCTTCAGGCCTCATTATAATATTTAAAATACCAACTCACCACCTGGCAGCGGGTTGGCTGCCCGCCCCTTGTCCCACTTGAGTAAAAGGTGAAAATGGGCCAGTTGGAGGTGGGTTGAGGTCAGGTTTTAGAATTTTACAACTTTCACTCCCTCCCACCCTCACCCCACCGCCGCCTCCAATCCACCCATTTTTTCCTGTGAAAATTCCGGCCAGCATCTCTGTCCACCTCAGCAAAGCTGGGGGAACAACCTTACCCTCTCCTGGGCTGTCCCTGTCACCACTGCCTGCTTGGGCCTCGTTAGAATTCTTTCAGTGAGCCGAGATGTAGAATCATAGAATCTTACAGCACAGAAGGAGACCATTCAGCCCATCATGCCTGTGCCGGCTCTTTGAAGGACCTATCCAATTAGTCCCATTCCTCCGCTCTTTCCCCAGAGCCCATGTGCCATGAGGACCCCTCTGACTCACTGTCTAATTCACCCGGGGTGCCAATCTCTGTGCTGGTGCTTGAGAGGGGTGGGGCGTGTGACAGTACATCCTTGGGGGAATTGTCCTCTTGCTGCAGCGAAGGACCTAGAGAAAATAGAAAATGGACACGAGTTGGCATGGCGGTGAGAAGCTTGTCAATAACAGATGACAGGCTCCACAGTGCAGCTGGAAGTTGTTAAGCTCGCTGAATGCAATTTTTTTTATGGTGCATGAAGGGATACACATATTAGTCAGAGACCTTGCTCAGGTGACAGCCCATCTCTCTATCTCCAATGCGCAACGTTATTGAAGGGCCACTGATTCCAGAGCTCCCTGCTCTGTCAGGAAGAGGGTAATGATGCTGAGTACTACTTACTCCTCACCTTTGTGCACTGCTCCATTTTGTCCCTCCGAAAGAGAGGTTGAGGGTTAGCGAGTGTCCACTGAAAAGGAAAGTGCACATGTGCGGGGCTTCTGCAAGTAGGGTATAGGCTGAGAGGGAGAAGAAACAAGAGGCAAACCAGAATGGGGAGGTGCTGAATGGAAAGCAAGTGGCTGGAGCGTGAAGTGAGGAAGAAGTAATCAGAGGAGTTCCTAGTTCTGCAATGGCTACCATATGAGAGCAGAATGCTGTGAAGGCAACAAGCAAGGGGGTGAGTGTGTGTTTAGAATGAGAGCGAGAGGTAGTATAGTGTGCCCTTGAGAGTTTTGGTGAAGGATGTGACACAGGGGGAGAGATTGTTCCGAGTGTTGGGGGTGGGTGGTGTTGGGTAGGGAGGGGGTGGGTGGGGGGGAAGAACTGTTGCCAGATGCTATTGAGAGAGGTGGAGAACTAGAGAGATGTAATCACTCTTGCTGCACTTGTCATTGAAGTGTTTCCTACACTGAATTCAGGTCCCTTGGGATGATCTTCCTGGAACTGACCATCTCTGCCACCTCTCTACAGGTCTGGTGCATGTATATAGGTCTTGCCAATCTTCATCCCACTTCTTGGAGAGAGTACAGAAGAGATTTACTAGAATGGTACCTGGGATGATGGACTTCAGTTAGCGTGAAGACACTGGACAAGCTGGTGATTTGATAGAGCTGTTCAAAATCATGAATGGTTTGACAGAGTAAATAAGGAGAAACTGTTTCCAGTGACAGAAGGATCGGTAACCAAAGGACACAGATTTAAGGCGATTGGCAAAAGAACCAGAGGCGACATGAGGAAACATTTTTTACTCAGCGGGTTGTTATGATCTGAAATTCACTGCCTGAAAGAATGGTGGAAGCAGATTCAAGAAAGAATTGGATAAATACTTGAAGGGAAACATTTTATAGGACCAAGGGGAAAGAGCAGGGGAGAGGGACTAATTGGGTAGCTCTGCCAAAGACTGGCTCAGGCATGATGGGCAGAACGGTTTCCTTATGTGCTATATCATTCTATGATTCTATGACTCTGGGAAACAGAACAACCCCCTTTGCACTCCTGCCTTCCACTAAGACCTCCAAGCTGGAACCAGAGAACCTGGGGGGGTGCAACCTTGAGACCCATTGCTGAGATGCTTCACTTTCCAGCAGTATCGCAGGCAAGTCCAGCAGCAGTGAATGCAACCTTCCTTGAAGAGGTGCATTCGGGCTTCAGCAGGCCACTGGAGGCCTGCCGGTAATCCTGCCCGGATAGTGGGCGGGCTACCCACCCTTTTCCACGCAGTCACACGGGCAGCCCGCAAATCAAATGTAAAACCCAGGAGTTAAAATGGCCAAGGTCACCAATTGTTGGCATCAGGCGTGTTTGGCACAATCCCCACCCCCCGCCTGCCTGAAACCCATCCCAAGTTAAAATCCCCCGCATGGATGTGCTTCATATGGTTTTTCATCCTTAGAATTAACAGACAAGTGACTTGAAGGGCAGGATTTTCATTGGGCCATGGAGGCGGGATTGGAGACGTGTGGGGGGTTAAAATCCCGAAATCGGGGGGCACGAACCCATCCCACACCCAACCCACCCTCCATGCCAGTTTCAAAGGAGGCGGATACCTGACCCGCACTGGGACCCGCCTCCCCGAGGCGGGAAGGTGATTAGTGCCAGTTAACTGCTTGATAACAGGTAGCTAACAGGCAGTTTTTAGCCTAATCCCTATTTTTATCCCTGAAGTGTGGGATTCCCGACAGCTCCAAACCACGCCAAGTTAGAGGAGGCGGACCGTCGGGATGAAGGGCCTGGAGGGGTCGAGATGTCCGGTGTTCAGGTGAGTGATGGGTGCATGAGTGCAAAGGTAAGTGTGTTTGGTGTGTGTAAAGTGTTTAAATAAGTTTTACATACCTTTACTTACCTTTACAGTCTTCCTTCCTTCAGGTCTCGGGAGTCCCTCATCTCATCGGCACAGAAAGCAGAATGGCTGCCGATCTGTCAAAAATTGCAGCATTCAGCTTTCTATTCTGGGGCGATCTCTAAATCAGCCTGAGAGGAAGGAATTAACCTGGAGTACAGATTGTCAGTGTTTGACAGCTTCAAACAGCTGTGAAACACTGATATTTCATCTGTCAAAAGGTCTTGGCAGATGAAATATCAATCTGTGATGTCACCTGTTGCCGGGTGGCCCTTAATTAGCCTGCTGAGCCCACTAGGCGGGCTCAACAAGGTCAATCAAGTCAAAATCATGTGGGTTGGCCAGAACTCGATGGAGGCGGGTCTACAACCCCAAAAGTTGTAGCCCCACCTCCTACCTGACTCCTCAATGAAAATTCAGCCCGAAGAATCCAAATGCTGCAGTGATCAATTTGACCTGGAGCCTATATAATCACTATAAAGCGTTGGTTGTCAAGTCAATTTCTGTGCATTAAGCTATTCAGTGCTGCCTGGCACTTTAAATAACTGATTTGTCTTCTGCTTCCCCTCTTCTCTCATCCTCTCTGAGTAGCTCAGTCATTTACATTGCCGGTGATTGCTAAGCACTATTGTGCTCCCCAGTTGGGGATTTTTAAAATTGGACCAAATCAATAGTACTAAATAAAAAGAGGATGAAAAAAAAGAGGGAAAGCAGTTCATGAATCAACTGGTTCAAGTGCCCAGTAGATCTGACTAGCCCCACAAGAGTCTAGCATAAAACTGATCAATGCAACCAAATGAACCACAGATGTCAGGCTCAAAGTGTTTTTTGGCAAACAGGGTTTAATTATATTCACATGATTACCACAAAAGGGAGGAAGGAAGGAAATTTGTACACAGCACGCTCCCACAAACAGCAATGAGATATTTGCCCAGAAATTCAGGTCTCCACGGGTGAGTACGCATGGGGTACTCACCCATAAGCTCAATGGAAGTGCCGGTTTCGTGCATGCACTGCGCATGCGTGGGAAACCGGCACTTCCATTCCCCTGAAAAAAGGGGTTAAGAGGTGGAATGCGTGCGCAGGAGAGGCAGCGCGTGCGCATTGAACTTACATTTATTTTGCAGGTTTTCCCGGGAAGGTAAGTCTCCAGAAGTTAGACATGTAAAAAGCAGTCGCAAGGCCTGCTTTTTACAAGGTAAGTGGTGAATTAACTAAAATTAAAACATTTTTTCCACAGGTTTATTATTTTTAAATACTTTAAAGAAAGCTAAGTTTATTTTTAGCCCTGTTAGAAAATAAAATTATCTTTTTCAAAAATTTAAATTATTGTTTAAAATAGTTATTTCATGTAATGTATAGTTTATTTTAAAAATGTGATTTAAAAAAAAATTATTTGAAGATTTAGTGATGTTTTGGGGCTTATAGTATTTATAGGTTTGACAGGTCTTCCTGTCAAACTTATGAATGAAGCATTCCTTGCTACCATTGGCTCTTCATGGCCAACGTGATCCCAGGGGACGCATTGAACTAACTGCGCCCCTGGGATACGCAAGCACTGCGCGCCGGCATTTGGAGGAGGCCCAGGATCGCAATTCCACAGGGGCCCACAGCTCAACGGCCGGTGCGCAAGGTAAGTGCAGGTCAGAGACTTGCACCCGCGGGAAGCCTCCGACCCGAATTTCTGAGCCAGTGACCATAATATCTGCTTTTGGTGATGTTGGTTGAGGGATAAATATTGGCTCATCTTCAAAACAGTGCCATGGGATCTCTTACATCCACCTGAAAGGGCAAACTGGGCCTTGGTTTAATGTCACTTCTGAAAGACAGCATTTCTGACAGTGTAGCACTCCCTCAATACTGTACTAGAGTGTCAGTCTAGACTTTTTTGTGCTCAAGTCTCATAGGAGTGGGACCTGTACCCACAACCTTCTGGCACAGAGGTGAGAGCGCCATTCACTCAGCCACAGCTGATGGTTAGATCTACCTCTAAACTTGCAGACCGCAAACCCCTGTAGCTGGTGTAGAGTTTCAGCTAAGAACGCATTGGCTGAGGACTCCAAAGGAATTGGTGGAGTATCTGGGAGGACCAGCAAAGATATTGCTTTGAAGCACATACTGCTCCGCATAATCAAGCACATTGTAATTAATCCATTGTGGAAGAGAACTTGAATGTGTGTCTAATGGGGCTTTAGAATCTCAGTGCTAATAATAACTCCTGGTGCTTCTTCAGAGAAAGCTCTGTGAAGTAGATAAATACCATGGAATGTATTTCTTTGATAAAAAGTCTCCAGTCCCATTTAGAAGCATCCATCTTCAGGCACTGAGGGTGTAAAATTGGGCAAAAGTATCCCAGACTCATTTAAATTATCACTTGATGTTCTGAGTTGCCTCAGGAGAGAGTAATCTTCAAGGACTGTGCCTTATTAGCATATCTAAAACTGAAGGAAATGTGCACATGTCTACATAAGTAATGAACAAGGTTAAAGCCCTATAGGAGAGCTACTAAAAGTGGCGGGGCGGGGCAGGGGGTGGCGGGGTGCCCTCTGGCCGTGCAGGGTGAAGTTAGGAAGGATGCTCCTGTCATGTGTTTTGTACTATTTCTTTTTTTCATTTTCTTGTTTTTTTTCTTTCATTAACATTTTATTAAGAGTTTGAAGACCAGGACATCAAACCCGGCACTAAGCTCATGGTCTACAGCATAGCCGTGATACCCGCCCTGCTGTATGCCTCAGAGACATGGACCATGTACAGCAGGCACCTCAAAGCACTAGAGATGTACCACCAACGCTGCCTCCGCAAAATCCTGCAAATCCATTGGCAGGATAGGCGCACCAACGTCAGTGTTCTTGCTCAGGCCAACATCCCCAGCATTGAAGCTTTGACCACGCTCAATCAGCTCTGATGGACGGGTCACATTGTCTGCATGCCGATATGAGACTCCCAAAACAAGTGCTCTACTCGGAGCTCCGACACAACAAGAGAGCCCCAGGTGAACAGAGGAAACGCTTCAAGGACACCCTCAAAGCCTCCTTGAAAAAGTGTAACATCCCCAACGACACCTGGGAATTCCTGGCCCAAGACCGCACAAAGTGGAGGAGAAGCATCCGGGAAGGCGCCGAACACCTCGAGTCTCTTCGCCGGGAGCAAGCAGAAGCCAAACGCAAGCAGTGCAAGGAGCGCACGTCAACCCAAGCACCCCACCCACCCGCCCCTTCAACCACCGTCTGCCCCACCTGTGACAGAGATTGTAGGTCCCGCATTGGACTCATCAGTCACCTGAGAACTCATTTTTAATGTGGAAGCAAGTCATCCTCGGGTCCGAGGGACGGCCTAAGAAAAAGAAGAAGAAGATTGAGGGCTAGATTTTCAGTCGCTTGCGCCAGCAGTTAGCGCCTTAAGAGAAGTGATTTTCGGGCGCTATGCGTGTAGCGCCCGGGCGCAGCGCAGTTTGCGCCCCGCCCCAAATTAAGTTGCCCGTTAGCACCGGTGCAAAGTTTAGCGCCCGCCCGGATGCGCGCGCAGAAAATGACGTCACATCCTCGTGCAACGCTCTTTGTGCGCCCCGATTCCAAACTTCAGTCGGACCGCCCCATTGTGCGGCTGGCGGCCGGAGCGTTTGGAAAAAGGAACGCAACACAACCAGCGCGGGCCCCGGGGGGCGCAAATTAAAGGGGACGTACTCTCCAGTATAAAGGCCAGCCTTTTTTCAGAAAACACTCTTGTGCAACGCATTTCTGGAGACACAACAAGGAGGATAGCTAACTGGTTTCAAGCAGCAAGAGCCAGGTATTTTTGGACTCAGGCCAGAGCGCTGCAAGTGGCCTTTTGGAAATTAGAGTGTTTGCCAGGATTTGATGGGGGTTGCATGGGGTGCCAACGCGGAGCTGCAGCTCCATGTCAGTAGGGCTCGCAGACGCATTGTGAGAGGGGCAGCCCTGGCTAGAGGCAGAGGGGGCTACAGGCGTCGGCCACGTAGGCCTTACCCAGTCAGGCTATACCGCCAGCAGCGCTCCTACCTAAACATGAGTGCCGCGCGATGTGTTAAAAGGCTCCGATTCCGAAAGGAGGTGATTGCAGAGATCTGCCACCTGCTTCGCTGAGATCTGCGGCCAAAGCTCAGGTGCAGGACGTCTCTGTCGGTGGAAGTGAAGGTGACGGTGGCATTGAACTTCTATGCCACCGGCTCCTTCCAATACGCTGCTGGGGACATAGCAAACATCTCCCAGTACGGCGCGCATCGCTGCATCCGCCAGGTGACCGAAGCACTGTTCAGAAGGAGAAGCCAATTCATCTCCTTCCCCATGGCCCTGGAGAGCCAGCATCAGCGCGCATTGGGATTTTCCAGACTCGGGGAATTCCCCTTGGTGCAGGGCGCCATTGACTGTACGCATGTGGCTTTGCGGGCCCCTCTGGAGCATGGCGAGCAGTATCGCAACAGGAAGGGCTACCATTCTCTGAATGTGCAGCTGGTCTGTGACCACAAGCAGCGCATCATGGCAGTCAATGCCAGCTTCCCAGGCAGCAGCCACGATGCCTTTATCCTGCGGCAGAGTACTGTGCATGACATGTTCCAGGCACAGCCTCCCCCAAGAGGATGGCTACTCGGGGACAAAGGCTATCCTTTGTGCACCTGGCTCATGACCCCGCTCCACGCGCCCAGGACCGCTGCTGAAGAGGCCTACAACGAGAGCCATCAAACCACCCGCAACATCATCGAGCTAACTATTGGGGTCCTCAAGCAGCGGTTCCGCTGCCTTGATCGCTCCGGAGGAGCTCTCCAGTATTCGCCGGACCGGGTCTCCCAATTTGTGGTGGTTTGCTGCATGCTACACAACCTGGCTATCCGCAGGACTCAGGCACTGCCACCTGACGTTGGACCAGCACCTCAGGAGGAGGAGCAGGAGGAGCATGAGGAGGAGGAGGAGGAGGAGCAGGAGTACGTTCCCAGGAGGGAGCGACCAGGGCCAAGGGCCGCACGACGCCACCTTATTACACGGTACTTCTAAGCCCCCTGTCAGGGAATGGCCAGGGGCCATGAGGGAAGATGAATGCAGCTGCTCCGCAAGCCCTCAGCCGGCGAAGCCAACAAACACTAAGAAGAACAACCATGGAGACTGCATGAATAAAGATAATTTTTTATTACACAAAAATGAAAAGCCCTTCCCACATGAATCCCCAAAAACAATAAACGGGCCCCACAAAAAGCCCAACAAACGACTCACTCCCACAAACAGGGGAGGAGTCACTCCACCTTTCTTCAAACCGGACCTCAACGTCGGCCTAACGCAAAAAATAAGCCCTCCAACAACACAACCATGGGCAAAATAAAGATGGACACCGCCATATAAAAGGAAAGCTGCCCACACCCTCTATGGAGTGGCCTGCGAGGGCGAGACCTTGCCCAGCCTTTTGCCTCCCCTGCCCGGCCTGCTGCTCCTTTGCAAGCTCTGCCCAGTGGCTGCTGCGAGGCTGGGGGAAGGCGCCTGAGGCTCAGATGCCCTTCCGCCAGATGCCCCTGGGGGGCGGCCTACACGGCGTTTGGGCCTCGAGGGGCCGTCTGCTGAGTGGCGCACCTGAGCCTGGCCACCATCAGCTGCAGCCGCTTGCCCTCGACGCCCCAGTGGGGGAATGGCGGCGACGGTGGCGCAATGTGGGCCAGCTGGCGTCTGGGATGCGCTGGCTGGTGCTGTGGCGCGGTGGCACTCGGCCGGGCCCGCACTGCAGGATCCGCAACAATCAGCCGAGGGGCGGCTTGCTGGGATGGTCCAGCGCGGCGGCTGCCCTGGCGATGCCTGCCTGAGACAGCGCGTGTGGCAGCAGTGAGTGCCCCTGTGGTCCTGGTGTGCGCGCGCATCACAGCCGCCAGGGTCTTGACGGCATCAGTCAGCATGCGGCCACTCGCGGCAGTTGCTGCCCCGAACTCGCGCACACTGGTCGCCAGCGACTCGATGGCCTCAGGCATGCGCCCCACCACGCTCATGAGCTCCGTGTGGCGCCGGTCCGAATCCTCGGCCATCTGATCCAGCTTCCGCACCTCCTCCGAGGTGAAGGTGTCCGGACTGGAGTCGCGACTCTCCCGCTGGGGAGGAGGGGGCCGAACTAGGGGACCCTTGCCGTGTTGGTGGCGGCGAGTGTGCCGAACAGCAGCACTCCCCTCTGATCCTTCCCCGCTTTGGGGGGAATGCCGCGGGCCACGCGCACGGCTCCTGGGTGGCTGGACGCCACTGGTCCCGTAAGCTGCATTGCCCTGCGACAGTTCCTCCAGGCACTCGTCCAGTGAGGAGGTGTCAAGCATTTCCTCCTCTCCTGCGGGACGTGACTGTTCCCCCGAAGGTCCGGCTTGCTCCTCCTCCTCCTCCTCGTCGGAGGTGCTGTCACTGGCAGCTTCAGGGTCCTGGTCGTCACCAGCTGAAAGCAGGAATGCACAAGAGTAGCTTCAGAGTGAGGAGACGGCGTCAGCGAGGGAGTTAGGACTGGTGGCATTCAGCGCATTGGTGGGACAGTGGCAAAGGAGGTAGCTCGGATGGGCCAGTGCGACGCGAGAGGGCCAAAAGGCGAGGTCCTTACCATTGCCGGGCAGTGGAGGGTCGGCTACTCCGCACGCTGTGGGGACGATGACACGGGCTCCCATGAGCACACACACGCGCTCCTCCAGCCGAGTGAGCTTCTGCAGCTTGGCGCGGCCACCCCTGGCACGCGCCTGGCGATTAAACGCTACTTTAGCCTGCAAGAGAAAGGACGGGCTGTAAGTGCGCAGTGAAGCCCTGATGTAGTGTGCACTGCCTCCCATGGTGGAATAGCGTGGACAGAGTGAAGCCCTGATGTAGTGTGCACTGCCTCCCATGGTGGAATAGCGTGGACAGAGTGAAGCCCTGATGTAGTGTGCACTGCCTCCCATGGTGGAATAGCTTGGACAAAGTGTAGAGTGCCGAATGGACATGTGATGCTCATGACTGTCCCAATGCTGCTGGCTGAGGGCTGGCCAATAGGACTTTCAGCTCCCTTTGCCCATCATGTCAGGTGTACATGCAAGAATGAGGAGGAGACTGGAAAGGCTACTCACCTTCACAATCCTGGTCAGATCGTTGTATTTTTTACGACACTGTTTGTGGGTCCTGGGGGCATCGCCGGTGAATGTCACCCTCTGGGCGATCTGCTTCCAGGCTTTGGTGTAGTCGTGGTGGGTTGGCTTCCTCCCACTCTCTGGGAACAAGATCTTGCGCCTCACCTCCAGAGCTGTGACCATTATGTCCAGATCACCCTCTGAGAAGCGCAGGGCACGCTGACGGGCCTTCTCTGGCGTTGCCATGACTCCCTGGGGCTGAGCAGCAGTGTTGAGGCCTCTTTGCAAGGCTGCAGTGTGCAGGGCGTGGCAGCAGACCAATTCGTCCCTTCCCCCTTTAAGAGCTGGTCGGCGCCACAGGGTCTGCTGTCAGTCCAAAAATGACCGCACCCGCGCTGCGCCCCGCCTGGGCGCTATCCCTCTGGACCGCCGGCTTAGCGCCTAAAGATAGGAGTGGAACGCCTCTTTTAGTGCTCCACCAATCTCTTAGGGCGAAGCCACTGAATTTCCGGCAACGGGGCGCTACTTTGGGGCGGGCGCTAACTTCGGGCGGGCGCTAAGGTTAGCGCCCCAAAACTGTCTATACTGAAAATCTAGCCCTCAGAGTCCACTTGAAAGAGTGTGGAATCTACAGAAATGTTAAAGAGGTGGAAATGACTTCCTTTTGTTCGCCACAAGAGCTGAAAGTTAGTCACTCCCTTCTACAGAGAGGTTGTTGTCCCAATACATCGAGGCAGTATCCCATCAGAAGGGAGAATACTGATTGAAACAGAATAACAAATTTCCCGAAAGTCAAAAAACATTATTAGCCTGCATTGAAGTCCAATTTTCCTCTCCTTCACAACCAAGGAACTTCCTGCACCTGGATGGTAAGGACCACTGAATGGGTGCATTCAGATGCTGCTGAATGTTTGTTCTAAGATCGTGGGCTGGATTTTGATTCCGGGGTGGGCTGGGGTCGTGTTATCCGCATTTCGTGTTAGCCACCCGATGCTAAATCGATGTGGGAGAATGATGCGATTTTAACTTAATTGGCCAATTGAGTTCCAACGTGTGGGAACCCATGGCCAATGAAATTTTCCAGTCTGAAAGTCGCCTCCGATGACATCATCATTGCTGCTGCATTTAAGGTCTGCAACAAGCCTTGCTTCTTTTGCAGACTGCCAAAATTTTGGCCTTTGCAGTGAGAAGGTCCTGGAGAAAGAATGGCCAGCCAGAGACCTAGGTCTGCTCCCAGGTTCGATGACGTTGCCCTGCAAGCTCTAGTAGAGTGAGCAAGAGCACATAAAGAGGTGCTCTTCCCTTCTTCAGGGAGGATGAAGCTTCCCCAGCAGACCAAGGCTGTGTGGATCCAGGTGGCAGAGGAGGTCAACTCGTTGTCAGTAACCCGCAGAACCTTGCTTCAGTGCAGGAAGAGATTTCATGACCTTCTGCGCACTGGAAAAGTGGGTATGAATTTCCCATCACCCTTAATCTGATCCTCATTGCATCTCCTCACCAGCACTCAGCTTTAGCAACCTCTTCCTCCGCATCCCACTTGACACTGACATCCATGCACCCTTACCCATTCCCTCTCTCTCTATGGTCACATTCAGCTAACTATTCGACTATGCAGCCCTCACACTCCCTAAAACTGTGATGCTATGAAAACAACTGACAACACACAGGAGGGCCCTTGGTCTTGCCACCTCACTCCATCTCTGTCTCCTTCTAAGCAACTATGCTATGGATTATCTACACGCACTCCTTCATTCTCACTCAAACTCCAGTTGTCTCCCTCATTGCAGGAAAAGAGAGCTCATAATAAGAGATAAAGAGCGAGGACAGTAGGAGGGCCACCCTCAGTAGCCCACCTCACCCCCTGGGAGGATGCAGTCCTGGAGATCATGGGAGTGGAGGACGATGTGCAAGTGGGGGACGGACAGACGGATGCATCACAGCAAGCTGGTGACAGAATAGTTTTCCATCTCTCTCAATGACATTGCATAAGTCGCTGATAATGATTCTGAAGCTCGAACAGATAGACTTATGATCATCTGCAATATGCAATGTGCATGTAACCTTGGCATCACATCTCTGACTCTTTCCTTTACTCACCCACAGGACCATCACAAGCACCCGTCCCCACTATCCAGGAGGAAGAGCCTAAACATCCAGACTCCTCTGAGGAAGCTGCAACCTCTGAGGGCGCAGCGTCAGCAGAATTCAGCGCACCCAGCACCAGCGCAGAAACTCACACCTCGTTGGACCTTCGCGAGATAGAGTAGTGTTGTCACCTGGTGTATCACAGCTCACAAGTGAGCATCAGCAGCTTGTGGAGACAGGGACAGCAGTGGAGAGTCCTAATCGGAGGGCGCAGGACTCTGCCAGCTCGGCTCAGCTGCATGTCGCCCCTCTGCCTCTGGGTCCATCCATAAGATCAGCGGTGCTGGAACTCCGGGAACAGATGCAGGAGTCTCTGGCAGGTTTTGTCTCCAGGGTCGCTGCGAGTGTGGAGCGAATGGAGGAGTCCACTGTGAACATGAGCAGAGCCTTTGTGGAGTCATTGGCGCATAAACACTTCACCACGGAAAGGATGGCAACCTCCGTGGAGGTGATAAGTCGACAGAGTGCTGAAAACATGGTGAGTGTTCTGAATAGAATGACATCTCTGGAGGAGCGATGGTCACCTATTGAACAGAGAAACCAGACCTTCATTGAAGTCCTCCTGAGAAGGACTGCCAGTGCAGATACAGGTCCCCATGGCCCCCCTGATGTGCAGCAAGGTGTTCTCAAGCCTAAGGGGGGCATGCCCCATGAGAGGGAAGTTGGTGGCAGACATCATGGAAGTGGGGACTCCTCTCCAAGCGCTCACACTTCCATGCCACTGCAGAGCCCTCGGTCAGAGCCCCACCAGAGTCAACACCCAACTGGGTTCGGCGACTCAACCCCTGCACAGTCGCAGGAGCAGCAGACTATTGCCGAGCACTCACAGGCTCGCAACCCCAGAGGATGCCCGCCAAAGGTGTTGAGACAGGAGCAGCAAGAAAGTGAGCACGGGGCCTCCACATCTGCTGAAGCCACAGGGGAAGCATCACGTAGGAGCACGGGTAAGAGAAAGATATTGCACAAATAGTCACAAGGGTAGTCACTTGGGTGAAATTTGATGTTTTATGTTAAAAAGCCATCAGATGATTACTGTAAATAAAAATTCTGATGGCTACTGCTGTAGTTGTGGCGTGTGTCATTTCGTGAATCAGACTTCCACATTGAGGGCTTAGGATCAGCCATGATCTTATTGAATGGCGGAGCAGGCTCGAGGGGCCGATTGGCCTACTCCTGCTCCTATTTCTTATGTTCTTATGTTCTTATGCCTCAGTTGAGGAAGTGCTCAGTGAAGGTGGCGAGAGGGGTTTCCCATAAGGTCACACTGGAGATGGGTGTCATGCTCCAAACGTCCACAGCTGCGGTTATTCCTTCTAAAAGTTCCCCCAGACCTGAGACAACAAAGTCCTGCCACCTGCAAATGATGGCTGATCAAATATCCTATTTAATGGTGGAGCTGCAGCTTATAGTCAGCAATCCAATTGTGCCCCCACCAGGTTTCACCGTCGTGTTTCAGAACAGGTGTGCTTCACGTCGGAAATGGGTTAAAATCACCAAGGCCTATCAAAGTGGCATTATAGAGGCAATTTTGTGCTTGTTAAGGGCCTTAACGGCCTATCCCACCTCTTGGAGGCGGGACAGAGACGGGACCAGTAGACATGATTTAATTAAAATTGCTTGGAGGCAGGATGGAGGCGGGGTTGGGCCCGCCCACCAGTTTTTGCAATTTTAACCCCCCACACGCCTCCAATCCTGCCTCAACAGCCCGATGAAAATCGAGCCCATTGATTCATGAGGTTTAATTTGAGGATGGATTAAAACATCACAACATTTTTTAAGGCAGTTAGTAACAACATTAGCAAGCCTTTGAGTGATCCAAAAGGGTGCCTGTTTTCATAGAATCATAGAATAGTACAGCACAGAAGGAGGCCATTCAATCCAGTTAGTCCCACTCCCCTGCATCTTTCCCCATATCCCTGCAATTTTTTCTCCTTCAAGTATTTATCCAATTCTCTGTTGAAGGCTCTTTTTGAATCTGTGTCCCGCACCTTATCAGGCAGTGCATTCCAAATCCTAACCACTCACTACGTAAAAACGTTTTTCCTCCTGTGCCCTCAGCCATTGGAAACAGTTTGGCCTAGAAATTCGGTGGCGCCCCCGATTGGGGCGCCAGTCTTGCCAGTGCGCCGGAAGTACCACCCCGGAAGGAGTCGCGAGCGCCCGCCGGAAATTCAGTTTGAGCGCCCCAAACGGAAGCGCGGTGCTACTCGAGGCGCCCCGCATCCGTCTTGGGGCACTGCAACTGAAGTTCGCAGAGCAACGTGCCGCAGCGCCACACGCTGCGGCATGGTGCGCTGTGGTACTGCAGGCCTTCCACCCCTTCTTAAAGGGGAGGGGCCTGCTGCAGCACGATCGGTGATCGCGAGTGCCGGCAAAAGAGCCCGGCACTGAGGAGAAGTGCCGGGCTGTTGGGAGACAGCCGGCACAATGCGGGGGGTGGGCTCAGGAGGCCGGGGACGGTGGCACGAGGAGGTGCTGGCAGGCGGCCAGCAAAAAAAATGGCCGCCCCGCACCTCAGCGCCTCTACCGCCGCAGGTAGGCCCCCCTGAACCGGTCGCAAATTGCGACCGGCGTTACAGCAGGGGGCGCTACCAAATTTCACGATTGGGGCGGTAGCGGGGCACTGCGCACACCGATGGCATCATCGGTAGTGGCGCAGTGCTAACGGTTAGTGCCGCCATTAGCGCCCCACTAAATTTCGCGGGAGGTGTGGCCAGTGGTGCTAAACCCACGAAGTGCCCTCTTTGGGCACTAACTGGTGGCGCAGCCCACCAAATTTCTAGGCCTTTCTCTTTATTTATTCTATCTAAACCCTTCATGATTTTAAACACCTCTGTCAAATCTCCTCTTAGCCTTTCTCTGCTCCAAGGAGAACAACCGCAGCTTCTCCAGTCTATCCACGTAACTGTAATCTCTCATCCCTGGAACCATTCCAGTAAATCTCTTCTGCACCCTCTCCAAAGCCTCCATATCCTTCCTAAAGTGTGGTGCTCAGAATTGAAAACAATACTCCAGCTGGGGCCGAACTAGTGTTTTATAATGGTTTATCTAGCACAACTTCCTGGGTTTTGCACTCTAAGCCACTATTTATAAAGCCCAGGATCCCATATGCTTTATTAACTGCTTTGTTAATGTGTCCTGCCACCTTCAAAGATTTGTGCACAAACACCCCCAGGTCTCTCTGTTCAAACACCCCTTTTAAAATTGTATAATTTATCTTGGATGGTCTCTCCTAATTCTTCCTACAAAAATTGATCACCTCACACTTCTCTGCATTGAACACCACTGTATACCTCCCTCTACTATGACAAACAACCATTCACCACAACCCTAGCCAATTTTGTATCCAAGCTGCTACTGCCCCTTTTATCCCATGGGGTTCAACTTTGCTAACAAGCAAGTTTTGTAGTGTACACAGCTTTATCTAAGTGCTGCTAGGATGTAATCTGTGTTGGAACACTAATGGTTTCCCTGATGAGAAGAAAGACTAATGCTGAATATTTCCTTGAGGCTTCTATAAGGTTTTCGCCAAAGTAACGGAACAAGAGAAACCCCGAGAAAAATTCCTGGTGTAAGGATCAGTAGATCTGATACATTAGTTGGGAATTGCCCTAAAATGTCTATTGGGTGAGAGCATATTGGCCCAGAAATTCGGGTTGGAGGCTTCCAGTGGGTTCAAGCCTCCAACCTGCACTTACCTAGCGCGCCGGCCATTGTGCTGTGGGCCCACGTGGTATTCCGATCCTGGACCTCCTCCAACTGCCGGCGTGCAGTGCTTGCGTATCCCAGGGGTGCAGTTAGTTCGAAGCATCCCCTGGGATCACGTGGGCCATGGAGAGCCAATGGTAGCAGGGAATGCCCATTCGTAAATTTGACAGGAAGAGCTGTCAAAACTATAAATACAAATCAGCCCCAAAACATAACTAAAACTTCAAATAAATTTTTTAAAATTCACATTTTTAAAATAACTATAAATTACATGAAATAACTATTTTAAACAATAATTTAATTGTTGAAAAAATTAATTACAGTTTCTAACGGGGCTAAAAATAAACTTACCTTTCTTTAAAGTATTTAAAAATAATAAACCTGTGGAAAAAATGTTTTAATTTTATTTAATTCACCACTTACCTTGTTAAAAGTGGGCCTTGCGTCTGCTTTTTAAAAGCGTTACTCCTGGAGACTTACCCTCCCGGAGAAACCGGCAAAAAAAAACCGGAAGTCCCAGGCATACGCGCTGCCTCTCCGGCGCACGCGTTCGACCTGTGAACCCCTTCCTTTAAGGGAACAGAAGTTCCGGTTTCCCGCGCATGCGCAGTGCATGCATGAAACCGGCACTTTTGTTGGGCCTACGCGTGAGTACCCAGCGCGTACTCACCCGTGGGGACCCGAATTTCTGGGCCAATATTAAATTGTCCATAAACTTTTCATCTGTCAGCCTTGGCTCAGTGGTAGTACTTTCAACTCTGTCAGAAGACAGTGGGTTCAAGCTCTACTCCAAAGACTAGAGCATATAATCTAGGCTGATAGTTCCATGCACTATTGAGGAAGTAATGAACGGTTAAAGGCGCCACCTTTTGGATGACATATAAATGGAAGCCCTGTCTAACCTTTCCGGTGGATGTAAAAGATCCCATGCCGCTATTTGAAGAAGAGCAGGGGAATTCTTCCAGTGACCAAGTCAACATTTATCCCTTAATTAGCATCACTAAAACAGATTATCTTGTAATTTATCTCATTGTTGTTTGCTGTGTGTAAATTGGCTGCCATGTTTTCTACATTACAACAGTGACTACACTTCAAAAAATTTACTTCATTGGTTCTTAATGTTTTCAATTTCTTAATATCATCATTTCCTTAATGTTTGGCTGTAGAAGGTGGATTTATGTTGTTACTGCCCCTTTAAATATACTACATTTAATAATAGTGGCTCGCTTGCAAAAGATCATAAATTGTTCAGAAATTTTAACAGAAAGTTATGATTGTTATTTGGCATTCACTAATGTCTCAATGGGGGCTAAAGGTTAACATAATACTGTGATATATAGAATGATCCAATCTCTTTTTCCCAATGGGCATTATTCTATGTTTTAAACTAAAAGTAAAAATAAATCTCAGACCCTGTATAGAGACTGTAGGCATTTCTTTGCAAAACTGGAATTGGAAGATTGGATGTGGAATATTAGTTAACCTGTGGCATATCACAGAGCTGCACGACTGCTTATGTTAGAATATCTGGGAAAAACTCCCCCCCCGCCCCCCCCCCAACATGTATACTTCTCCTCCATTAACAGAAGCCTAATTGTCAGCTGCGACTCACATCGTAGCACCCTTGCCTCTCAGTCAAGTAGGTTCAAGTGCCACTTCATGAGACTTGAGTGCAGAAGTCTAGGGTGGCACTCCAGTGTCACTGAGGGAGTGTCACTGAGGGAGTGCTGCACTGAGGGAGTGTCACTGAGGGAGTGCTGCACTGTCAGAGGTGTTGTCTTTCAGATGAGATGTTAAACCAAGGCACTGTCCTCTCAGGTGAATGTAAAAGATCCCATGGCACTATTTTGAAGCAGAGCAGGGGAACTAGCCCTGGCTAATATTTATCCCTCAATAAACATAACAAAAACAGTTAATCTGGTCATTATCACATTGTTGTTTGTGGGAGCTTGCTGTGCGCAGATTGGCTGCTGCATTTCCTACATTACAACAGTGACTACACTTCAAAAGTACCTCATTGGCTGTAAAGTGTTTTGGGACGTTCAGTGGTCGTGAAAGGTGCTATATAAATGCAAGTCTTTCTTTCCTTTCGTTCCTTCTTTCTTTCATTTTCCCCTACAACACTTAAAATGTACTTCATTGTCTTTGAAGCACTCTGGGATGTCCTGCAGGCATAAAAGGAGCTATGTAAAAACAAGTTATTTTTTCTTTAATAAAAACAGAAAATGCTGCAGAAACTCAGCAGGTCAGGCAGCATCTGTGAAGAGAGAAACAGAGTTAACGTTTCAGGTCGATGACCTTTCATCAGAACTGGAAAAAGCAGGAAATGGAACAGGTTTTGAAGCAAGTGAAGAGGCTGGGAAAGGGGGGAGGGGATGAAAGAACCAAAGGGAAGGTCTGTGATAGGATGGAAGGTGGAAGAGGTTAAGAGACATTAAGAGATATTCAAGGCAAAAGGAGATGGTAATGGAACAGGTTAAGAAACAAAGGATGGCTCTAGATGAAGTGTAAATTGTGCTGGCAGAATGAAAGACAGCTGCCATGTGGGGGAGAAGAAAAAAAGACAGACACAGAGAGTGGATGAAACATATATATATATGATAGGGGCTGAGGTTATGATCTGAAATTGTTGAACTCTATGTTGAGTCCGGAAGGCTGTAAAGTGCCTAATCGAAAGATGAGGTGTTGTTCCTCGAGCTTACGCTGAGCTTCAGTGGAACAATGCAAGAGGTCGAGGACGGTGAGGTCTGAGTGGGAGTGGAGCGGTGAATTAAAGTGACAGGCGACCGGAAGCTCAGGGTCCCCCTTACGGACTGAATGGAGCTGTTCCCAAGTGGTCACCCAATCTGCGTTTGGTCTCCCCAATGAGAAGCTTATTTTTTCTTTAACTGTGCACAGTACTGACAATACAATATTTTCCCAAAGCACCGAGTTGAAGTCCCAAGGGATGAATATCTGCGAGCCATAGCCAAAGGGAAGAGAACAATTGAAGCAAAAGAGAAATGATAAAGGGAAGGCAAACCTGGAAGAGTGATGCGGCGGCTAATTGATGAGCAGGATTACCATTAGTGTGTGTGACTGAAGACTTTTGTCCTCCAGAAGCAACCCTTTAGATTCTGACTGCACTGCAGCTTGACGAGAGGAATCAGAATGATTACTCAAGGCGGCTATTTTTTTTTCAGTTAATGCTTGTCTTTTCTGCAATCATCAGTCAGGAGATGGAACAAATATTTTTTATCTTCAAGAATAGTTTAAAAAAAAAGTGAATTTCAATCATTAATCTATGAGCTTCACCATCAGATTGATGAATGCACCAAACGTGTTGATGGTAGGTTTTTTTAGAAGTTGCACAATATACATAATGTTGCTGTCCTATGTTTTCCCTTGTGGATGACCACGTCTTCAAGGTAATAATCAGATATAAATGGTAATTTTCTGGGAACCTTAAAAGGGAAATAACATACACTTTTTTAATGATCACAGAGCTAATGTTTGAATTTTAAATGGCTAAACCGCCAGGAGTGTGTAAAATGATTCACTAGCCAGTTAATTTAAGCTGCTCCCACATAATAAAATCAAGACCTTTGTCTAATTATATCATAACTAATGGCGAGGGGGAGGGGGAGAAACATGGTTTGTATAAAATTACTTTCAAGCACAATCAGAAAATACATTCTGCAGAAAAAAAGGGTATTTGTGGTAACAATTTTTTTAAATTATTTTATTTAGAAAAGTTTAGTATGGATAATGGGACTAATGTTGAGCACTAATCAAAGCCAGAAGAGATAAAAAGTATATTTTTAGCCACTAACGGGGATTTTATTCCTGCTCAATGCTACTCAGTAATGATTTTGTTATTTATTTTATTAGAATCCGGATCTTCAAAAACGGAACAAAATGGGAACCTGACAAAAAGTCAGTTTAACATCTGTCAGAAGGAAAATGCTAGAGCATGCTATATGATGGTTCAACAATCCTCTTAAAAACATAGAGGCCATAAAAAATAATCAGCATGGATTTAGAAACAATGGGGACAACTATTGTTTACCTGCCATCCTGTTTTTCCGTGTAAATCTGGCAGCACCTCAATTTTAAAATTCTTATCCTTGTTTTCATATCTCTCCGTGGCCTCGCTCCCTTCCGATCTCTATAACCTCCTCCAGCCCTACAACCCTCCGAGATCTCTGTGCTCCTCCAATTCTGGCCTCTTGAGCATCCCTGATTTTAATCGCTCCACCATTGGTGGCCGCGCCTTCAGCTTCCTAGGCCCCAAGCTCTGGAATGCCCTCCCTAAACCCCTTCACCTCTCTTCCTCTCTCTCCTCCTTTAAGACTCAAAACCCACCTCTTTGACCAAGCTTTTGGTCATCTGTCCTAATATCTCCTTATGTGACTCAGTGTCAAATTTTGTTCGATAATCGCCCCTATGAAGTGCCTTGGAACATTTTACTATGTTAAAGGCGCATGTTGTTGATGTAAACAGGGCGATAGGCATTTTTTAAATAAGGCCAACTTCTCAATTGTGGTCCGAGGCTTGCCCAATCTGATTTTCAAGCAGTTCTTGAAAAAGGAAGCCAGTGATCCTTCCCAAAACAGGCAGGAACCACTTTAAAATATTTAAACTGGGTTCATACGCGATTTGTAGGACCCTGATACACTTTTGGTGTTCCACTGTGCACAGCCCATGGTCCTTCCAGTGGAACTGAACGTCCAGTGGCTGAACCAGCAGTCCTTAAAGGGACCACTACATGATGCTCCAAAACACAGGGGTCACGAACTTTGTTGCACTGATTTTCCCACATGTTGCTGAACCTTCCATAGCCCATGTCCCCCTCCCAGGTTGCATCCCTTTACCCCCTTTAAGGGTTTACTTCTGGCTTGGCACCATGGAGGAGGTGCTAAATTTTCTATCTACTTCACTGCGTGCAGTTGGTGGCAATGGCCAAAGACAATGGATTTGGTCTTACCAAAGTTAAATTTGAGGAAATTGCGACTCATTGAAGACTGGACATTGCACAAGCAGTTCGACACAGAGGCAGTGGAGGGTTTGAGACAGGTGGTGGAGAAGTAGAGCTGGGTGTTGTCTGCATCCATGTCGAAGCTGACCCCATGTGTAGGGATGTTGTTGCCAAGGGACAGCATATAGATGAAGAGCAGGTGGGAGTCAAGGGGAAATCCTTGTGCAATTTTGGAGTGAATGGTATGGGGCCATTGCTGGAGATGCTCTGACTATGATCAGTTAGGCTAGAGTGGAGCCATGAAGTGCTGTCCCACTGAGCTGGAAAATGGAGGAGAGGCGTTGGAAGAGAATGCTGTGGCCAAAAATGTCAAAGGTTGTAGAAAGGTCAAAGAGGACAAGGAGGGACAATACACCGGGATCACAGTCACTGAGGATGTCATTTGTGACTTTGATTGGGATCATTTCAGTGCTGTGCTAGGAGGGGAAACGTGATTGGAAAGAGTCATACACTGTGTTGCAGGAAAGATAGGCACAGATTTAAGAGATGACAACACATTTAAGAATTTTGGAGAGGACGGGGAATTTAGAGATGGTTCAGTAATTTGCATGTACAGAGAGGTTGAAAGAAAGCAAGACTTGCATTTATTTAGTGCCTTTCATGACCACAGGATGTCCCACAGCACTTCACAGCTAATGAAGTATTTTTGAAGTGCAGTCACTGTTGTAATGGAGCCAACGTGGCAGTCAATTTTGTACACAGCAAGCTCCCACAAACAGCAATGTGATGAATACCAGATAATCTGTTTTAATGCTGTTGATTGAGGGTTAAATATTGGCCAGGACAGCAGGGAGATCTCCCTTGCTCTTCTTTAAAACAGTGCCATGGGATCTTTTACATCCACCTGAGAGAGCAGTTTAATGTCTCATCTGAAAGACGGCACCTCCGACAGTGCAACAGTCCCTCAGTACTGCGTCCGCTTAGATTTTGTGCAGGTAGATATGTTCAGGTGGGGGTGATGACAATGGTTTTGAAAGGGGTGGGGCAGTACCTGAGGAGAGGGAACCATTTACAATGACAGTTAGCAAGGGAGCAAGGAAGGGAAGTTGGATGGTCAGCAGTTTAGTGAGAATAGAAGAAAGACTTGCCTTTCTACAGCGCCTTTCATGACTTCAGGATGTCCTAAAGTGTTTTACAGCCAATGAAGTACTTTTGAAGTGCAGCCACTGTTGTAATGTAGAAAACACAATGTAATGTAATGGGCTCGAGCGAGCAGGAGGTGGGTCTCATGGGTGGGATTAGCTTGGAGAGGGCATGAGGGGAGATAGGAGAAACACCTAAAGGAATTAAACTTTATACTTTAGCATCACATCATAATTTGCTTCTATTCAAGTGTGTCATGAGGATCTTAGCTGTAAGGTTCGCAAAATTTTGGAAAATTTCAACAGCCCCCGAAGATTATTTGATTAAAGAAAACCTGGTTGGAATGTACCTTAAAAACCCAGGGCATCAAAGATGGCTGCCAGGCCTCATGGCAAAAGAGAAAGACAGCCTGTCTGAACATCTCCCATCACTGGCTGAAGTACTTGAGGTACTTAAACTGTCAATCAACTGCGGTTTAGGAAGTTCAACATCGAACAAAGGATTGTTTGTTTACAAGCTCTCAACAGTGTTGACTCAAGGGCTTAAGCACTTGAAGCTGTCAATCAATTGCGGTTGGAATGTAACCGCAGGACAAAGGACTGTTTACTGAACACTTAAGAATTTGTTTGTCCAGCACTTGAGAAATCAGTGGGACATTTTAAGCTGAGCACAAACCAGTTAAACGAATGGGAAACGCATTCAAACACATTACGGTCAATGGGGACAGATCGGTCCCTTTTGTGTACCCTGGATACATCCAGATTTGGGCGCGAAGATAAGGGCTCCCAAATGGGGTATAAAGATGGCCCCTCAGGAAGCCATTCTCTCTCTCTCTACCACCTCACCTCCAGTGCCCTGCTTACCAGAGGAACAGCTCAGCAGCCCGCCCAAAGAAGTGGTATACCAGCAGTTACTTTTGAATTACTGGGGTATCACTACTTCAGGGCGGTGAAGAATTCAAGGCAGGTCGCAGGGGCATGGAGCAGGCATTTACTGGTGAGCATAGACTTTCTGGCCCATTACAAGGCAACCTAGATAGGTATAAGGGGTGGGAATTAAAGGGGAATTTTGTTAAATTGGCATTTTTAGTCAATTTCCCTCAATGTGTCTGTTTTCTCTCCTCCCTGTTAAGTAAAAGTGTGCAAGTGTGCAGTATTCATAATTATTTTCACTGTATAGCAATTTATTCTTTATTTTTAATAAACGTTGGCCTTCTTTGCACCCAACCACGAGTCTCGTTTTGTCTATATCACTACTGAAATAAGTCCGGTGGTCAGAAACAGAAAGGGAAGCGATTCGAAACCGCACGGGGCCTGGAGCAACTCAGATACGCCTGACTGGCCAGACAATAACCCCAAAACCAAATACCACCGCCTCCCTTTCTACATAGCTTTGGGACTGATCATTTGAATAGGGTCCAGGTTACTTATGAATGTAAACATGATCAAATATGCCCAAACTAGTTCACTTGAATTAACCTGATAAAGTCACACATCTTAACGCTATTATTTCTTGTCTTGTCGATATGTGATGGTGAGTAATCATTTATTTTTGTCAGCTTAATTACAATTGAAGAGCTTCGACTGAAAAATGTTTAACTTATACATTTTTAGCCTCTCACCTTTTATTTACTTAAGTTATTTTCAATTGTGACAGTGAAAATAAATGAAATTAGAATTGTACACCTAATTAAAAGTATAATATCTGATATCTGTAATTAAAGTGCAGGGTGCAATTTATGATCAAAGTATTCCAAATTTAAATTTGAGATTAATTGGCTGTGTGTATGTTACTGCAATAAAATGCAACTAATCTTCTTGTGTCAATAAAATAAACCATCTGCCAGCCATCTTTGAAATGTAAATGCTTAATAACCAGAAAAGAACCATATCCAATAACACAGTCTTGATTTTAGCTCTGTTCATTATAATGCAGCACAAGATTTACTTAGATTGCGCAATACAATGCTTTTCATGCAGTGTGGCTCCAAGGTTACCATGCTCTTGAAAATAATAATTTCTTTATCCAATAATTCATATTGAGCAAAAATAGCGGTGTCATAAGTGGAAAATAATTGGTTAATGAGAAAAAAGCTCATTTCAAATTAATATTCCCATCATGGGGCATCTAGTGTGGATATTGGGATAGAAAATGGTAGGGGTTGCACTCATGTTTTGGGTGTAAAAGGGGCGCGACGCTGATCAATTTAGCAGCAGAGTGGCCTGCGCACAATCAGAGCAGGCGTTCGGCTCACTGCTAAATTTGTCGGGCCCATTTGTTTAGGCGTTCCAGGTAGCCACCTATGCTAGGCAATAGGCCCCACCACCCCCGTACATGCTACTTAAGGGCTTAATGCCGGTTGAAGGATCCCTGTGGCAAATTGGGTTGCCCTGTGCAGTATAAGCATCTGTGGTCTAGTAAGCGACTGCCACCAAAAAGGCAAGTATAAGATTTTTTTTTACTCTTAATGTGGAGGCAAGAGGAGCAGGAGTGTGATCCTCCTCACTCCACGGTACTGCTACTAGCTGCTGCTGGTAACGATTGGCTCCCCTCCTGCTGTCCTCCACCCAAACTGGGGTGAGGCAGGTAGCCAGAGAGTGAATTATTTGTTGCCTCTGTAGGTTAGGGGTGCCAACTCTGGTTGAATGTATTCCTGGAGGTTTTACCAAATGACCCGCCCTCATGTTCACACCATTGGTCGCCCAAGACGTCCATCCTCATGGCATCCTGCCTTCCCATGGCCAATTAGAAAGCAAAACGGCTCTTCATTACCCAATAGGATGATTCTTGAATTCATCGTCGCTGGGTCAAAATCCTGGAACTCCCTCCCTAACAGCACTGTGGGAGTACCTTCACCACACGAGCTGCAGTGGTTCAAGAAGGCGGCTTACCACCACCTTCTCAAGGGCAACTAGGGATAGGCAATAAATGTTGGCCTTGCCAGTGACGCCCACATCCTGTGAACGAATAGAAAAAAGTCAAACAGCCTTTTTCTCAGCTCCGATATTTTTTTAAATTAATAAACAGAACTGTTCAACGAAATTGAAAGAAACAATTATTTTTTAATGCCCCTATGATTTTTCTCCTGGGTTGCTCGCAGCAGTGTCCTAAAAATAAAAAATAAAAACTGTGACGAGTGGCACTGGGTGAACCCAACTGCAGGAAGGCAAACTGAGGCAGAGGATAGGTTGCAAACACAAAGATAGACTTTACTAGAAACAAACAAAATAACAACAGCACAGATACAGGCTAGCAGGCCGGCAAGAGGATCACAAGGCAGTGTGAAACTCAAGACTGAGCACCGGACATAAAACTAAGCACCACTTAAATAGCAGGCATATAACCATGCACAGGTGAGTACAATTAGGAAGAAAGAAGGAAACAATTAAGAGTTCATGGTGCCCTCCGGTGGCGAGGCGAGGCAGAACCTGGGTCATTCCTGACAGGACCCCCCCCCCCAGGAACGGCCCCTGACGTGCCCCCAGAAGGTCCATGGCGACGACGAAGAAAGTCCTGCACCAAGTCGCGATACAGGATGTTCCAGTCCGGGGCCCAGGAGCGTTCCTCCGGATCATATCCCTCCCAGTCCACCAGGAAATGGAGGTCCCCGCAAATCTGGCAAGAGTCCATCAGGCGACGGATCGTGTAGGCAGGCTGGCCGTCGATGATGCGGGGAGCAGGGGCAGGCCTCGTGGCGGGCGCCAGGGAACTGATGGCCACAGGCCGGAGCTGGGAGACGTGGAAGGTGGGATGAATCCGCATGGAGCGAGGCAGCTGGAGACGGTAGGACACCGGGTTGACCTTCCTCAACACCGTGAAGGGACCGATGAAACGGGGCACCAGCTTGCGGGACTCCACCTGCAGCGGGAGATCCTGAGTAGAAAGCCAGACCCTCTGACCAGGACGGAATGAAGGAACCGGTCTGCGCCGCTTGTTGGCCTGGATCCGTTGTTGCCGAGAAGCTCATTGTAAAGCCAGCCGCGCTCTCCTCCAGGTCTGTCGACAGCACTGGACAAACTTCTCCGCGGAGGGAACCCCCACCTCGAGCTCCTGCTCCTGGAACAGTGGAGGCTGAAACCCGAACTGGCACTCGAATGGCGACATTCCTGTGGAGGAGCAGTGCAAGGTGTTGTGCGCGTACTCAGCCCAGACGATGTGACAGCTCCAGGTTGCAGGGTTAGCGGACACGAGACACCTCAGGGTCGTCTCCAGGTCTTGATTGATCCGTTCCGTTTGACCATTAGACTGAGAGTGGAAACCCGAGGAAAGGCTGACAGTAGCTCCAATGAGCTTATAGAAAGCTCTCCAAAACCGGGAGGCGAATTGTGGACCACAGTCAGAGACGATGTCAAGAGGCAAACCGAACAACCTGAAAACATGCTGGACCATGAGCTCGGCTGTCTCTTGGGCTGAGGGAAGCTTGGGCAAGGGCAGAAAGCGACAGGCTTTGGAGAAGCGATCCACAATGACCAGAATGACAGTGTTGCCTTGAGATGGTGGAAGGCCTGTGATGAAATCCACAGAGAGTTGTGACCAGGGGTGGGTGGGAATGGGGAGAGGATGCAGCAAACCCTGGTGGCGGGATCGAGGGTTCTTGTTTCGTGCACAAGTAGCACAAGCTGCCACGAACGCCTTTACGTCCCTCTCCATGGTGGGCCACCAGAACCTTCTGCAAAGAAACTCCAGCGTCCTGGATGTGCCTGGATGACCGGTGAGTCGCGACGAATGCCCCCACTGCAGGACTTGTGAGCGTGCCGTGTTGAGAACAAAAAGGCGACCTGGTGGGCCGTTGCCAGGGTCTGCCTCCCTCTGTTGCGCCTTTCTGACCAGCGTCTCGATCCCCCAGCGAACCGGTGCTACAATTCGAGAAGTTGGAAGAATAGGTTCTGGTTGTCTCTCCCGCTCAGGTGGATCAAATTGCCTGGAGAGAGCATCAGGCTTGAGATTCTTGGATCCTGGACGATATGACAGGACAAAGTCGAAATGATTGAAAAACAGTGCCCAGCGAGCTTGACGGGAGTTAAGCCATTTGGCCTCCTGGATATAGGCCAGATTCTTATGGTCTGTCCAGACAATGAACGGGTGTTTAGATCCCTCCAACCAATGTCTCCACTCCTCCAGTGCCAACTTAACTGCTAGTAGTTCCCTGTTTCCAATATCATAGTTTCGTTCTGCAGGAGTGAGTCAGCGAGAAAAGAAGGCGCAAGGGTGCAGTTTGTTGTCATTAGACCGCTGGGACAAAACGGCACCCACTCCTATATCAGAGGCATCCACCTCGACAATGTAGGGGAGTGAGGGATCCGGAATCACGAGGCCAGGAGCAGACGTGAAGCGCCGCTTGAGATCCTCGAAAGCCTGCGCAGCCTCAGCGGACCAACTGAACCGGGTGGAAGCGGTTTTGGTGAGGTCGTTGAGAGGGGCAGCAATGGTGCCGAAGTTCCTAATGAATCTCCGATAGAAATGAGCAAACCCCAAGAAACGTTGCACCTGTTTGAGAGAGGTGGGTGATGGCCAATCTCGGACAGCTTGGGTCTTGCCAGGGTCCATTTGGATGTTGCCGCTGGAGATGATGAAGCCCAGAAATGAAACCGTGGAAACGTGAAACTCACACTTCTCAGCCTTGACAAACAAGAGGTTGTTAAGCAGACATTGCAGGACTTGCCTTACATGCTGGACATGATCGTGAAGAGTTTTGGAGAAAATGAGAATGTCATCCAGGTAGACAAAGACAAAGCGATTCAGCATGTCTCGGAGGACGTTGTTGATGAGCGCCTGGAACACAGCAGGGGCGTTGGTCAATCCAAAGGGCATGACCAGGTTCTCATAGTGCCCAGTAGGTGTGTTGAATGCCATCTTCCACTCGACCCCTTCGCGGACACGGATGAGGTTGTAGGCATTGCGGAGATCCAATTTTGTGAAGACTGTGGCTCCCTGTAGTAGCTCGAAGGCCGTCGACATGAGCGGAAGAGGATAACGGTTCTTTATAGTAATCTTGTTAAGCCCACGGTAGTCGATGCAGGGGCGGAGACCTCCATCTTTATTACTCACGAAGAAAAAACCGGCACCAGCAGGAGAGGTGGACGGACAGATGAAGCCAGCGGCCAGGGCGTCACAGATGTAATCCTCCATGGCGGCGGTCTCTGGAGCAGAAAGAGAGAAGATCCTACCCCTAGGTGGGCATGTCCCAGGCAGGAGGTCAATGGCACAGTCATATGGCCTATGAGGGGGAAGTGATGTGGCTCGAACCTTACTAAAAACCTCTCTTAAATCCTCATACTCGGGAGGCACTCGGGACAATTCAGAGTGAGATGGGGGCTCCTGGGGCTGGGAAGGAGGCTTGGAGCGAAGACAGGTGGTGTGGCAGGTGGAGCCCCATTCCGTAAGCCAGCCGGCGGCCCAATCCATGCGTGGATTATGGCAGGCCAACCAAGGGTAACCCAGAACTAATGGAAACTCAGGAGAGTGGATAAGGGAGAATTGGATGGTCTCGAAATGTTGTCCTTCCACGTCCAAACACAGGGGGGCAGTAAGATGGTGAATAGTACCGGAGCCCAGGGGTCTTCCTTCCAGGGCGATAATAGTGAGGGGGTGATCTGGATGGGTCAGGGGAATCTTGAGCTGTTTAGCTAAACCCAGATCCATGAAGTTACCATCAGCCCCAGAATCCACCAGGGCCTTAAGATCATGTTGTTGATTGCCCCAGAAAAGGGAAGATGCCAGCAGGACCCTAGAAACAGTGGGACTGGGAGGGACGGTTACGCTCATCTCAGGGCCCTCTGTCCTGGACGAGTCCTGGCTTTTCCCACCAACTCTGGACAAGAAGAGCGAAAGTGGCCCGGTTCCCCACAATAGAGACAAGATCTCTCTCTCATTCGGCGATCACGTTCAGGCTGTGAGAGACGAGCTACTCCCAACTGCATGGGCTCCTCTGGAGCAGTCAAAGATGGACTTGGGATGGCTCGGAGGCTCTCGGATGGCTTCGAAGCAGGGAAGGCTCTTGTTTCCGGAAGTGGGGTGAAAATGGAGCGGCGTTCTCTTCGCCTCTCACGGAGACGATTATCCACTGGAATGGACATAGCAAAGAGAGACTCCAAATCACTCACCGAATCTTTGGAAGCCAGTTCATCCTTGATTTCATCCGTGAGACCGTGGTGAAAAGTGGTGATGAGCGCCTCCGAATTCCATTGGCTCTCCGCCGCGAGAGTGCGAAACTCAATGGCGAAGTCCGCAATGCTACGAGCCCCCTGGCAAAGCCGAAGCAGTTTATTAGATGCCTCTCTCCCACTGACAGGATGATCAAAGACCTTTCTCATTTACTCAGTGAAAAGTTGGTAGTTTGAACATGCCGGAGTTTGCTGTTCCCAGACGGCCGTAGCCCAGGTAAGTGCTTTGCCGGTGAGTAGCGAAACGATGTAGGCTACCCGGGAATGTTCAGTGGGAAACAATGAACCTTGCAGCTCGAAAGCCAGGGAACACTGGGTTAGAAAGCCTCGACATCCTCCCAGGTTACCGTCATAGCGCTCGGGTGCAGGTAATCGGGGTTCTTTCAGAGGGGGAAGCGAAACCGGAGGAGCGGGTAACGGTGCTGGAGTAGCATGGGCCGTCGGACTCTGGCTCTGATGGAAAGCAATGACGAGGGCCTTCAGCTGTTTCTGGCTTCGGGAGAACGACATGGCGAAGCACCGTAGTTCAACCAAGATCAGTTGTAGATGTTCAAAGACTCGTCGTGGCCATTGGTCCCTCTCTGCTGGGTCCATGTTTGGCTTAGTCTTGCTGTGACGAGTGGCACTGGGTTAACCAACTGCAGGAAGGCAAACTGAGGCAGAGGATAGGTTGCAAATACAAAGATAGACCTTACTAGAAACAAACAAAATAACAACAGCACAGATGCAGGCCGGCAAGAGGATCACAAGGCAGTGTGAAACTCAAGACTGAGCACCGGACATTAAACTAAGCACCACTTAAATAGCAGGCATATAACCATGCACATGTGAGTACGATTAGGAAGAAAGAAGGAAACAATTAAGAGTTCATGGTGCCCTCTGGTGGCAAGGTGAGGCAGAACCTGGGTCATTCCTGACAAAAAACTTACATTTATATAGCGCCTTTCACAACCACCGGACATCTCAATGCGCTTTACAGCCATTGAAGTACTTTTTGAACTGTAGTCACTATTGTAATGTGGGAAAAGCGGCAGCCATTTTGCACACAGCAAGCTCCCACAAACAGCAATGTGATAATGACCAGATAATCTGTTTTTGTGATGTTGATTGAGGGATAAATATTGGCCAGGACACCAAGGATAACTCCCCTGCTCTTCTTCAAAATAGTGCTATGGGATCTTTTACGTCTGCCTGAGAGAGCAGACGGGGCCTCGGTTTAACATCTCATCTGAAAAACGGCACCTCCGACAGTGCAGCACTCCCTCAGTACTGCACTGAATGGCCAGCCTTGATTTTTGTGCTCATGTCTCTGGAGTGGGACTTGAACCCATAGCCTTCTGATTCAGAGGCGAGGGTGCTGAGTCAAAAGGTTGTGGGTCAGAAGGTCTGGAGATTAATCTTCAATTCCTGGAGATGCCATGGGGATGGGGGGGTGCGTGGGGATGGGGGGCAGATACGTTCAGCGCTTCTTAGGCACGCCCCCTCCACCCCCCTTAACATCAAAGGACAACTGCGGGTGCATGTCGGTGGTCTGTTCTCATGAGTTCTGCCCAGTGGACCCATCATTACAACTTTTCCTACATTACAACCATGACTACACTTCAAAAGTACTTCATTGGCTTTAAAGCACTTTGGGATGTCCTGAGGTCGTGAAAGATGCGATATAAATGCAAGTCTTTCTTTTTCTTTTCTTTATCATAGACCCATCTCCTGACCATTTTCTGGCAGGATGCCATGAGGATGGACGTCTTGGGCGACCAATGGTGGGAACATGAGGGCGGGTCATTTGGTAAAACCTCCAGGAATACATTCAACCTGAGTTGGCACCCCTAGCCTACAGAGGCAGCGAAGAATTCACTCTCTGGCTACCTGCCTCACCCCGGTTAGGGTGGAGGACAGCAGGAGGGGAGCCAATCGTTACCAGCAGCAGCTAGTAGCAGTACCGTGGAGTGAGGAGGATCACACTCCTGCTCCTCTTGCCTCCACATTAAGAGTAAAAAAAAATCTTGTACTTGCCTTTTTGGTGGCAGTCGCTTGCTAGACCACATAGATGCTTATACTGCACAGGGCAACCCAATTTGCCACATGGGTCCTTCAACAGGCATTAAGCCCTTAATTAGCATGTACGGGGGTGGTGGGGCCTATTGCCTGATCTAGTGGCATTCTCGCCTATGTCAGGCTCAGGCCGTATACCTTGTGGGAGGGAGGGAGTTGCTGCTGCACCTCTCGAGAACCTGCAGCAGGATAGCCCGCCATGGCTATCTCTGGAGTGAGACAGACGACATTTATTATCCTTATTGTTATTTAAATTGCAGCAGAAAGAGTATGATCAATCACCCTGAGATCAGTTGCACTTCCCTTGATACCCTGAGATTTTAAATCCCCCTCCGCACGCCACTGAAATGCTGTACATCAGGAATACACAGCATCCTCTGGGTGTAAACGCTGATGTGGGGAAAATGATGGGGAATATGTTGTATGATATGTTCCTGTCATTTGTACTTCATCAAAATAGGCACCTGCTAATATCTGGGTGGACATATTGAATAATTACTGTCACTTTCAGTGAAAGGGGGTGTGGTGGTGGTGGAATGGCTCCCCACCCACACTTGCATCCTCAGCCGCTTGCGTTGGTGGGGGGGATCGGGGGTCGGGGGTCAGGGGAGAGGGGAGGGCTGCGTAACCCTGGTGGAAAATCTACCCTGCTGTCGTTTTCAGTATACACCATTAAAAGTCATTTTGCACAACGATGGGGTTAGGATATGTTTTATTAGCCAACCAGCATCTTCAGGTCAGGTCATCGAAGGACAGTTCATTGATAAGCCCTAGCTAATTAATTTAACATTAACATTAACACATCTCCGCCTCATCAATCCGCCTACTGTTTAGTGTGGCAGTGTGAAGAATAACATTGTGGAACAGACTATGGGCTGGATTTTGCTAGGGCCGGGGAGGCGGGATTGGAGGCGTGTGGGGGATAAAATTCGCAAAACTGGCGTGCGGGCCCAAACCCGCCTCCATCCCGCCTCCACGCAATTTTCCTAAATTCGTGTCTGCTGGTCCCGACTCCGTCCCGCCTCCAGGAGGCGGGATAGGCCCTTAAGGCCCTTAACAAGCCCTCAATTGGCTCTATAATCCCATTTTCCTAACCAGTTGCAAGTTTAATCGTTTTCCCACGTGAAACACGCCTGGTGGGAAACACACATCTGAAACGTGGCGGGAGCACAACTGGCTTGCGGAGTAGCAGCTGCAGCTCAACCATTAAATGGCAGATTTGAACATGCTTTAATTGCAGGTGGCATAACTTTGCTCTCTCAGGTCTGGGGGATCTTTCAGAAGGCATACCCACAGCTCTGGAAGTTTGCAGCCTGACAACCATCTCCAGTGTGACCTCCTGGGAAACCCCTTTCGCCACCTTCACTGAGCGCTTCCTCAACTGAGGCATCTACCAGAAGCATGGGAGCCATTTTTGTCCTGCCCTTCTGGATATTACATGAGGCCGCCCAACAGCAGCAGTAACAACAGTTGCGCCAAGCTGCTGCTGCCCCACCTGAGGATGCACAGGCCAGAAGGGGCCAGCGCATGGAAGGCCGTCGGCGCAGGAGACCCAAACAGGGTCTACAGACGCAGGGTCAGCTACCTCAACATGTCTGAGCAGCAGTGCCAAAGGCGGCTCCGACTTTCGCGAGACACTCGCAGCAACCCTGGAGACAAAACCTGCCAGAGACTCCTGCATATTTTCCTGGAGTGCCATCACCGCTGATACTGTGGATGGACCCAGAGGCAAAGGGTCGACATGCAGCTGAGCCGAGCTGGGAGAGTGCTGCGCCCTCCGACTAGGACTCTCCACTGCTGTTCCTGTCTCCACCATCTGCTGAGGCTCACTTGTGAGCTGTGATACACCAGGTGACAACACTAGGTCCCACCGAGGTGTGAGTGTCTGCGCTGGTGCTGGGTGCGTTGCCTTCTGCTGACGCTGCGCCCTCAGAGGTTGCAGCTTCCTCTGAGGAGTCTGGATGCTGAGGCTGAACCTCCTCCTGCGTCCTGGAGACGGGAGCTTGCGATGGTCCTGTGGGGGAGTAAAGGAAAGTGTCAGAGATGAGAGGCCAGGGTTACCTGCACAGTGCTTATTGCAGATGATCAGAGGTCCATCTGCTAGAGCTTCCAAGTCATTATCAGCGAGTCATGCAATGCAATTGAGAAAGTTGGAAAACTCTTCTGTCACCAGCTTGCTCTGCTGCACCGGTCTCTCCGTCCCCCACTTGTGTGTCGTCCTGGATGCCGACGATCTCCAGGATCGCCTCCTCCCATGGGGTCAGCTGGGCTAAGGAGGCTGCCCCTCCCCCTGTCCTGGCTCGCTCTATTCGGTTGTGAGCTCTCTTTTCCTGCAATGGGGGAGACAAGTGGAGTTTGAGCGAGAATGAAGGAGTGAGTGTAGAGAATCGATGGCATAGATGCTTAGAAGGAGAGAAAGGTGGAGTGAGATGGTAAGACCAAGGGCCCTCCCTATGTGATGTAAGTTGGTTTCATAGCATGACAGTGATAGGGAGTGTGAGGGCTGCATAGTCCATTAGTTAGGTGAATGTGACCATAGAGAGAGAGGGAGTGGGAAAGGGTGCATGGATGTCAGTGTCAAGTGGGATGTGGAGGAAGAGATTGGTAAAGCTGAGAGCTGGTGAGGAAAGGCAATGGGGATCAGATTAAGAGTGATGGGAACATCATACTCACTTTTCCAGTGCGCAGAAGGTCATGGAAGTGTTTCCGACACTGGATCCATGTTCTGCTGGTATTCGAGCTGGCGTTCACCTGCTCTGCCACTCTCAGCCACACAGCCTTGGTTTGCTGGGGTGGCTTCTTCCTCCCCGAGGAGGGGAAGAGCACCTCCCTGCTCTCTGTCGCTCCCTCCACCAATGCCTGGAGGGCTGCCTCGTCAAATCTGGGGGATGCCTTACTCCGATGTGTCGCCATGATTGATGATGGTAGCAGCAGCTGCCAGGGCCAGAAGCATGGCAGTCTGCTGAAGTGAGCAAGGCTTGTGGAAGCCCTTAAATGAAGCAGCAGTGATGATGTCATCGGAGGCGAGCTTCCCACCTGAAAAGCTCTCCGGCTAGGGGTTCCCACACATGGGGAATCAATTGGGCTATAAAATCAAAATTGCATCAATTTCCCACATCGTTCAGGATTCGTGTGGGAAACACGAAATGTGGGGAACACGACCCCAACCCGGCCCCGTAGCAAAATCCAGCCCTATGTGTCTGCAGGTTGAGTTTTGTTCATACATTGCAACTATAAAGGCCACAGCTCGACCAACCCTAAAGATTAATAGGGACATCACCTGCAAATGTTTTATATATTGGAATTTATTTTCCATCTCTTTGATTAAGTCTTCATATATCTTTCACTTAAAAGCCTCCAGGGCCCCATCAACTTCCCATCTCCCCCTGCCCCACCCCCTCCCCCCTCCCCCTGCCCCGCCCAGCCTTGCCCCGCCCCCGCCCCGCCCAGCCTTGCCCCGCCCCCGCCCCATACATTCACAGGGGAGCAGAGTATGTCACGGCAAAGGTAATAGCAAACAACATTTATCATGGCTGAACATTAGCTCTATACCTTCAACAAAAATTTGTCAACAAGAATTGATTGAAATGGAAACTTCAAAACAACATCTCAGGCATTATTGGTAGATTATTGGGAGCTTAAGCAACATGAGAAAAATTGCTTTTTAAATAAATTTAAAACTAACCCGACCAAGTGAAACTTGCATCTAACTTCCTCTCAGCCGTGGCTCGGTGGCTAGCAGTCTTGCCTCTGGGTTAAAAGATCATGGGTTCAAGTCCCACTCCAGAGATGTGAGCACAAAAATCTAGGCTGGCACACCAGTGCAGTACTGAGGGAGTGCTGCACTGTCGGAGGTGCCATCTTTTGGATGAAATGTTAAACCGTAGGCCCTGTCTGCTCTCTCAGGTGGATGTGAAAGATACCATAGCACTATTTCAAAGTTATCCCCGGTGTCCTGGCCAATATTTAGCCCTCAACCAACACCACAAAAACAGATTATCTGATCATTATCATGTTGCTGTTTGTGGGAGCTTGCTGTGTGCAAAATGGCTGCTGCGTTTCCTACATTACACCAGTATAGTACTTCATTGGCTGTAAAGTGCTTTGGGATGTCCTGAGGTCATGAAAGGCGCTATATAAATGCAAATCATTCTTTTTTCTCTCGCACTTCAGTTCAGGCAGTGATTTATTTCAACTGTAGATGGCACTCCTGAGTTTTTGTCCTTCCAAATTAGAAATGGTAAGCCACTAGATGTATGGCATCACAAGGTATCCCATCAGAGCAAATAGAACACATTGATTGGACAGGCTGCATGATAATTTATAAATCAATTCCAATATTTAATTAAACTAATTTCCCTCCTTCAGCCTTTCCAACTCTCCTGAAGTTTTCTGTTCAATTGCACTTGGTGGGGGTGGAGGGGGCAGGGAGGTTGGGCACTTCTTAGACAAGCTCCCCATGCTTTAGAAGTTGGAAATGCTTATTTTATTTTGCCATCATGTGGAAAAAATGGCAACACAGAAATCCAGCAATTGTGGGAGGAAGACCTGGACTAATGATCCAGGAACGTGAGTCCAAATCCCACCACGGCAGCTGGGGAATTTAAATTCAGTTAATTAAATAAATGTGGAATAATTACTAGTATCAGTAATGATAACTATGAAACAATTGGATTGTCGTAAAAACTCATCTGGTTTACTAATGTCCTTTAGGGAAGGAAATCTGCCGTCCTTACCTGGTCTGGTCTATATGCGACTCCAGACCCACAGCAATGTGGTTGACTCTTAATTGCCCTTTGAAATGGCCTAGCAAGCCACTCAGTTGTAACACACCGCTATGAAACACAATAATAAGAATGGAACCGGACGGACCACCCGGCATCAACCTCGGCACCGGCTATGGACACGGCAATAGCACACTCAGCCCAGTTGACCCTGCATAGTCCTCCTCACCAACATCTAGGACTTGTGCCAAAATTGGGAGAGTTGTCCCACAGACTAGTCAAGCAACAGCCTGACATAGTAATACTCAACCAATGTCCAAACTCCTCCATCACCATCCCTGGGTATGTCATGTCCCACCAGCAGGACAGAAGCACCAGGGGTGGTGGCACAGTGGTATACAGTCAGGAAGGCGTGGCCCTGGGAGTCCTCAACATTGACTCTGGACCCCATGAAGTCTCATGGCTTCTGATCAAGCATGGGCAAGGAAACCTGCTGATTACCACCCTGCCTCAGTTGATGAATCAGTACCCCTCCATGTTGAACACCACTTGGAAGAAGCACAGAGAATAGCAAGGGCACAGAATGCACTCTGAGTGGAAGACTTCAGTGTCCATCACCACGAGTGACTCGGTAGTACCACTACTGACCGAGCTGGCTGAGTCCTAAAGGGCATTACTGCCAGTCTGGGCCTGCGACAGGTGGTGAGAGAACCAACATGAGGGAAAAACCTACTTGACCTCGTCCTCACCAATCTACCTGTCGCAGATGCATCTGTCCATGACAGTATTGGTAGCAGTGATCACAGCACAGTCATTGTGGACACACTGAGGACACCCTCCATCATGTTGTGTGGCACTATCATAGTGCTAAATGAGATAGATTCAGAACAGATCTAGCAGCTCAAAATTGGGCATCCATGAAGCGCTGTGGGTCATCCGCAGCTGAATTGAATTCCACCACAATCTGTAACCTCATGGCCTGGCATATCCCTCGCTCTACCATTACCACCAAGCCAGGGGACCAACCGTGGTTCAATAAGGAGTGTAGAAGAGCATGCCAGGAGCAGCACCAGGCATACCTAAAAATGAGGTGCCAACCTGGGGAAGCTGCAACACAGGACTACACGCATGCTAAAAAGAAGCAGCATGCTATAGACAGGGCTAAGCGATCCCACAATCAATGGATCAAATCAAAGCTCTGCAGTCCTGCCACATCCAGTCGTGAATGGTGGTGGACCATTAAACAACTAACGGGAGGAGGAGGCTCCATGAATATCCCCATCCTCAATGATGAAGGAGCCCAGCACGCGAGGGCAAAAGACAAGGCTGAAGCGTTTGCAACCATCTTCAGCCAGAAGTGCCGAGTGGATGATCTATATCGGCCTCCTCCTGAGATCCCACCATCACAGAAGCCAGTCTTCAGCCAATTCGATTCACTCCACCTGATATCAAGAAGCGGCTGCGCGCACTGGATACAGCAAAGGCTATGGGCCCCAACAACATCCCGGCTATCGTGCTGAAAACTTGTGCACCAGAAGTAGCCGCACCTCTAGCCAAGCTGTTCTAGTACAGTTACAACATTGGCATCTATCCGACAATGTGGAAAACTGCCCAGGTATGTCCTGTCCACAAAAAGCAGGACAAATCCATCCTGGCCAATTACCGCCCCATCAGTCTACTCTCAATCATCACAAAGTGATGGAAGGTGTCATCGACAGTGCTATCAAGCAGCACTTACTCACCAATAACCTGCTCACTGATGCCCAGTTTGGGTTCCAACAAGACCACTCAGCTCCCGACCTCATTACAGCCTTGGTCCAAACATGGACAAAGGAGCTGAATTCCAGAGGTGAGGTGAGAGTGACTGTCCTTGACATCAAGGCAGCATTTGACTGAGTGTGGCATCAAGAAGCCCTAGTAAAACTGAAGTCAATGGGAATCGGGGGGAAAATGCTCCATTGGCTGGAGTCATACCTAGCACAAAGGAAGATGCTTGTAGTCGTTGAAGGCCAATCATCACAGCCCGAGGACATCGCTGCAGGAGTTTCTCAGAGTAATGTCCTAGGCACAACTATCTTCAGCTGCTTCATCAATGACCTTCCCTCCAACATGGCTGCACAGTGTTCAGTGCCATTCACAACTCCTCAGATAATGAAGCAGTCCATGCCTGCATGCAACAAGACCTGGACAATGTTCAGGCTTGGGCTGATAAGTGCCAGGTAACATTCGTGCCATAGAAGTGCCAGGCAATGACTATCTCCAACAAGCGAAAGTCTAACCACCTCCCCTTGAGATTCAACAGTATTACCATCGCCGAATCCCCCACCATCAGCATCTTTGGGGTTACCATTGCCCAGAAACTTAACTGGACCAGCCACATAAATACTGTGGCTACAAGAGCAGGTCAGAGACTAGGTATTCTGTGCTGAGTGTCTCACCTCTTGACTCCCCAAAGCCTTTCCACCATCTACAAGACACAAGTAAGGAGTGTAATGGAATACTCTCCACTTGCCTGGATGAGTGCAGCTCCAACAACACTAAAGAAGCTCAACACCATCCAGGACAAAGCAGCCCACTTGATTGGCACCCCATCCACCACCTTAAACATTCACTCCCTCCACCACCGGTGTACCATGGCTGAAGTGTGTACCATCTACAAGACGCACTGCTGCAACTCACCAAGACTTCTTCGGCAGCCCCTCCCAAACCCGCGATCTCTTCCACCTAGAAGGACAAGGCCATCAGGCACATGGGAACCACCTCCAATTTCCCCTCCAAGTCACAGACCATCCTGACTTAGAAGTATATCGCCAATCCTTCATCGCCGCTGGGTCAAAATCCCAGAACTCCCTACCCAACAGCACTGTGGGAGTACCATCACCACACGGACTGCAGTGGTTCAAGAAGGCGGCTCACCACCACCTTCTCAAGGGCTATTAGGGATGGGCAATAAATGCTTGCCTTGCCAGCGATGCCCACATCCCACAAACAATTTTTAAAAATCCAGACTTGATTGGGGATCCTAGCTGACAACATTTGAAACAAGTATGCTAGTACAGCTGTGTAAGTCAGACCTTACCCGTCTTTCAGATGAGAAGTTAAACTGAGGCCCCGTCTGCTCTCTGAGGTGGACGTGAAAGATCCAATGGCACTATTTTGAAGAAGAGCAGGGAAGTTATCCCCAGTTTCCTGGCCAATAATTATCCCTCAATCAACATCACGAAAACAGGTTATTTGGTGATAATCACATTGCTGTTTGTGGGAGCTTGCTGTGCACAAATTGGCTGCTGCATTTCCTACATTGCAACAGTGACAACACTTCAAAAGTACCTCAATGGCTGTAAAGCACTTTGGGACGCCCTGAGGAAGTGAAAGGTGCTTTAGAAATACAAGTATTTTCTTCTTTCTTTATGTGATGATAAAAATAAGCATATAATAAATGGAAGGACGCAACACAATACCATGTCCATAAATTTTGTATAAAATGGTAGCTGAATTAGGAGTAAAATCTGTACTAAATGGTATTATCTTATCATTGTGGATCCACAATTTAACCAAATTAAGTTGTGCATGATGCTGCTGCACTCTCTGTGCTTTCTTATCTCCTCATTTGAAAAACATTTCCTTACCGTCACCTGCAATATAATTTAAAGTAGTCTATGAGAACTGAGTGCTACAATGGGTTAGGTCACTGTCTTTAACGCTGGATTTGGTTTGGCTCTGGGCCAGAGTGATGAGATGAAAGTGTACTTCGGCTGTAGGGGACCTAAATGTAATGGTTGCAATTTCCCCTACCTCGGCGGGTCTGTGGCGTAGATGTCGATGCCGAGTCCCAGCCTTGCTGCCGGCTCCAGCTTGCTTTCCAAAATGATTTTCCCCTGATTGGGCTTGTTAAGCCCGCCCAGCGTGTTTGCTGGCTAATTGAAGGAAGCATGTCTGATGATGTCACTTGATGACGTGTCATCAGCCGGTTTCCTTAAAGGGACCATGCGCAAATTCACTTTGACAGTTGTGCTGTCAGTGTTCTACTGCATTGAGGTGCTGCAAACACTGACAAGCAAGGCACAGAGGTGCACGGCTGCACCCAGAATCTCCTATGACTCCCTCCATATGCTTATGGAGGGAGTCACAGCGCACAGAGTGCTTCTCTTCCCTTCCCATGGGCGGAAGAGACCTACCCAGGAGATCAACACAGCCTGGTTGCACATTGCACAGGAGGACACAAGCAGGGATGTCATCATGAGGACCAGGCTGCAGTGGCACAATCTTTTCTGTGATCTCAGTAGATCACGAAACGTTACTGCAAAGCCACACTCAACCTCATCCTGCTGTGCCACTCATCACATCCTCATCACTCTGCCTTCCCTACCCTACTCCTGCACATCCTTAATCACACCAACTTAACTTGCACCTCCACTCATCCCTCTCTATCTACATTATCACTTGCCCATCTCACTAGCCACCCCTCACAATCACCCTCTTCCTAGTCCAATCATACCAACTAACAAGACACAAAGGTGGGCACTTGTGTGTTTTAGCCAATGTTCATGTGAAGTTTCTGTTAATGTGGTGTCAAACATTGAAACCTTTATTTTCAACACTTTGCGTTCTTGGACAGATCTGTGGGCACCTTTGGAAGTGGCTTAGTGAGTTGTAGTGAATAGTGAGACATAGTGGTAACCCCGCAATGGTGATTATTGTGAAAGGAATGGCTTGGACATTGTAGGGATGCTTTATGGTGCTGGTATGGGGTGGTGCCAACCTGTTGCATCATGTGGCAGCCAGTGTGTACAGTTTCAAGTGAAGTAAATGTGGCCATGGTGAGGCTATCCCTGGTGTCCTGGGCAGTATTGTGGTCAGATGCAGCTGCCCTGTGTCCTGTGCAGCATCAGTTGATTGCGGAGAAGGTTGGTGTTGTTGTTGGTGCTGCTGGTGTGTCTGGTGCTGCTGGTGTTGGGGTGGATCGTGGTGGGATTCTGAGGACCAAGTTCACTGATGCTGATGTAATAGATGGCAGGTGAACTTGAGATGACAGAAGCAATCTGTCAATGGTGAGAGAGGTTGTTCCAATGAGGTGACACTGGATAGTTTGCTCTAAGCAACAGCTTCTGAGCTTGGAAAGTGAACAGCTGTGAAATGGGATCTTTTATAGCACATTTGAAGCTATGAAGTAATGAGATGATTCCATGGTCATACAACTCCCGACCTACTTACCTGACGTGATCCCCGAGCAACGTGGACCCCATGAGGGACCTCGTAAAATGTAAAGGTGAGCTCAATTTACTTTTTAATGAGCTGTTAACAAGATCATAATGACCGGAATTGCTTACCCCGCCGCTGCATGTCACGTCTGTTCAGTGCTGACAGGCCCGATATATGGGAAAGGCACGCGGCGGCGGGTTGACAGAGGGGTCCTGACCCGCTGTCAAACAAATGTTTTCCCACCCGACCCACCACCGAATGCATCCGCTGACCCCCCAAAAAATTCCCCCCAATGTGTCTAGCCAGCTTCTAAACCATTCCCAGTCAGTTCGAATCTAGATTGAAAAAAAAACAAATTCTCTTCAAAAAATCTTTGGTACTGTTTTGCTGCTGTTTAACCTTGAGCCAATCAGCAAATTTCTTTCTTTTTTAAATGGAAGTATGGTTCTATTTCAGTGGAATGGAGCAGAATGAGTTAATGGCAAATTAAATGATTCTTATCAAATCTGATTTCTCATGATAATAGTGTTTTTTAGAATCTCCCCTGATAACTGCAATAGATTAGACAAGCAATATGTTTAAAATGAGTTCGCTAGGGATTGCAAGTAACTAAGGGATTATTAAAGAACTGAAAAATGATTAATGAAATGCCTCACAGATGAAAATAATTTGCTGGGGTCATCTCTGTGCCTAAAAATAAAAAGAAGCAAAATGCAAGCAGTTTAAAAACCCTGGAAAAATTAATTGTATTTCTCTAGGTACAATTAAGATCGGGCATTTCATTCCTTATTGTGAGAAATACCTACTAAATTAGACTACAAAGGAGTGTGGCCAAGTTAGTGATGAACACTGATTTTATTCAAACTTTTAATTTGTATTCCCAGCAGCTGAAAATTGAGATACCCGAGAGTTCAGTTTGGATTTGAGAGTGAAAAATGTGTTGGTATATAAGGAGTTAGTGGGCAAAAGCTTCCTGGATTGCAAAAAAAATGTTACGTTACAAACAGATAAACTTCCAGACTGGTCAGGAAGACCAAAGCAATGGATACATTTTAAAGTGATGTGACAAAGAAATGGGTTGCTGATGACATTCTCAAGCTGTCAGTTTAGAAGCCTGTAAGATATGGAGATGCCCAAAGTTTGCATGAATATAATTTGTTCTTTTTAGGCAGTCACTCGGAACCGAGGATGACTTACTTCCACACTAAAAATGAGTTTGCAGGTGACCGATGAGTCCAATGCGGGACCTATTGTCTCTGCCATAGGTGGGGCAGACAGTGGTTGAAGGGGCGGGTGGGTGGGGTGCTTGGGTCCATGTCTCTGAAGCATACAGGAGGGCGGGTATCACTACTGCTCTGTAGACCATGAGCTTGGTGTTGGGTTTGAGGTCCTGTTCTTCAAACACTCTCTCCCTCAGGCGACCGAAGGCTGCACTGGCACACTGAAGGCAGTGTTGGACTTCGTCATCGACGTCTGCCCTTGTTGACAGTAGGCTCCCGAGGTATGGGAAGTGATCTACGTTGTCCAAGGCCTTGTTACTAGCATAATAACAGTATTCAGTGCAGTACTGAAGGAGCGCTGTACTGTTGGAGGTGTCGTATTTCAGGTGTGACTTTAAACCGAGGCCCCATCTGCTCTCTCAGTTGGATGCAAAAGATCCCATGGCACTATTTCGAAGAAGAGCAGGGGAGTTATCCCCGGTGCCCTGGTCAATATTTATTCCTCAACCAACAGCTAAAAATGGATTATCTGATAATTATCACATTGTTGTTTTTGGGGACCTTGCTGAGCGCAAATTGGCTGCCACATTTCCCACATTGCAACAGTGACTATGCTTCAGAAGTACTTCATTGGCTGTAAAGCCCTTTGGGACACCCTGAAGTTGTGAAAGGTGCTATATAAATGCAAGTTCTTTCTTAATGCATAGATATAAATAGCTAAAATTATGAACTGGTCTGCCCATGTGGTCCCAACAAACTAAAGGGATGAATACATCCAAATGCAAAACTGTGGAACTGAACCAAACTGTAATTGTTCAGAATAAAACCAATTTGCTTCAACTGAACTTTGAAAGATACTTCACTTTCATAGCATGAATACCAAACTTAGGTTATTCTTTAATGTATTTGGTTATTAGCATTTATAATCTATACCAGCTAGTGGAGTTCCATTGAAAATGCATTTTAAAAATTATTTAACATTGTGATCATCATCTATTTCTCTGACATTGAAATTTACCAATGTCATTTGAATTTGTAATGAGTGCTGTGAGATATAGCTCAAAGTGTATTACCAGTTTTACACCCAAGGACCCGAAGGTGCATTACATCAAACCATGCAACATTAGTAGGTATTTTTGCATCAAATTACAGGAACATTCTTTTTTTTTGGACAACCTCATTGGTTCAGATTATGCCATAAATTACAGTCGAGATGCTTCTGCAGCCTATAATCATTATCTGAGCAATCCAGTGAGATGATAGTCTTTATGTCACTGTGAAGTGTGCATTTTTTTAATTGGTACTGTGGAATTCAAGGAGGTGGTTTTATTCACTTTATATGTTTTTTGCTGATAACAGCTGTTGTGGCAGATGCTGAAGGGCGATGCACTTGTTGTGTTAGATGGCAACTACGCTGAAGAATTAACAATTGTGGCAATCACTGCAAGTTTAGCAAATAGTAATTAACAGTCTATTAGTATTCAATATCTAATATATATGTGTGTGTATGTATGTGTAAATATATATTTTTTACATTTTTTAATTTATTCATTCAGAGGATGTGGGTTTTCCGGCAAGGCCAGCTTTTATTGCCCATCCTTAGTTGCCCTCGAGAAGGTGGTGGTGAGCCGCCTTCCTGAACTGCTGCAGTCCGTGTGGTGAAGGTACTCCCACAGTGTTGTTAGGTAGGGAGTTCCAGGATTTTGACCCAGCAATGATGAAGGAACGGTGATATACGTCCAAGTCAGGATGGTATGTGACTTGGAAGGGAAGTTGGAGCTGGTGGTTTTCTCATGTACCTGCTACCCTTATCCTTCTAGGTGGTAGAGGTTGCTGGTTTGGGAGGTGCTGTCGAAGAAACCTTGGCAAGTTGCTGCAGTGCTTCTTGTAGATGGTACCCACTGCAGCCATGGTATGCTGGTGGTGGAGGGAGTGAATGTTTAAGGTGGTGGATGGGGTGCCAATCAAGCGGATTGCTTTGTCCTGGATGATGGCAAGCTTCTTGCGTGTTATTGGAACTGCATTCATCAAGTAAGTGGAGATAATTCTATTACAGTGCTGACTTGTGCCTTGTAGATGGTGGACAGGCTTTGGGGAGTCAGGAGGTGAGACACTCACTGCAGAATACACAGCCTCTGACCTACTCTTGTAGCCATAGTATTTATGTGGCTGGTCCAGTTAAGTTTCTGGTCAATGGTGACCCCCAGGATGCTGATGATTTGACAATGGTAATGTCATTGAATGATACAGGGTGATGGTTAGAATCTTTCTTGTTGGAGATGGTCATTGCCTGGCACTCGTGTGGCGCGAATGTTATTTGCCACTTATCAGTCCAAGCCTGGATTTTGTCCAGATCTTGCTGCATGCGGGCATGGGCTGCTTCATTATCTAAGAAATTGCGAATGGAACTGAACACTGTGCAGTCATCAGCAAACATCCCCACTTCTGACTTTATGATGGAGGGAAGGTCATTGATGAAGCAGCTGAAGATGGTTGGGCGTAGAACACTGCCATGAGGAACTTCCGCAGCAATGTTCTGGGGCTGAGATGATTGGCTTTCAACAATCACAACTATCTTCCTTTGTGCTAGGTATGACTCCAGCCAGTGGAGAGTTTTTCTCCTGATTCCCATTGACTTCAGTTTTACTAGGGCTCCTTGGTGCCACATTTGGTCAAATGCTGCCTTGATGTCAAGGGCAGTCACTCTCACCTCACCTTTGGAATTTAGCTCTTTTGTCCATGTTTGGACCAAGGCTGTAATGAGGTCTGGAGCTGAGTGTTCCTGGCTGAACCCAAACTTGACATCAGTGAGCATGTTATTGGTCAGTAAGTGCCACTTGTTAGTGTTGTGTATGTACCTTTAAGAGAATAACTGGTCTCAGACTGCAGTACCGGCAGTGACCACCCCTGTATAAAAGGCGCTAGTGAGCCTCTGTGTTTTTAGTTTCACTATTGACTTCCACCAGTAAAGATTTATTTGGTTCACTCCTGCTGTCCGTGTCTCAATTATTCACGGACGTAACACTGGCGACGAGTAAGAAACGAACTTACCTGCAACTCGGCAGCACCTCAGACGACGTTATTGAAGGTCGAAGCCAGAAGAAAGAAAAAAACAAAAAAATAAATAAATAACATCCAAAGAAACTCGAGAAACGGGCGTCGACCGTGGGCAACCGCCCTCCAAATCGTCGGATTGAAAACTTGCAGGCGAGACTGTCCAGAGCCAGGCTTGGTTCCTCGGTCTGTGGTTTCTCAGCTAATCGGGCTGGTGGCAGGTAGTGCACTGATCCTTCCTGGGCTGCGGCGGGCTAGAGCTCGATTGGGTGGCTTTTCAACGGGGCCGGGCAGCGAGTCGGGAAGCATAGAGAGAGAGAGAGGGTGGAGCACACAGGGCGCGGCTGGTGCTTTGAAGCCGGGCAGCATTCGGACATAAGAAGAGGGAGGGAAGTGTCCCAGAGGGTCCGCTCCACGACGGGAAAATATTAAAAGAAAACAAAATCAATATTAAATGCGCAAGAAACCGTGGAAAGCAGCGCTAACAACAGCGGGGAAGAAGGCAAAGCGCGGGAGGCGCCATTTTGTTAAATCGGGGAAGAAGGCAAAGCGCGGGAGGCGCCATTTTAGATTTGCACGATGCCGAAGGCTGGCTGTATCACTGCTTTTGATAATACAATAGAGGACTGGACCACGTATGTGGTGTAAGATTCGCAATTTTCAGCAAAAATCACGCAAGAAAACTGGATAAAATTAAGACTGTTTATTGACCAAAGTAAGCTTGCACAGAAAAACCTTTGATAAAAGGGCATACAAAATGGCCGCCAGGCCCCGTGATCAGTTTATGAACCATTTTATTTCTGTTACTGCAAGCCAGACAGGCTTGTGGATTGAAGACAGTGAGCCCACGAAAGCCAATCTCTGGGAACCGAAACTCAGAGCAACAGCATACATATTCAATGGATTATAAGTACAGGATGGGGCCCATCAAGATATGGGCGGACAATGTAAAAACACTTATACCCATTTATCGTACAAAGGAAAAACCGTTTAGCAGCCATCAAGGAAAATGTCCGGACCGATCAATATGCGAACCGAGCCACGGTGACAATGCAAAAGACATTGAAAGACATTATCGGCCAGGAAGGCCAGTTTAAGTTATCACCGGCTCCGTTACAAGACAAAGCACCCCTGCAGAGATTTCTGCCCGCCAAAATTAATACAAAGACAGGACTATGATTTGGCGGGAGATAAGACTGTCCCAAAAGAGTATAACTATGGATTGAAAGTCCATCTAAAAAACTTCGGACTCCGGGTTACTTGAACAACTTCTTCTTCACTGCCACGGCTTTCTTGTTGGGCGACTTCAGGCTTCCATTTTCTTCAAGAACTTTCTTCTACGAGGAACGAACGAAGGGCGGACGGTGCCCGGATCGGCGCCTCTTCCACTTCGGCAGATCGATGAAAACGTTTTCGTCTTTTTAAAGACGGACGGTTTCGGTAAAAGGACAACGTGGTCGGTGTTCAGCCAAACAAGGCTCGGCCACGACGAGAAGACGACGAGGGTGGCCCGGGTACTGGGGTCGGGAGATCATCGACGACCCAGGCCGACGGAGAAGAAACCCTCTGGAGAACCGGCGATCGATGCCACAAGATTCTCCCAAGTGCATAGCCTGCATCTGGGTCTGCTCCATGAACCCAAATTGACTTGGTGGATCTCAACCTTAACGAGCGCTCATCGAGGCTGGGTCTACCCCACCGCCTCGAGGGAGGAGAGAATATCGACTGCGCCAGAAGTTTCCAAATCCACGTGACGACGGAAAGCGGTGCCAAAAGGCTGCGAACCCCCCTTTCTCGCGATTTCGAGAGTGGTGAGCATGATCCCAAGTTCCCCAGGTCGAAACTTAGTTTAGGTATAGGGGAGGGAGTTAAGGGAAATCGTAATGTGTTTCCCCTTTTTCGATGTGCCGTGTGTTCCCCATTTCCATAGAGTCAAGTTCATAAATTTGTGCATGATTGTAGTAACTTTAATCTGTGCCTATGATATGTATTTTGTAATGCTTCAAACTGTTTAAAAATAAAAGCATCCATTTCGTGCTATTCAACCTGGTCTATTGAGTTCTTTCTCTGCACTACTGTTCTCTGCACCTAAGTCCAAGGTCTAGAACCGTAGGGGGGAGTGGGTCGAACCACTCAAGGGTAATTATTGCACGAAGCCTGGCAGGAGACCAGAAAGAGCAAGAGAAACCCCCTACAGAAATGGCGACCACGGCAGGACCTTGGCAGCAGGAAAGTAGTGTGTTAGATCAAGATCTGAATAGACGAAATGTGATGGATGAAAGAATAGCAGATTATGTTTTCGGAAAAGTCAACCTCACAAAACAATGGATATCTGATCTACTAAGGGATAGGCGCCCGCTAGACGCAGCCATCAAGTGGACAGCGGGTAGAGAGCATAAGAAATCTGTAGAAAAGGCGGTCTGGCTGATGTGCTACAAGAAGCAAGTCCAGCTTTTGGACCAGGTAGTTGCAGCACAGACAGTCCAGATCAACGGCTTGCTTAAAGGCGTGGAGGAAAAGGTTGCGGGAGGTCAAAAACTGATTGAATCGCTTGACGCGCTGAACCAGGAACGCCGCTCTGTAATTCGCTGCCACGAAACCCGGGTAGAATATTTAAAATGTCAGGTCGTGGAGGCCAAGGCCAGTGAAGGTAGAATGAGAGAGAGGTGTTCCCGTCTAGCCAAACAAGTAGATGCCCAAGAGGAAAAGCTCCTGGGAGCCAGGGCAGCATATAAAATGGCCATGGAGGAGAGATCTGAGAACACCGACCACAGCACTTGCCGCCGGGAGCTAGAGGACCTGAGAAAGGCCCTAGCGAAGGCAAACGGGTTGGTGTGTCTCATAAATCCACCAGCGAGTCAGCTGTTGCTAGCCAAGGAATCCAAAAGACCGATTCCACAAGAGGCAGTTGGGGTACCAACCCCCGAACCTTCTGCGCCTCCTGCCTATGAGGAGTCTTGGACTCCGGGACAGGAGACGGAGATGGTAGAGGAAAAGAGCCCTGAGGTAGAGCAACCCCAGACAGTAGAGTCGGGGTCGGCGCCAATGTGTCCAACGAGACACCGGAGGATCGGTCCAAATGAAGAAAATGGCGATGACGGACCCCTTGAGAGTCAGATCATAATGCCTCATAGCGCACGACAGCTAAGAGAGATGATAAGTCACATCCCAAAACTCTCCGAGTCAGGAGATCCCTCCGTGCATTTCAGGGACGTGGAGCAGACCGCAGCAGTCAATGACTGCGACGGGGTTGAACAGTCTAAAATGCTGCTGTTCTCCCTGGACAGTTCGCTCCTCCAGTGTCTCCCTGACGAGAGCAAGAGAGGGCACAGGGACTATGAGTTGCTACGGGATGAGATTCTGGAGATCATGGGAGAGGGGGACGGAACTCCGTTCCTCCGTTTAGAAAAGACAGTGCAGCTAGAGGGAGAACCCCCACGGGTTTTCGCCGACAGGTTGTGGCCAGTGTATCGGCGCAGCTGCCCGGGCGGGCCGGCCCGGGCCGGGCTGGATGGCGAACAAAGGGCTCACTGGCTTCGGTGCCTGGTAGCAGGTTGCCTGCCAGTAGTGAAGGAACAGGCCAAAGCATGGTTTGACCCCACTAACGCCCGCTCCACGGAGGAAGTAGTACTAGATCAGCTCACGATCAGTTATAGAAACAACAAGGGCAAGAAAACGCCTGTTGTGAAAGGAAAGGTGCATGAGGTGAGACCCGCAGCCTCTGCTAAAAAGGAATGGCGTCAGGAGGGAAATCGCCATCCCCAAGCAAATAGCAGTTGTTACGGGTGTGGGAAGGAGGGTCATTGGCGCAAGGACTGTAGGAATCCTTGGAAGGATAAGAGGGAGAGAGAGTTCGCCGCAGCCCAAGATCGAGCCCAAGCCCGAGTCGCCAATGGCCCGAGAGTTTCCCCAACACCAGCACAACCACAAGTGCAGGCCGTTGCCCCAACACCAGTCCAGAACCCAACCGTAGCTTTTGCCCCGAATGAAGGGGGTGGTGCGGTTGTGGACCCCGCTGCGATCGAGTCAGTCTTGGAGACTATGCGGTCTCTGATGACCTGGCAGGGGAAGGTAGCGGTTGCTAACAGCCCTATCGCCCCCGAGACCCCAGCCGAAACACCTAAATGACTGACGCCCGCGCAGCCCATCTACTTGTGTCCGCTCCGCTATGACGCTTGGAGAAGACCTGTGGTGGAGATGGAGGTGGAGAAACAAAGGGGTAGTTACCTGTTGGATACGGGAGCTTCGTGTACCTTGATCCACACGGACAAACCTTTTGCCTCACCTCTGTCCGCCCAGGCTCCATATTTAGTAGCGGGTTTCACGGGTAGAGCACAGGCTGGCGCGCACTCCCTCCCGCTCTCCATTCAGTTGGGAGCGCTCCACACCACATGGACGTGCATCCTATTGAAGTGGAAAGAGGGGGGGGGGAAAGGCATCCTCGGGGCTGATTTCTTGGTGGAACACGGGATCCTCGTGGACCTGAGAAATCACTGTCTCTGGGGAGCCGAGGGCGGTTTAGGTAAGGTAGTCGTAATCCCGGGGAAGGAAGAAAAGGGGGCCCTGTGCACTATGAAGCCATCAGGAGGTTACGATCTCGAGCTCATGATAACAAACGTCCCAACGGACTTGCAGGCGCGTGTGTCAGAAAATCTGACCGCGTTCGCCACCCACAAGCACGACTGCGGGAGAGTCACTGGGTTCGAAGTCAGCGTAGACGGGGACCCCATGATCCGACCCCAAAAGCAGTATAATTTCCCCAAGGAGGCAGAACCCGACATGGAGACAGCAATATCTTCATTGGTACAGCAGGGCGTATTGAGGACGATAGCCACCCACGTGAACTCCCCATTATGGCCGGTAAAGAAACCGGACAATTCGTGGAGAGCCACGGTGGACTATAGAGTCCTCAATAGTAATATCCCAGCCTGCGCGCCCACGGTAGCAGCAGTTGCAGACTTAATAGGGAGTATTCCAGCATCGGCGACCACATTCACGGTGCTGGACATCTCGAACGGTTTTTGGTCCATTCCGCTGCGGCGGGAGGACCAGTACAAGTTTGCCTTTACTTTCAAAGGGCAACAGTACACCTGGAACTGCTTACCACAGGGTTTTCACAACAGCCCCAGCATTTTCCATCAGTGTATGGCGGGGAGTTTGAAAGAGTTCAGCCAGCCCAACCAGATAGTGCAGTATGTGGACGACTTACTCCTGTTCACAGATACAAGGGAGCAGCACGGCCCACTGTTAGCCGAATTGTTGGAACTGTTAGAAAGGAAGGGTTTCAAAGTAAACCCAAAGAAAGCGCAGATCGGCCAGCAGGAAGTTAAATTCCTGGGTCTGGCCATCCGCGCTGGGGAAAGAGCCATAGATAAGGCCAGACGGGAATCTATACAAGATCTGCCGATTCCCAACACAGTAACGGGTGTAAGGTCCTTTTTGGGATTGACCGGGTACTGCAGAGATTTCATCGAGGACTATGCTGCCACAGCGGCCCCGCTACTTCGACTCTTACACAAGGGAGTCGAGTGGTCTTGGGACGAGGGGTGCCAGGCAGCATTCGAGAAGTTGAAAAGAGATCTGCAGACCGCGCCAGCCCTAGGGGCCATAGATGGGGGAGAGGAGTTCTTTCTGGAGGTAGCCGCTAGTGGGGACAGCCTGAGCGCAGTACTGCTCCAAGAGCGGCACGGCAAGCTAAGACCAGTAGTTTATTCCTCCAGGGTGCTCACGGATGTGGAGAGGAGTTTCTCCAATTGCGAACGGCATCTCCTGGCCACGCATTGGGCTGTGAACAGATCAGTGATCTTCACAGGGACCTCTCCCATTACGCTCCTCACCCATCACACCCCCACGAAGATGCTTCTGGACGGGAGGATTAAGGATGGGACCGTAAGCAGCGCTCGGATTGCGCGCTGGACCCTCCTCCTTTCCCAGATGGATCTCAAAGTTAAAGGCCTCTGCGCGCCAAGGCTCGCAGCCAATATGGCATATCCCGGGACAGCCCATCAATGTTCCGTAGAAGGGGTATGGGAAGTTAACATAGGTTTACGGGCCGGGATACATCCCACGGGCCGCGAGATCTACGTAGACGGTTCTAGCACTGTAGCTGACGGCAAGCGACTCACAGGGTGTGGAGTTTATGACCCTGCGGCAAACATTGCCCTGGCAATTAAGCTCCCCAGCACTATGAGCGCGCAGCAGGCTGAACTGTCCGCGGTGGCGTACGTGGTTACCCACCCCGAGATTTTCCCAACCCCATACACGATTTGCTCAGACAGCATGTTCACGTGCAATTCGTGTACGGAGTACCTCGCCATCTGGTCCCGACGCGGGTACACCTCCGCGGACGGGCGGCCTTTAACAGTTAAGCCCTTGCTGGAGAAGATCCTAGCAGCTGTGGGGGAGAAAGGAGAGGTGTTCATCCATAAGGTGAAGGCTCACTCCATTACAGAACCCCGCAGTCAGGGCAACCAGCAGGCGGATGCGCTAGCCAGGGAGGGTGCCCGCAGCGGCATTCTCTGGGACCCATACGAACCCGGACCCGTGGCGGCGATCCAAGGCAGGGAGGGAATTCCCGGGAACACAGGGGTGACACTGCCCCCAGACCTAAAGACCGTCCAAACCCTGGATCCCGCCCTAAAAGCAGTCCTAAAAGCCATCACAGAGGGCAAACAGGTAGAAGGTCCGTACAGTACGGCAGCCCTCACAGTCAAGGAAGGTATGCTGTTCCGAAAGGAGCAGTGGGTTGTGCCGCAGCAGCACCGAAGGGAATTCCTGCAATTGGCCCACGAGGGTCCAGGAGCGGGACATCCCGGACCTGAGGTCACCTGGCAACGGGTGGAACAGGCGGGATGGTGGCCGGGACTTCGGGACGATGTCCGCGAGTTCTGCGCAAGCTGTCTTGTGTGTGCTGCTAACAACCCAGACCCCCACAAAAGGAAGGTGCCCATGGGGCACATCAGGAGGGTAGAGGGACCATGGCAGTCGATTCAGGTCGACTACATAGGGCCCCTGCCCGCCGCCCAGGGAGGCTATAAGTACTGCCTTGTCCTGGTAGATGTGTTCACCAAATGGATAGAAGCCTTCCCGTGCAGAACAGCTACGGCACTGGGTACTGCTAAGATCTTGATTCGGGAAGTGTTCTCACGGTGGGGACTCCCCCGTTTTGTAGAGTCCGACCAAGGGAGTCAGTTCACCGGTCAAGTAATGCAGAACGCCCTCAGGCTCTTGGGCATTGAGGGAAAGTGGCACGTAGCATACAATCCCCAGTCATCCGGGATTGTTGAGCGTATGAATCGGACCCTCAAGGAAAAGCTGAGGAAAGAGACAATGGGCTCGCCCCAGAAATGGGCGGAGGTCCTGCCTTTAGTCCTCATGGGGATCCGAGCCAGCCAGTCCAAAAGCACGGGGTATTCCCCGCACGAGTTAATGACTGGAAGGATCATGCGAACACCCACCCATGTGCTAGCCCCGGTGCTCACTGAGGGCCAGCTCCGAGAGGTGAAACGGGACAAATTCGCCCAAACCCTCTTGGAGCGCCTGAGACAGATTTATGGGCAGGCGGCTGGGAACATGGGAAGACAGCACCAGGGAAATAAACTGTTGTTGGAACCTCGGAAACAACAAGAGTGGGTAGTCGGGGACCAGGTCATGGTCCGAAACTACGCCAGGGTAGGGAGTTTTGAACCACTGTACATGGGGCCATACAGCATTGTAGACAAAGCCAGCCCCATGGTTTATGCAGTGAAGACGCCCCGACGTACCAAATGGTTTCACATCAACCAGTGTAAACTGTTTAAACCGGGTACACCAGGGCCACCAAAGGGGACCAGGTCTGAGAACAAAGATCCTCAGCCTGTAACAGAGTCACAGACCACACAGGCTGGAGCAGTAGCCTGCGTGAAGGGAGAGGCCATCCCATTGGAGTGGGAGGTCTCATCTTTTGAATGGGATTTAGGCAGGGGAGAGCCCGAACAGCTCAACCTCGCTTTAGACCCAATCACGGAGGAGGAAGAGTCAGAGGACGGCAGTCCCGCCCTCGACTCAAGCTTGGGGGAGGTAGGGAGTGGGGGTGAAGACTCGTTACCTGTAGGGACAGGTGAGGTGGAGTCGGAAGCCACAGATCCCGACCCCGGGGGGGCGGAGCCTGAGGAAGGGGAGCTGGAGCCGGCAGCTGTGGAGGAACCACAGGCTGTGACGGTAACAGTCACGACCCCAGGTCCATCGGCCCCGGGAGCCCAACCCAACGCAGCCCCTCGTAGGTCAGCTCGAGCGCCCCAGCCCAGAAAATTTTGGCCAGATTCTCCCCATCCTCCCCAACCACGGTTTAAAGCAGCCCCAGGAAGACATGATCCCCGTTCAGCAGCGACAGGCTGCGGGGGATCAAGGCCAAAGATCAATGCAGCCCCACCGCAGGGTGTGGCACACGACAGACCTCACAGGGATTCGGAAAGCCGCCCCACGGAGGGCGGCGCTGTACATAAGTTAAGATAGGTAATTATGGTCATAGTTTAAGGAATGTAAAGTATATGGTGTTAAGAGTACAATTTTGAAGTCTGCCCGGTATGTGTGTTTGTTAGGGAGCGGGGTCCAGGAACCCGCGCGTCCAATTAATTTAGGCCAGCACCTATCGGGAGCCTGGCTACATCATTTTGTTGGTTACAGAAACCTGGGATACGATGGAAAGGATTGTCGTCGCGTTCATGGCGATCGGGTGCGGGTGGGCCTACCGAGGCCGCACCAAGGACGTCATCATTTTCGGGTGCTCCGGGGACACGGCCCCCATCGCAACGGATGGGACGGGGGAGCGAGAGGTAGAGGAAACCGCCACCTACTTCCACCAAGGGAGATGGCCAGGTTGGCTGGGAACGAATTCTATGGAATATTCCAGCAATTTCGGTTTTGCCTACCAAGAGACTTCATTAACGTGCCCTCGAGTGAGGATCCTAGCGCCCAGAGTCAGCGTCACCGTGGGAAAGAGGATTTGTCTGGTGTGCAATGGGAACGTACCACCAAGGCGATGGTGGTGGCTACGAAAGCTGGGAAAGGACATGAGAAACTCTACGGTCGAGTGGGAGCGACTGGGTAATAATACCCATCGGACTATTACGGGAACTCACGGACAATTACGTGTGTGTTGGGACAAATGGTGGGAACCGGATGAGGGAATATATGTCTGTATGTGGGGTTCGAGACGCGTCTGCCCCAAGGGCGTGTCCATCTTCTTCCAGAGGCAGTGGCAGGATGAAGGGAAGGGGATGAGATGGGATGTTAGCACTCGAGCGTGCGGAGCCCCATACTCCCCTATTCCGGTGAACGCCACTGAACTCATCACCCGCCCACGCAAGCCCCTGCCCACGCTTCCGGTAGCACTAGCCCAGAAAGGAGGGTGCCCAACCACCACCAGGGGACCCGGGAACGGTTTAGTATTGGTACCCACCGGTCAGGTGCTGTACCAAGGGGTACACTACGCGGTGGCCTCAGTGATTTTAAATCTCACTGAGGTAAGATTGCCGGAGTGGTGTCCCAAAGAAACGGAACAATTATACCAGGTCCTGTTAACCAGTATGTTTAGACAATTTTACGAATTTGATTTTGCCGACATCGACAGAGACAAATTATACACCACACCGCCAGAAGTTTTGGATCGAGTCGGGAGGCAAAGAAGGGGTACTGTAAATGACATATTCACTGCTTTTAATACCGGGACATCTGTTGTCAACGCTCTAGATAACGTGGAACTGCAGACACAGATCAACGGTTTAAAAGCCCAGTTAAGGAACATATTGACAGACGAAAACAAGGTCGTGGGTTCTGAGTTGCATGAGGACCAGGCCATGACACTACACTTTAAGGACATAATTGCTGAGCTGGAGAAACACGCGAGAACGGTAAATGCACTCATTAAGGAGGATCGGAATGCGTCCGATCAAGCTGCGCAAAACGAGGCCTGTGTGCTGTACGGGGCGTGGTTATTGGGCGAGGGCCGCAGTAATCTTGAGGATTTAAAACAGGGTTTGGTCCCGTCCTGGATCAGCAACAAGCACTTGCAAGCGCTCCACCCTTTTGAGAATGCATTAAGCCCGTGCCAGCTCAGACTAGCCGCAGAAGCATACCCAGTTCCAGTGGACTGCGGACATTCGAATCACACTATTATGGGAATAGTAGTAAGAATGCCGGTGTTGGGTCCCGCAGCAAAGCCCGCCCCGGTATACAGAGTAGAGAACATTGGAGTCATTCAGGGGGGCGCACACATTCGTTACGCAGTGGTCCCGCCTTACGTCATCAGATGGGAGCGTACGATGACAGGCACCGACCTCTCGGGATGTCGGAGCCGGGGAGCACACATCATCCTGTGTCCCCAGCACTTGAATGCCTTTTTGAAACCACAGTGCGGGTTCAGAACCGCTAGCGCGAAGCCGGTGAATTGCACCATGGAGGCAATGGCAGAGGACCATGTGCCCCCACAGGTAGCATATATCGGGGGTGGGACATACTGCGTCACCACTGCAGCGCCTCAGTACCGATATGGACAACACGAGTGGTGTTCGGTCGGTGATAGCAGTTTCTGTTTCAAACCCAGGGCCGAGGTTCAAGTGGCACAACAACGAATTGTTCCCATTCCTGCGCCCTCCACTGTACACATCACTATCAAAGAGAATTTCACAGACTTACAACGATTTGTCGCGCATTTTGGTTATGTCATTCCCCCTCTTCCCGAACACCTCACCAAGGTTTTAAAAGCCGTTATAGTTTCGCAGAAACATTTCTATACACTGGAGCAGAAGACTTTAGAGATAGGAAAAGACATATTGGATATAACCATCCCACCATGGTGGGACTTGTTCACCAACATAGAGGTCCCCGCCTGGATTAGAATAGCATCCCATATCCTAGTAGTATGTCAGGTTTTGATTGTGATATTTTTGCTCTTCGTGCATTGCAAAAGAGGCAAACGCCTCCAGAGGCACGAGAACACAGGAGAATGGAGAGAATGCTATGTGCAGATGGGGGAAGCAGATACCCCACTCTAAGCTGCTAGTATAAGATTAAGCGTCCCTCCATTTAAAAAAAAAAATTTTTTTTTTTTTTTTGATTGTTTTGGGTTATAAGGAAATAAGTATTGTCATGTTATTAGTTGTTCTTAAGTTTTTTTGGATTAATAAAAGATGCATGCAGATGGCGCAAAAGGGTATCAACCCCTGCCCATCTGACAGGTGAAGGTGTTATAGTTTAAGATTTGCTGTCTATGATTCCAAATGTGCATGAGGTAATTTTCATTTTTCTCCGGAAATGGGAACTGCATGTGTCGTGAGGGGCATAGATAGTTAAGTGCCAGGAATGTTTGGATGTGGGGAATCAGGGAAAATTTGCTCATCAAGGATTATTGATACTTTAAGCAAGCTATCAGTATCACAGGGGGGCCTGTAAGATTCGCAATTTTCAGCAAAAATCACGCAAGAAAACTGGATAAAATTAAGACTGTTTATTGACCAAAGTAAGCTTGCACAGAAAAACCTTTGATAAAAGGGCATACAAAATGGCCGCCAGGCCCCGTGATCAGTTTATGAACCATTTTATTTCTGTTACTGCAAGCCAGACAGGCTTGTGGATTGAAGACAGTGAGCCCACGAAAGCCAATCTCTGGGAACCGAAACTCAGAGCAACAGCATACATATTCAATGGATTATAAGTACAGGATGGGGCCCATCAAGATATGGGCGGACAATGTAAAAACACTTATACCCATTTATCGTACAAAGGAAAAACCGTTTAGCAGCCATCAAGGAAAATGTCCGGACCGATCAATATGCGAACCGAGCCACGGTGACAATGCAAAAGACATTGAAAGACATTATCGGCCAGGAAGGCCAGTTTAAGTTATCACCGGCTCCGTTACAAGACAAAGCGCCCCTGCAGAGATTTCTGCCCGCCAAAATTAATACAAAGACAGGACTATGATTTGGCGGGAGATAAGACTGTCCCAAAAGAGTATAACTATGGATTGAAAGTCCATCTAAAAAACTTCGGACTCCGGGTTACTTGAACAACTTCTTCTTCACTGCCACGGCTTTCTTGTTGGGCGACTTCAGGCTTCCATTTTCTTCAAGAACTTTCTTCTACGAGGAACGAACGAAGGGCGGACGGTGCCCGGATCGGCGCCTCTTCCACTTCGGCAGATCGATGAAAACGTTTTCGTCTTTTTAAAGACGGACGGTTTCGGTAAAAGGACAACGTGGTCGGTGTTCAGCCAAACAAGGCTCGGCCACGACGAGAAGACGACGAGGGTGGCCCGGGTACTGGGGTCGGGAGATCATCGACGACCCAGGCCGACGGAGAAGAAACCCTCTGGAGAACCGGCGATCGATGCCACAAGATTCTCCCAAGTGCATAGCCTGCATCTGGGTCTGCTCCATGAACCCAAATTGACTTGGTGGATCTCAACCTTAACGAGCGCTCATCGAGGCTGGGTCTACCCCACCGCCTCGAGGGAGGAGAGAATATCGACTGCGCCAGAAGTTTCCAAATCCACGTGACGACGGAAAGCGGTGCCAAAAAGGCTGCGAACCCCCCTTTCTCGCGATTTCGAGAGTGGTGAGCATGATCCCAAGTTCCCCAGGTCGAAACTTAGTTTAGGTATAGGGGAGGGAGTTAAGGGAAATCGTAATGTGTTTCCCCTTTTTCGATGTGCCGTGTGTTCCCCATTTCCATAGAGTCAAGTTCATAAATTTGTGCATGATTGTAGTAACTTTAATCTGTGCCTATGATATGTATTTTGTAATGTTTCAAACTGTTTAAAAATAAAAGCATCCATTTCGTGCTATTCAACCTGGTCTATTGAGTTCTTTCTCTGCACTACTGTTCTCTGCACCTAAGTCCAAGGTCTAGAACCGTAGGGGGGAGTGGGTCGAACCACTCAAGGGTAATTATTGCACGAAGCCTGGCAGGAGACCAGAAAGAGCAAGAGAAACCCCCTACAGTGGAAAGAGTCGAGGTATATTTCGAGGCAAACAAAATAGCGGAGGGGAAAAAGGCATCGATATTGCTAAACTTAATGGGCGCTAGAACGTATGGCCTATTGCGGGACCTGATTACTCCAGCCAAACTGAAGGCGAAGAGTTTTAACGAAATTGTTGCTGTCCTACAGGAACACTTAAACCCTGCACCGCTGTTGATAGCAGAAAGATTTAAATACCACCGGAGAACTCAGCACAAAGATGAGAGCAATGCTGAGTATCTTACGGAACTACACAAGCTATCAAAGCACTGCCAGTTCAGAGCAGGACTGGCAGATACCCTACGGGACAAATTTGTCTGTGGACTCCTGAGTGAAGGAACACAGAAGAAGTTACTCTCAGAGAAAGAGCTGACGCTAGATAAGGCTTTCAGCGTGGCAGTATCGTATGAAGCAGCAGCCAGGGGAGCTGCAGAAATTCAACAAAAACCACAGGAATACGGCACCCACGAAATGACACGGGGATTTGCAAAATGTTATCGCTGCGGCAGAATTAACCATGACCAGAAGGACTGCTGGTCCAAAGACAAAATATGCAGACAATGCGGGAAGATGGGACACATTGCACGAGTTTGCACGTCTGGGAAGAAGACCAGCGACAACAAAAAGGCTACTAAGGAACCGTACAAGAAAGTACAAAAGATGAGGGACAGTAGTTCCGAAGACCAGATGAGCGATAGTGAATCCGAGAACAGGAGACTAAGCTGTCTCAAACTTCACAATGTAATCGCAAAAGAGGATCACCGAACCATTTGGGTCATCCTCACGATAGCAGGGTCCCAAGTTAAAATGGAATTGGATACAGGATCAGCGCTAACCGTCATGAATCGACGAGACTACGAGCGGCTATTTTCACACATACCCTTGAGAGAGACATCCATCGTCTTGACGACATATACAGGGCAAAAAGTATACCCCAGAGGAAAAATAAGGGTGCCTGTCGAATACAATGGCAAGAAAATACGGAAATTGTATCTCCACATACTGCCAAATGGTGGACCACCATTATTGGGACAGGAATGAATCAGGAAGATAAACTTAGATTGGCATTCCATTCATGCAATGACGGTGGACGGTAAAAAAGATGAAGACGTCACTCCTGGACGATTGTCAACAATCTTAGCTAACGCCAAAGAGGTATTTCAACAAGAACTGGGCACGCTTAAAGGCGTAACCGCCTCGATAAAAATAGAAGAGAATGCAGTTCCCAAGTTTTTCAAAGCAAGACCGGTACCATATGCAATTCGCCCAGCCGTCGAGGCAGAGCTGGAGAATCTGGAGAAGGCGGGCGTGTTGCCTAAGGTCGACTGGAGCGAGTGGGCGACATCCATCATTCCTGTCATGAAGAAAACGTTAAGCAATAAGTCCGGGGAGCCAAGGAAGATTCGCATCTGTGGGGATTTCAAGGTGACGGTGAACCCAGTCCTTCACACAGTACAATATCCTCTTCCAAGGATAGAAGACATCTTTGCCTCACTGTCTGGAGGGAAGCGTTTTACAAAAATTGACCTAGCAGAAGCATATTTGCAGATGGAGGTTGAAGAGTCCTCTAGGAAGTATCTCACAATAAACACTCACAAAGGTCTTTACCAGTATCATCGATTGGTATTCGGAGTAGCATCGGCTCCGGCGATATGGCAAAGAGCGATGGAACAAGTCCTGCAAGGGATTCCGGGGACTCAGTGTTGCTTGGACGACATCCTTGTAACAGGTGAAGATGACAGTGAACACCTTAACAACCTAGAACAGGTGCTCACTAGACTACGGGAACATGGGCTGCGAGCCAACTGCCCCAAGTGCGAATTTTTTAAGAAACAGATATCGTATTGTGGTCACGTGATTGATGAAGAGGGGTTACATATGTCCCCTGACAAAATTGAAGCGGTTGTTAAGGCCCCAGCGCCTGAAAGTGTGTCGCAACTGAGGTCATTCCTCGGATTGGTGAATTACTATCATAAGTTTTTGCCGAATTTGTCGACAATTCTGCACCCACTGAACGCCCTGCTACGAACGGGGGTAGCATGGAAATGGAGTGATGATTGTAAGCATGCTTTTCAGAAGAGTAAGGACTTAATCACTTCAAGGGAAGTTTTGGCTCACTACAACCCAGCACTGCCAATCAGGCTGGCGTGTGATGCGTCTCCCTACGGCATTGGGGCGGTATTGTCACATAAATTCCTTGATGGTTTAGAGAGGCCGATAGCTTTTGCGTCACGCTCGTTAACTTCTGCCGAGCATAACTACGCCCAGATTGACAGAGAGGCCCCCAGCCTAGTGTGGGGGATGAAGAAGTTCAATCACTACCTGCACGGTCAAAAATTTACTCTACTAACCGATCATCAACCTCTTGTCTCCATTTTCAACCCTCAGAAGGGCGTACCGATAATGACAGCACAACGGCTGCAGAGATGGTCCCTTTTCCTAGGGGCACACCAATATGACATCGAGTACAAAGGAACTAAACAGCATGGAAATGCTGATGGATTGTCACGCCTACCGTTGCCGACGGTGGAAGAAGAAGACCTTGCAGTGGATCCAATGGAGTTATTCCACTCGACCATAGTCGAATATCTCCCTGTGACGAATGCAAACATAGAAAAGGAAACACGGAATGACCCGACATTATCACGGGTCTATGATTTAACGGTGAAGGGATGGCCAGCACATGGCGAACCACTGCTGCCAGCATTCTTGCCGAGAAGAGAACAGCTGTCAGTGTGCAGAGGAACCTTGATGTGTGGATCCAGAGTAGTAATTCCACCTAAGTTGACGGATAGAGTGGTCAATGAGCTTCATGAGGGTCATCTTGGTGGGGTAAAAATGAAGAACTTAGCCAGAGCGTTTGTGTGGTGGCCCGGAATCGATAGAGAAATCGAAGAGATGACCAAGAGCTGTGCAGGGTGCCAGAAGGTCCAAAACACCCCACCACAAGCTCCTCTGCATCCATGGGAGTGGCCCTCATCTCCATGGCAAAGGGTGCACCTTGATTTTGCTGGTCCCTTCATGGACTCGATGTTTTTAATTGCGGTGGATGCACATTCAAAGTGGCCAGAGGTAATAAAAATGTCCTCAACCGCCACGGAAAAAACTATCTCAGCTTTACAAACCATATTCGCCAGGAATGGGCTGCCTGAGCAGATTTGCTCTGACAATGGACCACAGTTTGTGTCTGAAGAGTTCTGGAGGTTCTTAAAGAACAATGGTGTTAAGCATTACACATCTGCCCCATATCATCCAGCCACTAATGGATTGGCCGAGAGGTTTGTCCAAACATTCAAGAAGGCTATCAAGGCAATGTGTAATGAAGATATACCCCTACAACACAGGGTGGACAACTTCTTGTTTGCCTACCGGAATGCGACACATGCGGTTACCAACCAAACTCCAGCCATGATGTTCTTCAATCGAAGACTACGATGCCGCTTGGATTTGGTTAAGCCAAACGTCCGAAGAGATGTGGAGAACAGGCAGTTTCAGAATATGAATGAAAGGCCGACCAGGAGTTTTAAGATAGGTCAACCAGTTTTGGCCCGGGACTACCGCACTGAGAAATGGCAGCCAGGAACGATTTGTACACGACAAGAACCTCTCATGTATACCGTGGACATTGGGGAGAGCATTGTAAGACGCCATGCTGACCAGATTCTAGAGTCACTGGAAAACATCAACTCCACACCACGATCTGATATATCTGGTAATGAAATCGACGTTCCAATTGCAGCTACCGCAGAACCGGTAATATTGGAAGCAGATGAACCAAACAACGACATTGATCCCGACTCAACATTGCCAGAAGAACCTGATACCCCAAAGAGGCGTTATCCAGACAGAATCAGGAAGCCTCCTCAAAGACTGACCTTATAATTGCTTAAAGTTAACCAATGTATCTAGCAACAGTAATTGTGATTGTAATTAGTTATCATTTAGTTGTTAAATGAATGTTATGTACTGTTTATCTAAAAGGGGAGGAATTGTTGTGTATGTACCTTTAAGAGAATAACTGGTCTCAGACTGCTGTACCGGCAGTGACCACCCCTGTATAAAAGGTGCTAGTGAGCCTCTGTGTTTTTAGTTTCACTATTGACTTCCACCAGTAACGACTTATTTTGTTCACTCCTGCTGTCCGTGTCTCAATTATTCACGGACGTAACAGTTAGAACTGTCAATGAAACCTTCCATCACTTTGCTGATGATTGAGCGTAGACTGATGGGGCGGTAAATGGTTGGATTGGGCTTGTCCTGTTTTTTGTGGACAGGACATACCTGGGCAGTTTTCCACTTTGTTGGGTAGATGCCAGTGTTGTAGCTGTACTGGAACAGCTTGGCTAGAGGCGCAGCTAGTTCTGGAGCACAAGTCTTCAGCACTATAGCCAGGATGTTGAATATATAGCTTTACTATATATTTTTCTTCTGAAGTAGAATGAGCATGAATAAATGCACAGGCCTAAAGATATAACTGCTATGAATAATTGAAGTTGTTGCAAATTTGTTTGGCTGCCATTTTATTTAGATTATAAAGTAACAGAAGCCTAAATGTAAATGAACAGAATGAAGAAGGGGTTAACTCTCCTGTTGAAAATTCCAGTGAAGTGTCGCGTGCATCTCTATATGCAATGCATTGACTCAGCAGTGAAACCATTAGAGACATTCAATTATGATCTGCTCCAGGAGGTCGATACAGACTCACCAGGCCACATTCAACTGAATTACCGTGCAGAGTGAGAGAGAGAAAAAAATGAAAGCACTTAACACATTCTTACAGAAGCAGCGTTGATTGAGGATTTTTTTCACTCTGTGATCTAGACCGATTTCCAGCAGGTGGTTGTGCACACTGTTATTCTCAAATATACATTATTTGTTTTAAATAGCTTTACTGAAACAGCACTCCTGTAAATCATAACACTTTAAAAAATAAACTGCACATTTGTTTTTCCCAGAGTTAACGGTGCCCAGTCGACATGAGTTGCAATTTGCAGTAAGGACTGTGGCATTTTGATGTGCTGTTGATAAAAGTGTTTTCAGAAAGGCCACACAGGTGCATATTCATAACTTATAGCAACCCAGGTGCTTGCAACCTACGTGCTACTGATCAATTTTAGGGCAACATTAAATCAGCCAGTTTGAATAGTTTACAACAACTTTTTAAAAGTAAAGTCTGCATTTCCATGACACAATACACACTGTTAAGATTGCTTTTTTGTCTTTAGATTGCTGAAGCAAAAAATAAATAGATTGGAAGTGCTGTCTTCTGCCATGAGTTTCCTACCCACTGCTTTGAAGCACATCTGCTTATTTACAGCATCAAGCTTCACTTTCTGCCACCCTGCGTTCAGCCCTGTTAACTGTACACTGTTATTTCCAAATGCATCAAGTCTTGCCAAATTTATACAAAATGCTGCATTGGCAAGCATTTATTCCTGACATAACCTATACACTTGAGTGAGAAAAGAGTTCAGGAGATGTTTCTTAATGCAGAGAGTTACAAACATACGGACAATGGCGGACAAGAAAACTACTCTCTGGTCCATTGAGCCTGTCTCACACAGTTGTGATATCTTGTGTATCATAGAAACATAGAAGATAGGAGCAGGAGTAGACCATTCGGCCTCTCGAGCCTGTTCCGCCATTTAATGAGATCATGGCTGATCATGCAAATTCAGTACCCTGTCCCTGCTTTCTCCCCATATCCCTTGATCCCTTTAGCCTTAAGAAATAAATCTAACTCCTTCTTGAATATATTTAATGAACTGGCCTCAACTGCCTTGTGTGGTAGAGAATTCCACAGGTTCACCACTCTCTGGGTGAAGAAATTCCTCCTCATCTCAGTCCTAAATGGCCTACCCCTTATCCTTAGACTGTGACCCCTGGTTCTGGACTCCCCTGCCATCGGGAACATCCTTCCTGCATCTAGTCTGTCTAGTCCTGTTAGAATTTTATAAGTTTCAATGAGATCCCCTCTCATTCTTCTAAACTCTAGTGAATATAAGCCTAATCAACCCAATCTCTCCTCATACGTCATTCCTGCCATCCCAGGTATCAGCCTGGTTAATCTTCGCTGCACTCCTTCCATGGCAAGAACTATGGAGAGAGATCAGGGCAGTGTGATTTGTTTTGGATTGTTCTAGCAAAGAGCCGGTACAGGCATGAGGGGAAAATGGTCTCCTTCTGTGCAGTAAACTTCTAGGGGTAGAATTTCTGCCTTGGGTTGAATCGCCAATCAGGCACAAATTGCGTCCAAAATTGCGCTAGTTTTAAGAAGTGATTTTTCTCCCCATGCTTCCATGCAAACTCATTGGCATATCGGCAAACATAAACTCTGCCATGAACCAGCGCAGTCGGGCAGCATTTCAGAACATTTAATTTTAATTTTGCTTTAAAAAATATTCCTTGTTGTATTCAAGAATGGTAACTTGGTGCAGTTTGATTAAAACAGCTGAAAACGGGTTAGTCACAAAAAGTACGCATTTTAATCAGAGTGTCTAGTCCACCACCTGTGAGTAACCCAACTTTAAATAACTGAAAATGACTTTAAAAAAACTATACAGAGCCATTTGCTAGTTATATTCGGGTACAGTGGTCAGTTTCTTAGTAAATTAAATATATATATATTCTAAAGCTTTTAAAACATCCCTATTAGTGTCCTTGCTCCCAAAAGAAGCAGCTTAATTTTAAGAGCCCCCTCGAAACAAGGAAATGGCAGGCCAACTAAATACATACTTTGGTTCTGTCTTCACAAAGGAGGACACAAATAACCTCCCAGAGATGTCGGGGAACATAGGGTCTGATGAAAGGGAGGAACTGAAAGAAATCAGTATTTGTAGGGAAATGGTGTTAGGAAAATTGATGGGACTGAAGGCCGATAAATCCCCAGGGCCTGATGGTCTACATCCCAGGGTACTTGAGGAAGTGGCCCTAGAGATAGTAGATGCATTGCTGGTCATCTTCCAGAACTCGATAGACTCTGGAACGGTACCCATGGATTGGAGGGTAGCTAATGTTACCCCACTATTCAAAAAAGGTGGTAGAGAAAAAGCGGGGAATTATAGACCGGTAAGCCTGACATCAGTAGTGGGGAAAATATAGGAGTCTATTATAAAAGATGTAATAGCAGAGCACTTGTAAAGCAGTGACAGGATCGGACAAAGTCAACATGGATTTACAAAAGATAAATCATGCTTGACAAATCTACTGGAATTTTTTGAGGATGTAACTGGTAAAATAGATAAGGGAGAACCAGTGGATGTGGTGTATTTGGACTTTAAGAAGGCTTTTGATAAGTTCCCACATAAGAGATTAGCGTGCAAAATTAAGGCACATGGGATTGGGGGCAAGGTATTGACTTGGATAGAGAACTGGCTGGTGGACAGAAAGCAAAGAGTTGGAATAAACGGGTCATTTTCCGAGTGGCAGGCAGTGACTAGTGGGGTACCGCAAGGATCGGTCCTAGGACCCCAGCTGTTCACAATATATATTAATGATCTGGACGAGAGAATTGGATGTAATATCTCCAAATTTGCAGACGACACAAAGCTGGGTGGGAGGGTAAGCTGTGAGGAGGATGTCGTGAAACTCCAGTACGATTTGGACAGGTTGGGTGATTGGGCAGAAACATGGCAAATGCACTATAATGTGGATAAATGTGAGATTATCCACTTTGGTGGCAAAAACAGGAAGGCAGATTATTATTTGAATGGCAATAGATTGGGAGAAGGGGAAGTGCAAAGAGACCTGGGTGTTATTGTGCACCAGTCGCTGAAGGTAAGCATGCAGGTGCAGCAGGTGGTTAAGAAGGCAAATGATATGTTGGCCTTCGTAGCAAAAGGGTTCGAGTACAGGAACAAGGATGTCTTGCTACAGTTGTACATGGCCTTGGTGAGACCGCACCATGAGTATTGTGTGCAGTTTTGGTCACCTTACCTGAGGAAGGACGTTCTTGCCATGGAATGAGTGCAGCGAAGATTCACCAGGCTGATACCTGGGATGGCAGGAATGACGTATGAGGAGAGATTGTGTCGATTGGGCTTATACTCACTGGAGTTTAGAAGATCGAGAGGGGATCTCATCGAAACCTATAAAATTCTGTCAGGTCTGGACAGACTAGATGCAGGAAGGATGTTTATGATGGCCGGGGAGTCCAGAACCAAGGGTCATAGTCTAAGGATAAGGGGTAAGACATTTAGGACTGAAATGAAGAGGAACTTCTTCACCCAGAGAGTGGTGAACCTGTGGAATTCTCTGCCACAGAGGGCGGTGGAGGCCAGTTCATTAAATATATTCAAAAAAGAGTTGGATATATTTCTTGAGGCTAAAGGGATATGGAGAGAAGGCAGGGACAGGGTACTGAATTTGGATGATCAGCCATGATCTCATTGAATGGCGGAGCAGGCTCGAAGGGCCGAATGACCTACTCCTGCTCCTATCTTCTATGTTTCTATGTTTCTATGAAGGCCCACAAACGAGTTCAATTAGCAAAAGCTCGCTGACGTAATAAAACTCATTACGCACTTGGTTTGAGTATAAAGCAAGGCTTTAATCAACTTGTATCAGAACATGGAGGTCTAGTTGTACTTTACTAGTTCCTGTCTTACAAAATGTCCCTGGGCAAGCTGGGCCCACGCCCGAGTATTTATACTCCTTCGACGGCGCCACCAGCTGGCCGTCCAGCATTATTTCATCAGTAGTTTCTTGACGAATGATGAGATTTATAATATTCTTCCTGCCTAAAAGATTTGGAAGTCCGACGACTTCCTCTTAATGGATTAGGCGGACCACGAATAGCCGCAGTCTTTTAGGTCTTTGTTTCTGGCTCGAAGGCACATCTCCCCAGACCGTGTCTTGGTCCTTGTGCCGCTCGATCCATACCGGTGGATCGACAGGGCCTGTGTTGCCGTGATCGACCTGAGGGAGGCTGGGGAGATCATGACTCCGGGTGCGGGTCCCCACAGGCGCAGAGTTGGCTTCATCCTGTTGGATAGTCGGGGATTGACCGGCATCCTGGCCTCGGGTGGCCATCCCATGGGGAGCACTCGGCTCCCCCAGTGGATCCGATGGGGCAGCCGGCAGATCTCGCGATGTCCCAGGTAGGGCGTCATCTTCGAGGGAGCACAGAGTGTCGGCATCATCACCGTGGGTCCCTCTATCAGTTGGGTCTGCGGAGCCAGCAGGACAGGGAGCCAGGTCCCGGAGTGAAACGGTGGACTCGCGGCCATCAGGGTACCGCATGTGCGCGTACATGGGATTGACATCCGTGAGTCCTACCTCGTCAATGAGGGGATCGTTTTAGAAGATCGGACGAATCTTCGGAGCAGCATGGGGCCGGGAGCTTCCAGCCATGACGGTAGGGACGTCCCATGAGTGGAGCGATGCTGGAAGCTGTAGAATCGCTCGTGAGGTGTGATGTGCCTTCAATAACCACAAAACTAGAAGTTATAAACTTTAACAAGTTGGCTTTTAATCACTAAGGTCAGAGCTAACATCTCAACACACTGACTGGCTCGTAGGAATGAGTCATAAAGATCCTGGGATCTTTATGTAAGAGAAGTCAGGGGTGGAGCCAAGAGCCAAGACCTGAAACATTCCAGGTTAGTCAGGAAAGAGGAAGTGAAACTATACACCGTGTGGGGGAGGGTAATATACATGAGTGCAAAACAAATACAGGCAAGCCAAACACATTTCATTACAAGGTGTGACATTGGTGGATGTAGAAAGAAGAGACCTGATGGAATGCAACACGTCAGGGAGCATAGTTTCTTACTGCTGGTCTGGTAGGTTGCGTGACCTCAGTGCAAGATGAACAGCTTTCCAAATTATAGCGCTGTATCTCTCAACCTATCTGTTACCGATGGGATGGTGTAAGAATTCGCAATAATTTACAGTTCTGAAGATTAATTTTTTTGATTAAAGAATCCCTGGGCGTTGTGCTTTTAAATTTCCAGGGATAAAAATGGCTGTTACCACATGGCCGAAGACAAAGGACAATGCTTTGTTTACAAAGCAATTGAATGCTATTAGCATTTGTTTGTATATTGAGTGGATACATCTAAACTGCAGAAGAGACTTTTGTATCTTGAATGGGAACCGTTTAAGCACTGAATGGGTTTTTAAATCACTCAGCACTGGACAATAGGGCTGTTGCATTCTCTTTTGTTTTAGCCCAGGTGAACTCCGGATGTGGGCGGGATCATTTCGGCCCCACAGTGCAGACTCTAACCCAGTCCAACCACTTTGAGTTAGCCAATCATAGCTTTCTCTTGTGTATTGGACCCTTTGGGCGGGGAATTTTGCACACAGCCCTTGCAGGGCAGAACGGCAGGACCTCAGCAGGTATAAAAGATAGCTGCTGAGAAGCTATCACTCTCTTTCTTTACTTTGCTGGACCACAGGTGAGCAGGGTGTTCTGACTCCTTGGCAAGGCAACCTAGCAGGAGTTAGGGGGTGGTGATTTGAGGGTAATTGCTAAGATTGTTTAAGTAACATTGGAGCCATTTTATCCCTTGTTTTTGCCATCTGCAACCCCGTTATATAGTTTTACTGCAATTACTGTGTTCGTGTGGTATAGTTTATTCTTTTGATTGTAGTTTATTTAGGTAATAAAACTTGATTTTTCTCTCATCCAAACCACTTGTCCGTTTTAATATCATTAATTATAAGTTCCTCCACTCAGAACTGAAGGAGGGGTAGTGATTCGAAACCGCTGTTTGTAAATTGGTTTAGAGTGCAGAGGCAAAGGCTGCTGGCCAGGTGAATTACCGTAAACCAGGTAAAAGGTTGGAATTGATCAGTGCTAAGAGGCAAAGGCTGCTGACCAGGTAATTGCCATAAACCAGCAAAAAGATGCCCCCCCTTACAAATGGCGAGCCAGGTAGGAGTGGAGGCAGCCTTTGATTTAATAAGTGGTCTGGATCTGGAGAAAGTACCAGCTCTTGTTTCTCTCGTTTTCAGTATGTGGGTCGCCCTGCGAATTTTAGAGGCAGTGTGTAGGCTGACCTATCAGGGTATAGGTGGCTGGTTTAGGAAGGGTGAGATGAGCGTGCAGGAGGAGGTTAAAGAGGCCAAGAATCGGGAGTCCCTGCTTGAAAAATGCCAGGCGGAGGTAGAACGCCTCAGAGAGGTGTATGAGGCCAGAGCTAGTGGAATGAGGGTGCGGGAAGAGAATGCACGCCTCACACTAGAGGTCACGAAATGCCAGGCATTTATAGAGCACCTTGTGCAGGAAGTCACAGAGGCAAGGGACTGTGAGATGAGGCTACAAGAGGAGAATGCACACCTCACCCAAGAAGCTAGCGAGGGAAAAAGCCATGCAAGAAATGAGATAGAATTCCTAAAGTACCAAATCACTGAGGCCAGGGAAAATGAGATGAGACTGCGGGAAGAGAATGCCAGGTTTGGTGAAGCAGATCATGGCCCCTGTAGGGCAGAGATAGAAAGTCTTAACATGGCTTTAAAGGTAGCAAGGGGTATGATTTGCGTGATCAGCCCAAAGGCAGGTCAGCTGGATTTTACTGGCAGCCCAAATCAAACCGCCCCAGAGGCAACACCCAGGGAAAGGCTGGCTTGGGAATTAGAGACCCCAAGACCGCAGCCCGCAGCTCCGAGTCTTGAGGAGCTCTGGCAGCGAGGAGGGGTGGACAATGGGGTGGTAGGAGAACACCAGCAGGTCCCGCTAGGCAGGCGGGGACCAGGACCAGTGTACCCCCTCCAACAACGAAGGTACGGTCCGCCTGTGAGGAGTGAGCCTGAGAATAGGAATCCTCAGCCCACAGCAAGTTCAAGTTCACAGGCAAGCACTGTGGCTTGTGTGTGGGGAGGAGCCATTCATGTTCAGAGTAAGCTGTTTAAGCCAGGGAACAGGGAAGGAGAGTTCTGGGACCCCGTAGAGCAGGTCCAGTAGCAGAAATCCGGGACAAGGGAGGCACACAGGGGATAGTTTTGGCCCCAGGCGAAAGGCAGGTCAAAAATTCCCCATTTAAAGCCACCTGGGTGAGGGAACATGAGTTTGCTGTCCATGCAAGTTCAAGTTCACAGCCTACAAAGACAGGCAATGTGGCTTGCTTCCAGGGACAGGTTGTCCTGCCCACAAATTGGGACACTTCCCCACGTCAGTGGGATCTAAATTTTGGCAAAAGCTTAAATTCGACCCAAAGTTCAAATTTAAAAGGATTATGTGGCTCAGAAATGGAGAAACAGCAGCCTGAGATTAGAAATCAGCAGGCTGCTGCCCATTCATTCACTGAAACTGCCCGCGCATGCGCAGGCGCTGGTCTGGAGACAGGAATCCCCCAGTCTTCCGAACAGCAGATTCACGCAGGTGCAGTGGCCTGTTTAAAGGGACCAGCTTCTCAGCCAGCTTCTAGAGTGGTCCCCTCCATGATGTGGGACCCTGGGGGGGCAGGGATAGCAATCCCTCTTGCAGGAGACATAGGGAGGGAGCTAACACCAGGTTTTAAACATGGGGGGAAAATTTCCAGCCACCAGCAGCGGGTGGTGAGAGTAAACCTGCCCCCAGCACAGGAGTGGGCAGGGAAGAGCAGAGAAACCCAGAGAGAGATTTGCACCAGCAGGCTGCCAGGTACATTATACAGTGCGGGCTATTTGGACATGGGGGAGAAGGTTCCCAGCCAGTTGGGACTGTGACCCAAGCTCACGGTCTGCCAGTCAAAGTTTCCCCCATAGCGACACCCCTCAGAAGGTCTCAGCGGGTGCCCCAGCCTAAGAAAGCATGGTCACCCATTTTACAGTGGAGTAGGGCGGACTCCCGAACCGGGGAGAAGCCAAAGAACAGAGGTCCCCAATCAACAGCCATAAGCTGCGAGGGACCAGGGACAGGAGGCAGTCCAGCTTCACTGCAGCCAGTAGCAATCTGCGACAGTGCCAGAGATTAGCCTGGCCGTCCGGAGACGGGCGGCATTTGTATTATAGCTATGTGTGTGTATATAGCTTGCTTTAAGGTGTATTTTAAGTTTTGTTGATATAACTAGATTTAAGTTTAAGTTTAAAGAGTTTAAGTTTACATGTGTGCCGAATGTTTGTGTTTTGGTCTGAGGTCGAGGGACCCGACCATGTTTCCATCTAAGGCAGCAGGTCAGTGAGACCTGGCTGCATGTCCTTTTAAGTTTTTGCAGGAGATTGGAAAATGAAGCAACCATGTTCGCCCAGCCCGAGCTGGGCATCGAATGAAGATACGGAGACAGAATGTTGGGGATCACCTCGCCACCGGACGAATCCAGGAGACCCCGCAGCGATCTTTGGGAAAAACCGGACAGTGTCCGGAGGAATTTGCCTACTCCTCCTACAGGGAGGAGATGGCCCCAGCTGGGTGGGGCACGGCCCCCAACCCAGCACTATCCTGACTGAAGTTCACTTGCGGGAGACCCCGCTGTTGAGGAGTCACGATGGGGAAGCACGGGCGCTTTGTGATAGGGACGCGTTCCCCGGGAGTGGGTGGTGATGGCCTGGGAAAGAGTGCATAGGGAGGGGGAGACCCAAGAGTCGCGTGGGTGCGTTCGGGGAAGGGAGGAACTCACCCGGGGGCCCACGGGCAAAGTGAGGGTAAGTGTGGCTGGGAAGGATGAGTGGGTGGCCGGATCAGTGTGGGGCCAGGGAGAGCGGCCACACAGGCACCCATCATTTTCTACAGCCAGTCGAGGGTAGACGGGAGGGGGAAAGACTGGGAGTTGAGATCCCATGCTCCCCGGTCTCGGTCTGTGCTAAGGTATATTTTAAACAGGAGGGGTACCCCGCCTCCACAAAAGGACAAGGGAATGGCTCGGGGCTGGCGGAGCAGACTGGTCTGTAAATCCATTCTGCCTGTTTTAAAGTTAAAGACAATCAAAGGGGGGTGGAAGGTACTTTTACTGCCCGAGTGGGAGGAGCAATACCCACTCGAATTTTGCGACCCATCATCGGCACGTGATGATCGGAATTTATTTAAGCATGTTGTTTCAAATGTTTAATGATTTTTTGTATTTTGTGTTGCAGCCCCAAGTTGAGCAGAAAAGCGTAGGATCCTCTCCGTGCTTGGGACCATTTTGTGACAACTCCAAGTTGAGCAGAGGCGTAGGACCCTCTCCGTGCTTGGGATCATTTTGATTACATTGTGTAACTAAGATTGCAACATTTTGTAATAAGTTATGATGTAAAAAAGGTGATTGTAAATTTGGTTAACATTGTATAATTTTACAAGCGTGTAGGGGTATGAGACCCCTTATTGAAAACTGAAGTATCTGTAAGATGCCTACCGTACCATGGTTTTTTTCTTGAATTTAAGGGGAATAGATGGGACGGGATCAGTGGCAGATAGCTATTAGGTAAATATAGGGGATGGTTGTTTGTGAGGGGTCAGAAATTATTGCTCATTTCTTCAAGAGGATACTACAAGCAAGCTGGAAGTATCCAAGGGTGGACTGTAAGAATTCGCAATAATTTACAGTTCTGAAGATCAATTTTTTTGATTAAAGAATCCCTGGGCGTTGTGCTTTTAAATTTCCAGGGATAAAAATGGCTGTTACCACATGGCCGAAGACAAAGGACAATGCTTTGTTTACAAAGCAATTGAATGCTATTAGCATTTGTTTGTATATCGAGTGGCTACATCTAAACTGCAGAAGAGACTTTTGTATCTTGAATGGGAACCGTTTAAGAACTGAATGGGTTTTTAAATCACTCAGCACTGGACAATAGGGCTGTTGCATTCTCTTTTGTTTTAGCCCAGGTGAACTCCGGATGTGGGCGGGATCATTTCGGCCCCACAGTGCAGACTCTAACCCAGTCCAACCACTTTGAGTTAGCCAATCACAGCTTTCTCTTGTGTATTGGACCCTTTGGGCGGGGAATTTTGCACACAGCCCTTGCAGGGCAGAACGGCAGGACCTCAGCAGGTATAAAAGATAGCTGCTGAGAAGCTATCACTCTCTTTCTTTACTTCGCTGGACCACAGGTGAGCAGGGTGTTCTGACTCCTTGGCAAGGCAACCTAGCAGGAGTTAGGGGATGGTGATTTGAGGGTAATTGCTAAGATTGTTTAAGTAACATTGGAGCCATTTTATCCCTCGTTTTCGCCGTCTGCAACCCCGTTATATAGTTTTACTGTAATTACTGTGTTCGTGTGGTATAGTTTATTCTTTTGATTGTAGTTTATTTAGGTAATAAAACTTGATTTTTCTCTCATCCAAACCACTTGTCCATTTTAATATCATTAATTATAAGTTCCTCCACTCAGAACTGAAGGAGGGGTAGCGATTCGAAACCGCTGTTTGTAAATTGGTTTAGAGTGCAGAGGCAAAGGCTGCTGGCCAGGTGAATTACCGTAAACCAGGTAAAAGGTTGGAATTGGTCAGAGCTCAAAGGCAAAGGCTGCTGACCAGGTAATTGCCATAAACCAGCAAAAAGATGCCCCCCTTACAATGGTACGGTGTCATTTTACTTGTGGCAATTCCCCGTTAGGAGAGATAACTTTTGAGTTTGCTTGACATGAAGGAGGGACCCTGATCAGAGTGGATGAAATTGGTCGTACCACAAAGGGAAAAGACTTGATCAAGGCATTTAATCACTTTGGAAGTAAGCATATTGGGACAGGGGAAAGCAAAAGGGAAAGCTTGAATATTCATCCACCATAGTAAGTAAGTAGGTGTTTCGCATTGAAGAAGGCAATGGCCCTTTAAAGTCAATGCTGAGTCGCTGCATAGGCTGCATAGCGTGTAAGAGCGAGCCATCCGATGGATGGAAGAATTGCGGTTTTAATTCCGCACAAATTCTACAGGAGGAGCATGTTCTTTTCATATCTTCCATAGAAAATGGGAGATTTTTAGATCGCACAAAGTGCAACATACAGGTAACGCCAGGATGGCATAAGTCAGTATGAAGATCCGCAAGAGTCGAAGTTGACACAGAAAAGCAGAATGCCCGCGTGAGGGTATCCGGGGCCACATTCTCTTTGCTGGGTCGATAATGTATGGTGTATCCAAAGGTGGCCAATTCCATCCTCCAGAGTTGTATTTTGTTATTCTTGATCTTAGTGCGTTTCCGGTTATCCAGCATAAAGGCCACGGAGCGCTGATTGGTTATAAATGTGAAATGGCGACGAGCGAGAAAATGACTCCATTTACGTACAGCTTCAATGATGGCTGTAGCCTCCTTCTTGACAGGTGGATAATGGAGCTCGCTACCCTGCAAAGTTCTGGACAGAAATGCATTGGGTCGACCACCTTGATTCAAGGTAGCAGAGATTGCCACATCCGAAAGCTGAAATAACCATTACCTCCAATGGAAAAGACTTTGCGTGAAGCAAGGGCTGGATCTTGTCGGAGAAGTGGGGTATCCATTTCGCATAATAGGCGAACATGCCGAGTGCCCGATGAAGACAGCCGAGATATATTATTTCATGAGTAGTTTCTTTATGATGATGAGATTTATAACACTCGCCATGGCGATTAGTTCAATCTGGGGGCGTGGCCAGTTTTGTGGGTGGGGCCGGCTTCCAGCGCCACATTTTTTAAACCAGCGCAAAAGGTCTCGAAAACTCGAGTTGTGCTGGACGTAATTTGCACTTTGAATTCTGCAATCTTTTGTGCTGGTTTGGTTGATTTCGGAAAAAATTGCACTGTAAAAAGTGCAACCAAGTGCAAACTCCAGGCTCTATGGGCTGGATTTTGACAATGGGGAGCTTTTGGAGGCGGGTCTCCCACTTGTCGGTTTTCAGTCACACCTCCATCAACTTCTGGCCAACCACGCTATTTTCCCTTGGTTGACCTTGTTAAGCCTGCCCAGTGGGCTTAGCAGGCCAAGTAAGGGAAAGTCGGTGACAGAGAACGTCAATGTATGACATTGACAGATGAATTGTCATCATTTGATAGCTCTGTGAAGCTGTCAAACACTGACATTCTCTGTAGTTTGATGAGTTCTTGAATTCAAGGCTCAGCAAACCTCTTTATTTAGCAGAAATTAAATGGCTGTTGCATTGGAGAATGCAGCGGCCATCTGTCATCTCTGCCGCAGAGATGTGAGACTCTCTGCATCCCCAACTCTTGAAGCCTGCAGGAAGAAACAAAGGTAAGTTAACATTTACTAACACTTTCCACTTACCTCACATACTTACCTCTCCACACTTGCACCCATCACTTATCTTCACAGCGCACTTTTGCACCCGCAGACCCCTACAGACCCACTGCCCAACTCGGTGACCCTGGCGGGGTTTGGAGCCTTCGGGAAGCCTGCATTTCTGTGGGTAAAATGGGGATAATGCTCTTATCTGCCTGTTAACTACCTGTTAATGGGCGGATAAGTGGCACTAATCCCCTTCCTGCCTCCAAGGAGATGGGACCCGGCTTCTGGCAAGATGGCACGGAGGCGGGTTTGGGGCGGTATGGGCACCTGCCCCCAGATTCTGCCATTTTCCCGGCAGTCCCGCCTCCTTACCCGCCTCCCCAGGGCTGGTAAGATCGCGCCCTATGGTATTATTGTTAATTACCAATCTACATCTACATATTAATAAAATCCCTCAATCATGTCAACTTTTTCACAACCAAGGGCCACACTTCTGCCCTGGTCGACACTGCATGCTGTTCATGCCATTAAAATCATGTTTTGACATTTGAAAAGAAAAAAGAAAGACTTGCATTTACGCAGCGCCTTTCACGACCACCGGACATTTCAAAGCGCTTTACAGCCAATGAAGTACTTTTTTGAAGTGGAGTCGCTGTTGTAATTTGGGAAATGCGGCAGCCAATTTGCGCACAGCAAGATCCCACAAACAGTAATGTGATAATGACCAGATAATCTGTTTTTGTTATGTTGATTGAGGGATAAATATTGGCCAGGACACCGGGGATAACTCCCCTGCTCTTCTTCGATTTGATCATAATGTAAATGGAAGATTGATGTTAAGATATGAAATAGTGCTGCAGATTCATGCATCTAGTTTTGCAGTTCAATTGCTAGCACTTTCACCTCTGACTCGGAAGGTTATGGGTTTATGTCTATTCCCTAGACTTCAGCACAGGAGCTAGACTGAGACTCCAATGCAGTATCCAAAAGGTGTCTACAGTGTCAGAATTGTTGTCGTTCAAATGAGATGTTAAACTGAGATTTTGTTATCTTTTGGACAAAATTCTGGTCTTTCAGTTGCATGTTAAAGATGTATATGACACTGCTTAAATAAAAAGCCAGATAATTCTGTTGATATCCTGGCCAACAATCCTCCTTCGACTAACACCCACAAACAGGAATTAACTGGTCTTCCTGTGATCTAAATGATTGGCTCATTTCCCTGCATAACACTCACTGCATTTCAAAGTAACTATTTTAGGTGAACTGTGATGAGGTGTTACATAAATGCAATTCTTTCTTTAAGTCTGTCATTTTATTTTGAGGACCCATCACTACAGAATTCACATTATTTCACGAACATTCTCTCTATCTGAACCTGGAGTGGCTGTACTTTTTAAAATAATTTTTTTTCTGATGCAATCTGATTGGGCATTATATATTTGAGCAATTCTGATTGGTGAATCAAGAAGAAAACACAAGAGATTTAGCCAATGAGGGAGAAACTAAAATGGTTAGACATTCATGACCGACTCAACATTTCTTCTATAAATAATTTCAAGTAACAAGCCAGTAAATAAATCAGTAAGAGGGGAACCTAAAAGGCATCTGATATTTATTTTGCACTCTCAAACATTTTCTGGAAGACAAAAGCAAAAATAGAACGTTGTACCTTTTAAGTCTGGTGGTGTTTGACAAGAAATAGCAGCTGATCCCAGCAATGACATTGCAGCCTTACTTACAGGTGATGAAATAGCAACTGGTGCCGGCAAGCGGAATTGTGCTTCTGCTCTGCAGTAGAGATGCTACTTAATGTGTTACAGTCAGTCCCATTTAAGGAATATTTTAGTTCAAAAATGAAGTGTCTGCCTCTTAATACGTCAGCTGTGGCTCATTTGGGAAAACTCTCGCCTCTGAGTCAGAAGCTCTCGCTGCAGAGACTTGAGCGCCTTGCCGTCTTTCGGATGAGATGTTAAACCCCGTCTGCCCTCTTAAGTGGATGTAGCATATCCCATGACACTATTCGAAGGAGAGCAGGGGAGTTATTCCTGGTGACCTGGCCAATATTTATCCCTCAACCAACATCACTAAAACTGATTATCTGGTCATTATCACATTGCTCTTTGTGGGATCTTGCTGTGCACAAATTGGCTGCTGCATTTCCTACATTACAATAGTGACTACACTTTAAAAGTACGTAATTGGTTGTAAAGCACTTGGGACGTCCTGAGGTCGTGAAAGGCGCTATATAAATGCAAGTCTTGCTTTCTTTCTTCATATTTAGGTGCTTATCAGCATGAGCTGACCTTTTTACTTTATGCCGAATTATTCTGATATAATAAATGTGACCACTAAATTTCAAATGAGATAATGTTATCCTGTAACTGAACTTTTTTTATTGGCAGTTTTAGACTCAAAAATGTGGCGCTAATTATCAATACACAGTTAACAGTGCCATTATAGTACAGATTGGTAATCACTTAATTAGAGCCAATATCTAAATTGCTTTGGTGTCTTTGAAATACATTTAAACTTAAACTGTTGTAAAAACAACGAGATTGATATATATGAGCACATTCATTGCTCGTTAAATGTAGGTGAAGGGATACAACCCATGGGGCAGGATACCAGCAAGGTAAAAACAATGGGTGCAAAGACATGATCAATAATAAAGTCGTGCCTCAGTGATTGCAAGCTTGCTTTCTGAAACCTGTAAATTACATAGAGGTAGTGATGAATAACAGAGGAAAGGAGTTCCACGGTTTTGAGATCCTGAGAAAGTAGTGGCAAACTTTCTCCAGAGTAATGTCTGAGTTACTTTGCAAAGGGCTCAGTTTGCTTTTAGTGAATCAATCATGCATTAAATGAGTGTTTTTTTTAATCTCCTCCTGTTTTTATTAGAATAGTCCCAGGAACTCATCATTTCATTTTTGCAGTGCTCTTGAAGCTAGGATGCACTATTGAGCAACCAAAAAATAGCGTTAATGCTCCATCTCACCAATAACCTTCTTAATAAGTGTGCCTGGACTACAAATAACGTTGCGTGCAACAATCTATCCGGAGAGTATACAAACTGAAATGGTGTCAGAGCGTTTAAGATGCAGAAAGTCTCCCTTTACTGATAAGCCACTTCTCAAATGACCTTTATGAAGAGTTCAGCAAGCTTGGGAGGTAGTCACCCAGGAGTCAATGTGACCTCCACAACTCACTGCGCTTGGGGCTGTAAGTAAGGTGTCTGATTTGAAGAAAATTGCCATGAGGATCACTGTCTATTCTGTCACACTGTCACATATGGGTGTGCCTGCCAATTATTTTACATTGCTATGTATTGGTATGAGTACCAATTATCCCACCTTGGTAGAAATGTGCATCCAAGTAGGTTGCAAGTGTCAGCCATGTTTGCCTGAATAGTTTCAAGGAAGAGTATTGTTAACCTGAATTTAAGCAGTACCAGGAGGTCCAAAGAAATTTAGAAGTCCATGTACACAGATCATTAAAATGTAGTGGTCTGGTATAAAAATAATCAAAAAGGCTAATGGAATGTTAGACTTTATAACTAGAGGGCTAGAATATAAAGGGGAGGACGTTTTGCTGCAGCTACACAAATCCCTGGTTAGACCACATCTGGAGCACTGTGTACAGTTCTGGGCACCACACCTGAGAAAAGATATATTGCTCTTGGAAGGAGTGCAGCACAGATTCACCAGAATGTTACCAGGGCTCCTAGGGTTAGGTTATGAAGAGAGATTATATAAACTAGGCTTGTATTCCCTGGAATATGAAAGGTTAAGGGTTGATTTGATTGAGGTTTTTAGGATTTTGAAAGGAATTGATAGGGTAGACAGAAGGAAACTGTTTCTGCTGGTGGGGGAATCTAGGACAAGGGGACACAACCTTAAAATCAGAGCCAGGCCATCCAGGAGAGAAGTTAGGAAACACTTCTTCATACAAAGGGTGGTAGAAGTGTGGAACCCTCTCCCACAAAAAGCAGTTGATGCTAGCTCAATTAATCACTTTAAAGCTGAGATTGATGAATTTTTGCTAGCCAAGGGTGTTAAAGGATATGGAGCCAAGGTGAGTGGATGGAGTTAGGATACAGGTCAGCCATGATCTCGTTGAATGGTGGAACAGGCTTGAGGGGCTGAGTGGCCTGGTCCTGTTCCAATGTTCCTATGTACCTTGTTGTAAGTGGGGCACAAAAGAAAGGTTTTTGAACCATTAAAAATGACTAGAAAAGGCTGACATGATTACTAGCAGGTGAGAAACGGTAATGTAACTGTTCTAATACACAGATAGTACTAACAGCACAAAAGTAATTACTTTGCTTTTCCATCTACAGCTAGCAAGGTATTTTAAATTTCATTCTACTAGACCTGGCAATATATAAGTTTTTGTGCAGTTTTTGCTTCTCTCTGCAAAATTTAACCTTTAGCAATGCATACCTGTTCTTTTCTTTGAGAAGGAGATGATGGCTTTCAGCAGGCACCACTGTGCTATGAGGCAAATAAAATCCCTTTCCCATTATGAAGAGGCCATGATGGAAATTATAGGCTGGCAGACTGTACAGGGCCGAGGTAACACTGAAGTCTGTGGAGACAACAATGTTCTTGCTTTACTCATTAACCCATCGCCCCTGTGCTCACTGACCTAAACTGGCTCCCGATCTGGCAACAACTCGGTTTCAAAATTCTCATCCTTGTTTTCAAATCGCTCCGTGGCCTCACCTCTCCCTACCTCTGTAACCTCCTCCAGCCCTATAATCCTTCCTGATCTCTGGACTCTTCTAATTCTTGCTTCTTGTGCATCCCCAATTTTAATTGCTCCACCAAATATAGAAACACTTGGGGGGAGGAATTCGGTATTGCCCCGTTTGGGGAGCAATTATCGGCCGGGCGCAAAGTTTAGCGCCTGGCGCTAATTATCGCCTCCGACTACAAACTTGGCTTTTATCGCCCCTGGAGGTGATTGGAGCGCTAAATCAGGCGCTACACATCTCTCTTAAGGCGCTGACACCGAGGAGCGAGGCGCTAACTCAGAGCGTTGGCGAAGCTCATGTGATGTCAGTTAGCAATGGAACACAGACACAATGGCGACAGCCAGTTCTTAAAGGGGAGGGTTGATCTTGCTCTCCAGCCACACCCTGCTCATTGCAGCCTTGAATCTCGGCCTGGAGAGACCCGAACATCAATTTTGCTGGAAAGAACAATGGAGAGGACCAGGGAATGAGCTCAGAGTGCAGCCCCCACAGTATCTTCTAAATTGATGCAAGGAAGGTCAAATCAAAATGAACCTGCAAAGTGCTGCTCAGTACCCAAAACTCCTTCACACAGTGTTGAATCTCTCCAGAAGTCTCTCTCTCTCTCTCTCTCTCACAGAATGCGTGGTGCACAAATGTCACCAACAAAAAAAGGCAGAAAGTGGCTGCCTTTAAATAGCGCCCCCCCAGTCCCTTCCTGACTGCAAAACGTTCCCTTTAACCTGTCGTTGCTAGTGGCAGGCAGTAAAGCAGGGAGCGCACTTAATATCCAGTCCAGGGCGCTACTGGAGCGTTGCACACTTGACTGACATCACGATCTGCGGACGCAGGAGATCGTGGCGATAGTGTTTAGTGCCACCGCAAAATGTCTGGTCAATTTCGCGAGCGGCACAAACATCGCCGCGCCCGGGCACTAGTTGCTTTGCGCCCCGGGAGGCGCAAAGCAACCAAATTTTTCCCCCTTGATCTCCTACCTCTATTCCTCCGCCCTTCCCCCCCACCCTCAAAAAACTGCTTAAAAGTATTTGCGCAAATTTTGCAATTTATTTTTTGCAGGATGTCTTCTCTACAGGTTTAAGGGGGGAAATTGCTGATCAGTGCTCATTGCACCTGTGTCTCTTTAGGCTGGGGTGCTGAGAATGGAGAAGTGGAGAGATCAATTTCCTCTGATTCTCTTCCTGGGGCCTAACTTGCAGCTCTTCAGGAAGCATGCATATGTGCCTCATTGATCAGATTTTAGTGGTGGAAGCAGAAGGGAAACACTCAGGGGGAGAAATTGAGTATAGCCCCTTTTGGGGTGCCAGCCTTGCCAGGGCGCTAAAAGTAGCGCCCCGGAAACATTCGCGCCTCCGCACCGGAAATTGAGTGGTTGTGCCCCAAAGGGAAGCGCGGCACTACTGGAGGCGCCCCGCATCCCTCTTGGGGCGCAGCGAGTGAATATCGTGGCACTACGTGCCACAGCGCAACACACTGCGGCACGTCGTGCTGCAGTATTGCAGGCCTTCCTCCCCTTCTTAAAGGGGAGGGGCCTTGTGCAACGTGATCTGGGGCCCAGCTGGGCCCCCGAGGATCGGGAGTGCAGGCAACAGAGCCCGGCACCGAAGAGAAGTGCCGGGCTCTTGGAGCGCAGCCGGCACTCCGCGGGCGGGGTTCAGGAGGTCGGGGACGGGATCGCGGGCAGGTGCTGGCTGGCGGCCAACAACAAAAATGGCTGCCCTGCACCTCGCCTTTAATTTGCGCCTCCCCGTCCGCAGGTAGGCCCCCCTGAACCCGTCAGACATAGCGTCCGGCGGTGAATCAGGTGGCGCTGCCAAATATCGCGGCCAGGGCATCAGCGGGGCACTGCACACACCGATGATGTCATTGGCAGCGGCGCAGCGCTAACGGTTAGTGCCACCACTAACGTCCTGCAGAATTTAGTGGGAGGCGTGGGCAGTGTCGTGCTCAGGCGCCAGTTGGCTTGCAGCCCACTTAGAGCCCTCTCAAGGCGCTAATGGGTGGCGCAACCTACTGAATTACTCCCCCTCAATGTTTTCAGGGGGAGACTGGATAGGCACTTGAGGGAAATAAACTTGCAGGGCTACGCGGATAGAGCGGGGGAATGGAACTGACTGGATTTCTCTGCAGCGAGCTGGCATGGGCTCGATAGGCCGAATGGCCTCCTTCTGTGGCATTATGACTCTATGACAAGATGCTACAATTATCCTTCCAACTCGCTGTTGGTTATACTGTGAGTCATTATCAGAGGAATCCAAATATTAGAAACACAACTAGTAAAACTGGATATTCTTCTCCAGCTAGTGCCACTGTTGAAAGTGATGTATGCTGAAGCATGATGGAAAAAGGTATCAGTGACCTCAAGCGATATGTCCTGTTTGTGCTTGGAAGTACTCAATGGGGTAGAGGTTGAGTTTGTAGAAGTTGAGTGAGCAGTCACTTCCACTTCCACTGAGAGTGACATCTGATATTGTTCCATACTTATGTTCTTATGTTCTTATGTTATGTTCTTATACTTGCAGTTCATATTCCAGTAGCTAATAGGCCTGAGATCATATCCAAGTTGTAGCACAGCCTCCTTGCACTTTGTTCAGTCAAAGTATGTGACAGTATTGGCAGTACTCATGCTGCATCAGGTATTAACCGAATCATGTAGGCCTACCTTTTATGGCTTTGATCATTCTGGCTATGACCTTCTGTTGTTGCTATCCCTCCTTTTCCTAAGTATCCATCGCTGACCAACTTGATGCAACATCTATGGTGTAGGGGTCATTTGAACGATTCATTCTTGAAACAATCTCTCCTGCTCTGCTCATAGTTGAATGTTCCGAACAAGCATCCATAACCTTAAAATTAGAGCTAGGCTGTTCAGGGATGATGGCAGGAAACAATTCTTCACACAAAGGGTAGTGGGAATCTTGAACTCACTCCCCCAAAAAGCTGTTGAGGCTGGGGATCAATTTAAAATTTCAAAACTGAGATTGATAAACTTTTGTTAGGCAAGAGTATTAAGGGTTACAGAACTAAGGTGGGTAGATGGAGTTGCGATACAGATCAGCCATGATCTAATTGAATGGCGCAACAGACTCGAGTGACTAAATGGCCTCCTCCTGTTCCTATGTTCTGCCAGGTGCCTCCAGTCCTTTAATGCCCGCAGAGGAAAGGAAGAGTGAAAGTGATGTAGGTGTGAAGTAAATCCTGAGTAAACTTGCACATTCCAGATTAGTTACTGCTTAACAAGTTAAAGTGTTAATGCCAAATATGTGCATTAGAAAAACTTGCACGCAAGAGTGTGAGCAAAAATACACCAATGCTCGGTTAATGTAAATGCAAATGATTGCTACTCAATGCACACTTTGCACATGTGCTGCTAATAACACAGTCATTTAAATTCTGAAGGTGCCCATCTGCCTATTCTTTGTACATCTGTGAATTTCTGCAGATCTATTAATCTTTTACCTGAAGGCAGATACAGCAGTCTGAGCAGGTGCACCATTTGTGAGGTTGCATCAGTCGGATTTTTTCAGTCCAACTGGAAGGATCTCTCTCTCTGGTATGTACCTGTTTGGCTGGTTGGCCAAATTATTTGAGGTAAAGCTAGAGGATGAATTTCAAAAGCTTTATTCGGGTAAAGCTAAAATTGTGTTTTTTTTTACGACAGACCATCAGATGGTGGTGGGGGCGGGCGGGCGGTGGGGAACGGGGGGGGGAAATGATTCAAACAGGATGGACAATATGGACTGCACACCTGTACTTACTTTTGTTTTGTGAAGGAATAAGCCATTTTCAGAAAAATACACCATTCTATGAAATAATTCTGGCCTTTGTAACATGACAAGCTGGGCTTGAAAATCTAAAGACCTAACAATTGAAAAGCTGTAAACAGCATTCAGGCTATTGTGATAAGATAAGTTGTTGACACTGAATCAATAACCTTATTGAAACAGGAGGTTGGAGGTTCCTTATAGTCTGAAGCCTTGGAAAGAACACAATGGTATACCCTGTTAAGGTGTCCTAAATTACACGTCGGAAAGAAACATAGAAAATTACAAAACATATGCCTTCGTAAAAATGACATCAAATGAAACACAGGAGACACGAGTTTGTGTTGCAACCAGCTGAGGTGACTTAAGGATTGCATAGAAGACCTTGGTAAAAATGACATCAAACAGATGCACCAGCCATCACATTGTTTTTGTGTTAAGCTTGAGACACCTACACAGGAGACATAATTCTTAATGCTACCAGCTGATCTAACTGTAAAAATAGCAGGGGTCAGCAGAAAAATGACTAGAGATAATTAGCTTACATCAGCAGAAAACTTCAAAGGAAATACCACTGCAAAAGGGTATAAAAATTGAACTTTCAAATGGGATGATAGATTCGCTGTAAAGGGGCAAAGCGATTCTTGGCTTCAGAGCTAGCTCTGTAAGTCATCAACTCTTTGTATCTCGGGGATCAAGGTATTGTATTTGATTTTGGTGGATATCCTGGAATAAACTAAGAACTGTAAAAATGTAGCAAATTTAAGATTTGAGAATAAGGATCTCTGATAACAGATTTGTAAGTTTTTTGCATTTGGAACTGTTAATGTTGCGATTGAAACACCTACTGTCTTCTTCTTCTCCTTCTTAGGCAGTCCCTCGGAACCGAGGATGACTTGCTTCCACATTAAAAATGAGTTTGCAGGTGACTGATGAGTCCAATGCAGGACCTACAGTCTCTGTCACAGGTAGAGCAGACGGTGGTTGAAGGGGCGGGTGGGTGGGGTGCTTGGGTTGACATGTACTGTAATTACATGTCGGTTCTTTAATAAATCTCTATATTTTTAGAATTGTCTCAAATAATACTTCTGTATCAAACTCGCAATTTCAATCTCTATACGCTCCTTGGTGAGAAGTTGAAGAATTCTGGGGGCGTTTTCCGGACCCTCATAATATCCGGAAGGTTACAGTCTAGCTAAACTTATTAAAGTGCTATCTGGAGGACAGTAACATCTTCAGGTTGTTCCTTTCCTTCAGGGAGAGATAGTCTGGACCTTTAATCCCAATTAAGCGTCTTTAGGATTCGGTTACCTCAAACTTTAGTTGAAAGTGAATGCCTGGGGAATACGCCTGATCTGGGATAGCCCTAATGGGGCTAGGACTAGTAATTATCCCTTCAGTTTCGAGTCTAAAAGAACCTTTATTCCTCAGTGCAAAAAGTCAAATTGTCTTTGGGCATATATGTCAGTTTGTGTTTTTGAAAATCATTGTTGAATGCAAACTAAAGGTTGAATTTCAGAAGGTTCTTGGTTGAGGTTTTGTGTAAAGAGGTACTCACTTTTTTAAAGGTACTTTCAAAAGTGAAAAAGCCTCAAACATACACTGCCTGCCTGTTCCCTCTATTGTTTACATTTATAATTCCAAATGAAATCATATTTTCCTTCAGATTTGTTTATGCAGCTGCAGTGGCTAAGAGGAACACTAATTCTTTTCCATGAGCTTGCTTGGCTATTTCTGGATATTGAAATCATCCATAAATGATGAATGTTAGGAATTTTAACAGCAGTACACAATCTTTACTGAGTAAACTTTGTACTTTTATGACTGATGTAAGCGTTTTTTGATCCTTGCCCAATTGCTAGATGGACGGTTCGACTCGCCCCTGCCTTATGAAAGTTCTATACCCGGGAATTATTATTCAGAGTGTAAATGAAATAAGTCACGGACAGGAATGCTTCGGTGAAAAATCAAACTTATATTTATTTGGTCTAACACACACTGGCTAAAACATGCACTACTAAACAAAATCACTATCCCTGTGGAGAATAAAATCCAGGTTACAAACAACATACATACAGTACACAACTGGGGACTATAACAAGTAGGAATTCCCTTGTTGCTATGGTAGACTCTAATTCCACCCCTACCAAGGAATTACCCAGTCGCATAAACCCATTCACCTGGCTGAACCAAACAAAGCTCCCACCCTCGGAATAGCCCAAAAACTTCACTTCCGAGAAAACTCTGAGCCCTTACAGCTCACGGGTTACCGACTTGGAACACTCGAGACTATGCTTACCCCCACATATGGTCGGTTTCGATCACTCCGCTCGGCGGCTTCTCTGGTACTTCTTGTTAGGTCGATCTTGTTGGAGCGGGAGCGAGAGAGAGAGAGAGAGAATGGTGTAAAAGAATCTATCTTTTATAGGAGTCTGACTACCCCTATCTTTCCCGCCAATCTTTAAAATCCTTTTGCTTCTAAGCACGCCGGTGCTTAATCAGTGATGGGTCCTCCTTGGACCCATGAGTATTCTGTGATTGGATTAATGGCCCTAAGTCTGGGACAATATATCTTTCGGTCTTTGTGTTGGGAAAAAAACTGGCTCATTTTTGGCTGGCTGAGGCCAGTGGGTTCATTGTTATGCTTCTCTTCTGAGATGGAGGTGAGAAATGCTTTTGCATATTAGAGTGGCTTTCTAATAAGATCAAGTTCAATGGCCCCCTTCCTTTTTCCAGGACTGTCGGGCGAACCCATACATTCTGGACGACTGACAGTTCTTTTGTTACAGCCAACTGCCATGCGTTCTCTGGAGTTTTAACAAACCAGCCCCCCACGTATCTGTACAGGGCACTCCCACCACAGGGAAAACACCCTCAGCCATTAAGTCCACAAAAATATTCTCGACTGAGTCCATTCTTCAAACAGAGACTTTGCGATCTCGTCACTGACTAGACTTTCCACAAACAGAAGACTTTGGCCTAGAAATTCGTCTCGGACGGTGGCGCTAAATGATATCGGATCAGACGCCCGTTACACGCAGCACCTAATATTCAGGTCCACTGCAGTCCTGGAACTGAATATCTGGCACTGTGTATAACAGGCGGTTGATCCAATCAAAATGGCTGCTGGAGCGATGGCAGCAACATGGTGGTAAGTTTTGTGGTCTAATTTTGAGCACACTTACCGTCCAGTTCCTGCTCCAATGGGGCAAAAAAAAACTCTTGTTTCACTGATTAGGGCAGATTTGTTGCAAACTTCTTTCCAAATTCTTTCACTGTTGCGGTGTAGCCTCCACCCACTCCACCCACTTCCACACCTCAGCATCCCATTGCAATAGCATAAATTTTGATCCACCATCTGCAGTGCCATGGAAGATCTACTATTACACAGGAACATAGGAACATAGGAAGAGGAGGAGGCCATTCAGCCCATCGAGCCTGTTCCACCATTCAGTGAGATCATGGCTGATCTGCGATCTAACTCCTTGTGCCCAACTGTGGTCCATATCCCTTTATACCTTTGGTTAACAAAAAACTATCAATCTCCAATTTAAAATTAGCAATTGATCTAGGATTAATTGCCATTTGCGGAAGACTGTTCCAAACTTCTGCCACCCTTTGTGTGTAGAAATGTTTCCTAATTTCACTCCTGAACAGTCTGGCTCTAATTTTTAGACCATGCCCCCTAGTCTTAGAATTCCCAACCAGCGGAAAGAGTTTCTCTCTATCTACCATATCTGTTCCCCTTAATATCCTGAAAACTTTGATCAGATCACCCCTTAACCTTCTAAGTTCTAGGGAATACAACCCTAATTTGTGTTTTCTCTCCTCGTAACTTAACCCTTGGAGTCCGAGTATCATTCTGGTAAACCTACGCTGCACTCCCTCCAAGGCCAATCCTAAGGTGTGGAACCCAGAACTGCGCACAGTGCTCCAGGTGTGGTCTAACCAGTGTTTTGTATAGCTGCAGCATAACTTCTGCCCCCTTGTATTCTAGTCCTCTAGATATAAAGGCCAGCATTCCAGTAGCCTTGTTGATTACTTTCTGTACCGACCATAGAGCACATATACCAGAAACACTGTTTACGGAGGTCACGGACCATCATCAAAGACCCTACCCACCCCAGCCACAGTCTGTTCGCCCTCCTGCCATCTGGGAGACGCTACAGATGCATTCGCACCCGTACGACCAGATTTAGGAACAGCTTCTTTCCCAGGGCTGTCATCCTACTGAACTCCACAAATAAACTCTAAAGCCTGCACATCTGCCAATGCACTTTATTATGTTTATGTTAATGTATTACAAGCCAAATGAATGTTGAATGTTTAAATGTCTTAATCTAAATGTACACTCTCGGGAGCCTCGCAAGCCTACATTTCGTTGTACTGCACTCGTGCACTAACAATGACAATAAAGTTGATTATTATTATTATTACCTGTTCATGACATTTTAGTGATCTATGTACCTGGACCCCCAAGTCTCTTTGGACCTCCACTGTTTTTAGCTTTTCACCATTTAGAAAGTACCCTGTTCTATCCTTTTTAGATCCAAAGTGGATGACCTCGCATTTGCTTACATTGAAATCCATTTACCACAGTTTTGCCCATTCACTTAATCTATCAATATCCCTTTGTAATTTTATGCTTTCATCTACACTGCCTACAATGCCACCTATTTTTGTGTCATTGGCAAATTTGGATATATGACTTTCTATGCCATCATCTAAGTCGTGAATAAATATTGTGAATAGTTGCAGCCCCAAAACAGATCCCTGCGGGACACCACTAGTCACATCCTGCCAATTTGAGTGCCTGCCCATTATCCATGCTGCCTGTCTCCTGCCGCTCAGCCAATTTCCTAACCAGGTCAATAATTTGCCCTCAACTCCACAGGCTTCTACCTTAGAAAGTGGTCTCTTACGTGAGACTTTATCAAATGTCTTCTGGAAGTCCATATAAATAACATCCACATTAATTCCCCTGTCCATTACTTTAGTCACCGCTTCAAAAAATTCGATCAGGTTTGTCAGGCATGACCTACCTTTCACAAATCCATGCTGGCTTTCTCAGATCAACTGAAAATTTTCAAAGTGTTCAGTCACCCTATCCTTACTTATAGACTCTAGCAATTTCCTCACAACAGATGTCAGGCTAACTGGTCTAAAATTCTCTGGTCTCCCTCTCTCGCCATTCTTAAAAAGTGGAGTGACATGCGCAATTTTCCAATCTAAAGGGATGGTTCCTGAATCTAGACAACTTTGGAAGATTATAGTTAGGGCGTCTGCAATGTGCTCACCTACTTCCTTTAAACCCTGGGATGGAAACCATCTGGACCTGGGGATTTGTCACTCTTGAGTGCCATTATTTTCTTTATTACTGCACTGTTATTTTACCTACGTTAATTTTATTGAGTCCCTGTCCCCGATTCAATATTAGTTTCAATATTGGTCACAGAAGTCTTGTGTCTATCCTTTATCTATCACATTTCAATGCTTCGCATTTTGTTATGGACTCAAAACATTCTTCTTTCTTCTGAAAATAAAGCTCTCTCATTTGAAGATGGGTTTTTCTGACCTGGAGCCAGAAATTTACAAGTTGTTACAATTAATCTGTGATTAACTACGAGTTTAGAAGCAGTTGCTTATTCTCTTCTCCCACAGGGAGTACTTGGGCTTGGGCATAAAGGGACAGGGACCTTAACAGCTAAAAAAAATAAGCATGCCCTAGACTTCAAACTATCCATAGGAGATTAGTTAGTGTTTTAATAGTCTCAGCAGCATAATCAGGGCTAAAGCTCATAACAAATTGGTGTTTCTGTGAATATTTTTGAACAAACCCGAACCATTTTCTTTTGGATTCCTCATTTCCATTCAGCGTTCAACCTTGAATTTTAGTCAGTAAGTTTTAATAACAAGGTTCTGCAAATAACATGCATTATTTATTTAAAAAATATGCTAACCACAGCATGTAAAATATGAGCCATAACGCTATTATCTTTTCCTATTTACTTTGCATAATGAGGTTTGGAAAAAAAATGTTTTTAGGCATTTGGCCAGCTCATTTTCTGCATGCATTAGGGTGGCTGATTATGCAGAGATGTGTCTCAATGTGTTTCACTTTTCCCAATCCACAAAATTTAGCTTTGGAGGCATTATCAATTTACTGAACCATGTTTAGAAACATGCCACGGGAATTGGCTGAATTACTCGATGTTCAAACCCTGTTGATGATCCTCCAGCTTCAGATAACATAACATGTGCACGAGGGGTATCGGCATGTTTGATTAGAGTCGAGACAACAACACCAACTTGCATTTATGTAGCGCCTTTAACGCAGTAAAACATCCCAAGGCGCTTTACAAGGGCATAGCCAGACACAAATTAACACCGAGCCAACGAAGGAGATAAAGAGGCAGGGTTTAAGGAGCAACTTAATGGAGGAAAGTGAGGTGGAGAAGTGGAGAGGTTTAGGGAGGGAATTCTAGAGCTTAGGGCCTAGGTGGCTGAAGGCACGGCCACCAATGATGGGGCGAAGGAACAAAACCAAAAGACTAGAAATACACGGCAGGTCAGTCAGCATCTGAAAATGTTCAATGTTTTGGATGGGACTGTTCATTGCAGCAGAATTTAAGATACAGCATATGAGTAATTTGAGACGTGGCATCTAGCATGCTTGGGGGGACCGGTTGATTTTGGACCCATGGGCTCTGATATTTACAAGGAGGCAGGGAGGGAGCGAGGGTATGTGTTTGCAGGGGGTGGGGGGGAGAACCCAGAAATACCAGGATCGAAGAGGTCCGATTGAAGTTAAAGTCAGGACCTCATTTTCATTTTTTTGACTCAATTTTCCACCGGGCAGTCGGGCAGATTGACAAGCTGCCGGGCAGGAAAGCCAGCGGTAGAAGGTCAGAGCCAGGAGCGGTTGGGGATCACTTGCAGCAACTGGGAATGATCACATGTCGGTGGTAGTGGGGGCTGTCAGACCAGCAACAGGGAGGGAGAGGGAATCGGGTGTAAGTCCAGGGTTCTCAAAATTCCCGCACTCCCCAAATTATGGATCAAGGGACCCTGTTTGGACAAGTTATTAAAAACAGGGTACCCAAAAATGGCTTCTGTAACCTCGTGACCAAAACCGACAGGATTTTTAAAAACAGGGCTCTGCAGACAGGCAGGCCCGGAGGCAAATCTTAAAATGCAGGAATCTGTGAGAAGGACTCTGTGGAGACAGACAGCCAAAGTAAAACACAGAATATGCATTCATTTGACTTGTAACAAATCAAGCTAGAATGGGCCTAAAATCGTGGCCATTAGGTTTCTGCATATTAAATCGGCAACAGCTCACAGTAGCCATCAAGTCAGGATGGGACAATTAAGTTTCATCCATGACAAACAACCAGGACATCAGGGCCATTAGACCCGGAGACAACCACTCCACAAGTCATTAAATTAAATGGTTGTAATCATTTAAACAAGCCCGCCAAAAGTTAGACAGAAGGACTCACCTGATTTGGCGCGCAGATAAGGAGTTGAAGAATGGGTATAATTGGAGGCCCATCAGTGGCAATCGCTCTCTTAGCGCTCTTATCTTTCTTGACTCGTGCCCTGGCCTCGTGGCGGGCTCTCTTCTCGCTCCCCGCGCTGCTCAACAACCAAGGACGCCCATTACACCGGGGCCAAACGCGGGAGGAGAACGAGACCCGAGTTCAAAACCACACAGGACACACAGGCCACAAACGGGCAGATGAGACGAGACAAGATGAAGAAGAAGGTAAACCGGTAAAGGCAGAGAAGGGCAGCGGAAAGACGCATTTGGGGACAAACGCTCAGTTATAAGCTGGTGTTTGGTGAGTATAGTGTAACCCCAATTTAAGAATATGCTGGCATTTGAAGGATGGGTAGCAAAATCGAGACAAACAGCCTAGTTATAAACTGACGTTCATCACATGGACAGTGATAGCCCGGTTACAGAATAGGTTGGCGTTCAAAGAATGGTTAGCGGTGCCCGTGACGAATAAACTGGCGTTCGAAGCTTGGATAGTGAAACCATTCAGACGGTAAAGACCGCCAATCGACCCCCGACCGTAACATTACCGCCGGCGACCGCCCAAGGAAGAAGAAGAAGAAAACCCATTGCGACTCGACGACGATGGTAGCTGAGGAAAAGGAGGGTGCTTCGCATCAACAAATTCAGCGCCGCGCCCTGAAACCACGTGGCGACGGGATACCCCAAAGGACAGCAAGAATGGACCCCAAACTCACAACCGTTAAAGCAACAGGTTTTGGATTGGTGAGCATGAATTCCTGGCAACTCATAGCTTAATCTAGTTAGGTATAGGGGGTGGGATAAGGATAAGGGGATTGTTAATGTAATTATTTTCCCTCGATATGCCGTGTGTTCCCCATTCCCATATAAGTGTAATTGTTTATGCCTGTACTATCATACCAGTAATTTTCATAAGATTGTTCTATCCTGTTTCCAATAAAATTTTGGTTCTCTTACACCAAACCACTTGCCTACTCGATTTGCTGTATTGCCGCCTGTACCTAAGTCCGGTGTCTAGAACCTAGGGGTGTGGGAGCGATTCGAACCACTCAACAGACAGTCAGAGGTGAAGCTGACTGGGCACATGCCACCCCTACAGGGAGAGATTGTGGGGGGTGTCGGCTGATTGCTGCAGAAACATTGCTTGAGGGGCTGGGAGGAAGCAGCCCAGCTGCGCCTGGCCCACAAGCAGTGCTCTAAAATGCACTTACCTCCCTGATCCAGATGTTTGTATTTTGGTCCGAGGTCAAGGGACCCGACCATGTCTCCACCTAAGGCAGCAGGTCAGTGAGACCTGGCTGCATGTCCTTTTAAGTTTTTGCAGGAGATTGGAAAATGAAGCAGCCACGTTCGCCCAGCCCGAGCTAGGCATCGAATGAAGATACGGATACAGAATGTTGGGGATCACCTCGCCACTGGACGAATCCAGGAGACCCCGCAGCGATCTTCAGGAAAAACCGGACAGCATCCAGAGGAATTTGCCTACTCCTCCTATGGGGAGGAGATGGCTCCAGCTGGGTGGGGCACGTCCCCCAACCCAGCACTATCCTGACCGAAGTTCACGTGCGGGAGACCTCGCTGTTGAGGAGTCACGATGGGGAAGCGCCGGCGCCTTGTGATAGGGACGCGTTCCCCGGGGGTGGGTGGTGATGGCCCGGGAAGATTGTATAGGGGAGGGGGAGACCCCAGAGTCATGTGGGTGTGTTCGGGGGAGGGAGGAACTCACCCAGGGGCCCACGGGCAAAGAGGATAAGTGTGGCTGGGAAGGATGAGTGGGTGGCCGGAGCAGTGTGGGGACAGGGAGAGCCGCCACACAGGCACCCATCATTTTCCACAGCCAGTCGAGGGTAGACGGGAGGGGGAAAGACTGGGAGTCGAGATCCCATGCTCCCCGGTCTCGGTCTGTGCTAAGGTATATTTTAAACAGGAGTGGTACCCCGCCTCCACAAAAGGACAAGGGAACGGCTCGGGGCTGGCGGAGCAGGCTGGTCTGTAAATCCATTCTGCCTGTTTCAAAGTTTAAGATGATCAAAGGGGGGTGGAAGGTACTTTTACTGCCCGAGTGGGAGGAGCAATGTCCACTCGAATTTCGCGACCCATCATCGGCACGTGATGATCGGGGTTCATTTAAGCATGTTGTTTAATGATTTTTTGTATTTTGTGTTACAGCCCCAAGTTGAGCAGAGGCGTAGGATCCTCTCCGTGCTTGGGACCAGTTTGTGACAACTCCAAGTTGAGCAGAGGCGTAGGACCCTCTCCGTGCTTGGGATCATTTTGATTACATTGTGTAACTAAGATTGCAACATTTTGTAATAACTTATGATGTAAAAAAGTGATTGTAAATTTGGTTTACACTGTATAATTTTACAAGCGTGTAGGGGTATGAGACCCTTTATTAAAAACTGAAGTATCTGTAAGATGCCTACCGTACCATGGTTTTTTTCTTGAATTAAGGGGAATAGACGGGACGGGGATTAGTGGCAGATAGCTATTAGGTAAACACAGGGGATGGTTGTTTGTGAGGTGTCAGAAATTATTGCTCATTTCTTCAAGAGGATACTACAAGCAAGCTGGAAGTATCCAAGGGCGGACTGTAAGAATTCGCAATCATTTACAGTTCTGAAGATCAATTTTTTTGATTAAAGAATCCGTGGGCGTTGTGCTTTTAAATTTCCAGGGATAAAAATGGCTGTCACCACATGGCTGAAGACAAAGGACAATGCTTTGTTTACAAAGCAATTGAATGCTATTAGCATTTGTTTGTATATCGAGTGGATACATCTAAACTGCAGAAGAGACTTTTGTGCCTTGAATGGGAAACGTTCAAGAATTGAATGGGTTTCTAAATCACCCAGCACTAGACAATAGGGCTGTTGCATTCTCTTTTGTTTCAGCCCAGGGAGCTCCGGAAGACACATTAACCCAGTCTAACCACTTTGAGTTAGCCAATCACAGCTTTCTCTTGTGTATTGGACCCTTTGGGTGGGGAATTTTGCACACAGCCCTTGCAGGGCAGAACAGCAGGGGGGTGGGGGGGGCTCACCAGATATATAAGATAGCTGCTGAGAAGCTAGCTATCGCTTTACTTCCTGGGACCATAGGTGAGTCTCTCTCTCTCTCTCTCTCTCACTTCGCTGGATCACAGGTGAGCAGGGTGTCCTGACTCCTCAACAAGGCAGCCTAGCAGGAGTTTGGGGGATGGTAATTTAAGGGAATTGCTAAGATTGTTTAAATAACATTGTAGTCATTTTATCCCTCGTTTTCGCCGTCTGCAACCCCCCTGTTATATCGTTTTAATGTAACTACTGTGTTCGTGTGGTATAGTTTAATCTTTTGATTGTAGGTTATTTAGGTAATAAAACTTGATTTTTCTCTCATCCAAACCACTTGTCCGTTTTAATATCATTAATTATAAGTTCCTCCACTCAGAACTAAAGGAGGGGTAGCGATTCAAAACCGTTTTTTTTAAATTGGTTTTATTGGAATTGGTCTGATGTGCAGGCAGAGGCTGCAAGACCAGGAAAATTACTTTAAACCAGTTTAAAGAAGCCCCCAACCCTTACAGTCTTGTCTGTGAGAAGTATCTTTGAAGTAAACACCGTCCACTGTTTACGTAAATAGACTGTTTTCAAAGGATTCGGGAACAGATACATCATGAGGTCTTATTTATGACATGTACCTTTGATGTACCAAAATAAGGTGTATAAAGGGGCATGGTTTTCAACCGTTATTTCAAGCCTTGAAAGACAGCTACAGAAACCAAAAGCTACTCTCTGTGTACAGTTAGGCCGATCACCTGTGCTGTATATGAATAAAGTCTGTTCCGTACCCTCCGCCATCACGTGTCTCACACTTACTCGAAGCATGTTACTGTACTGGGAACAATAGAATAAGGGAGGTTGACTAACAGTTGATCCTTAACAGATTGTCATTTATTATAATGACAGACCCGCCTCTCCAGAGCGGGTTTATTCAGACTACCCCAAACCCGCCGCGGTTAAAAAGAAAGTTGGCGCTTTTGTAGGGGGTTTTGCACAGGCGTGTTCGGGTCAGTCAGCTTTGCCTCTGACTACCTTCTTTGAGTGGTTCGAATCGCTCGCCCCCTGGGTTCTGGACACCGGACTTAGATACAGGCAGCGATACAGAGAAGACTCGAGTAGACAGGTGGTTGGATGCAAACAAAACCAAGATTTTTATTGAAGAGGAAAACTTGATACAATCTTATGGAAAATTACTAGTGTACACTTCTACAGGCAAAAATTACAAGAGAGTCATAATAATACTATACTTATACAGGGAATGGGGAACACACGGCACATTGAGGGAAAACAATTACCTTAACAATCCCCTTTTCCTTATCCCACCCACTATACCAAACTAGGTTAAGCTATGAGGGGTCAGAATTCATGCTCACCAACCAAAAGGGTTTGTTAGACTCAAAACAGCGGTTGGGTTCGGGGCTCGCTCTTGGTGCTCTCTGGAGCCTGCCGTCATCACGTGGGCTCCGGGTGCTGCAAGGGCGTTGTCCAGGTTCGAGTACCCCAAAGTTAAAGTCTCTGCTTGGGTACTTTACCAACAGGGATGGTCCTTCGTCGGCAGCTTGAGTTTGCATGAAGATAGTCGCAGGTCGGCTGAGGCTGAAGGCCCGCTGATTCGAAGCCTACGCTCAGTTGGCCTTCCTTCCGGTGGTCTTCGCTTCTCTTCCCCTCGTCGCGTCCCGCTTTGCCTGGCTTGAATTGCCCATGTTCGCCCGACCCGGTGTCGGGGCCAGTCCAGATAGAGTGGGAGAGGGCACGGGCAAAGGCCAGGGGGTAAGCGCGGGACGGGGGAAGAGCAGCAGCCACGAAGGCGAGGGGCTGAAGAGCCGGGGAGCGGCTGCACCAACACCAGCACAGCAGCAGAGCAGCAGGAGAGCAGAGCAGGAGTTCACCGATTGCTACCTGGAGGCCTTCAATTATACCTTTGTCGAAAAACCCTTTTCTGCGTGCCAAATCAGGTTAGTTCTTTGTTTTAATTTTGGCGGGCTAGTTAAAATAATGGTAGCAATCTATACTGACGGTTTTTAGATGGCCAGTAATTGCATCTACCGGCCCAATAATTGACTCGTATTGTCCTGAAAGTCCTTGATGGGCTTGTCCAGCCTCGATGGATGTGCTTAATCTGTTTCCGATTATGTATGCAGACTGTTTGATGGCTTTAACTGTAGGCCTCATTGAATTTAGATCTGTCCACAATTTGGTCTAATACATAATTTACAGTTCTGTCTGGGTCCCAAAACACAAAGTTCTTTTCACAGGAAACCTGCAGCCTTAGTTACGATTTCCCCCAAGCTGTCTGTGCTGCAGAATCCATTTTGGAGACCCGGAGGCTTTCTGCCCTTTTTGTACCCTTTTTAATTCAAAAATGTCCATGCAGGGTCCCTTTTATCGATAATAACCTTCGGGGAGATGCATAAATTTTGCAAATCTTACACTCCCCCTGTGATACTAAAACTTGCTTGAAGTATCATAACTTTTAAGGTGAGCAAAATTTTTCTGGCACTCCATAGTCAGCCTTCCCCTGCAATTATCTATCTAACATACCCACGACACATGCACTTCCCATTCCGCGAAAATGTAGTGTACATCAGCATACAAAGAGTAAAATTACAGGCTTTACACACACATCCAAGCATGGAGGGGGTCCGAGACCCCTGCACCACTTGGTACACATATCTTTATTAAACCGTGTCGCAAAAAAAACAACAAAAGAAAGAACCTTTAATCGAAAATAACAAACACAAAGAAGACAACAATTCTTCAATCGAAAACAGGGAGAAACTTTCACTGGCGTATCTTCCTCCACCTTTAAATAATGTTCTTTCCAAAAGCTCTGGTTTCGGAATTCTGACAACTGTCCTTTTCCCTTACACTGAATACAAACTAATTACAGCACTATTCCTAATTGGCAAACCACGAGAATGTGAGAAGCCAGCCTGATCCACGAAGGGACCTCTATATTATTGAAAAGGTTCCACCAGGGTGGAGTCACAATATCCAATATCTTAGTGACTATCTCTACTGTTTTCTGCTCGAGAGTGTAGAAATGTTTCTGTGAAACTATGACGGCTTTTAGAATTTTGGTCAAATGTTAAGGGAGATGGAATTTCGAAGCCAAAGTGCGCTATGTACTTCTGCAAGTTCGTAAAATTCTCCTTCACAGTGAGGTGGACAGTTGAGAGTTCAGGGTTGGGGACAATTCACTCCTGGGCCACTCGAACTTCTGCCTTGGGTTTAAAACAGAAACTGCTGTCACTAACCGGGCATCAGCTGTGCTGTCCGTGCTGGTAGTGGGACGCGCCGGTGGTGACACAATATGTCCCACCCCCTATATATGCTACCTGCGGGGGAACATGGCCTTGTGCCATTGCCTCCATGGTGCAATTTATAGGCTTCGGGTCAGCAGCTCTGAACCCACACTGTGATCTTGAGAAGGCATTCAAGTGCTGGGGGCACAGGATTACGTGTGCTCCCCAGCTCCGGCACCCTGAGAGGTCAGAACCATATATAGCCTGCTCCCACTTAATGACGTAAGGCGGGACCGCTGTGAACCGAATGTGTGCAGTCCCCTGAATGACTCCAATGTTCTCAACCCTGTATACCGGGACGGGTCGGGCTGTCCTACCCATGACCGGCATCCTAACTACTACTCCCATTATTGTGTGGTTGGACCACCCACAATCCACGGGGACTGGATAGGCTTCGGAGGCTAGCCAGAGTTGGCACGGGCTCAATGTGTTCTCAAAAGGGTGGAGGGCTGCGAGGTGCTTGTTGCTAATCCAGGAGGGGACCAAACCTTGTTTTAAATCCTCCAGGTTACTGCGGCCCTCGCCCAGTAACCACGCCCCGTATAACATGCACACCTCATTCTGCGTAGCTTGGTCAGAAGCATTTCTGTCCTCCCTTATGAGAGCATTTACCATCTTTGCGTGCTTTTCCAACTCGGCTATGATCTCACTTAAATGGACCGTCATGGCCTGGTCCTCATGCAACTCCGGGCCCACTACCTTGTTCTCATCAAGTAATATCCCTTTTAACTGTGTTTTTAAATCGTTTATCTGGGTCTGCAGCTCTATGTCATCCAAGCTGTTGATGACAGAGGACCTAGTGTTAAACGCAGTAAAAACATCATTCCATACACCCCTTCATTGTCTCCCTGGGTTACCCAAAAATTCTCGGTGTGTGGTGTAGAGTTCGGTCTTATCCATGTGGGCAAAATCGAACTCGTGAAATTTCTTGAACATGTCTTTTAATAGGGCCTGGTATAACTGCTCTGTTTCTTTGGGGCCCCACTCCGGTAAATGTACCTCCATGAGATTTAAAATCAGAGAAGCTACCGCGTAGTGTACACCCTGGTACAGCATCTGATCAGTGGGGACTAATACCAATCCATTCCCTGGTCCCTTGGTGGTGGTGGGGCAAACTTCCCTGGATAACCTCGCCACCTGCGCCATGGGCGGGGGCTTACGGGGGTGGGTTACCAGCTCAGTGGCATTGACTGCGATCGGGGAGAATGGGGCTGCACATGCCTTCAGGCTGGTATCCCACCTTATCCCTTCCCCGGCGTCTTGCCACTGTCAGTGGAAAACAACGGATATGCCTGCGGGGCAGACCTTCTTTGACTCCCACATACAGATGTAAATCCCTTGGTCCGGTTCCCACCACTTGTCCCTGTTATGTCCGTGTATCTTGATGTTGTGTCCTTCAATAATTAGACAACAAGACTTCAGGGAATGATTCAACAGGTGTTTACTGAATGAGGGTTACTCTAGAACTAATTTTACAGATAACTACTCCAGGTTTATATACAGGTGTGGTCACTGCCGGTACTACAGTATACAGGAGCTGTAAAAGTAGTTCTCTCCCTTAAAGGTACATACATTACAGTCCCAGCATACACTCAGTCCTCCATGAGACCCGGCAATTGTCCGATGTGTGTTGTTACCCAAACGCTCCCATTCGACTTCGGGGTTCCTCATATCCTTGCTCAACTTTCTGAGCCACCACTATCTGTCCAGTGGAATGTGTCCTTTGCATGGTAAACATATTCGCTTTCCAAAGGTGAAGCTGACACTCGTGGTAATGACTCGTACCCTGGGGCACAGGAGGGAGGCTTCCCCGTACGTGAATCCGGTATGGCTGGAGTACTGAGACAAATTGGACCCCAACCATCCTGGCCACCTTCCCTCGTGGAAGTAGACAGCGGTCTCCTCTGCATCCCATTCACTGCTCCCATCGATCGCCAGGGGCGCCTTGTCTCCCGAACACCCATAGATGTGGGAGTCTTGGACGTCGCCCCTCCTCTCCTTACTCATCCCGATTAGTGCGAACAGGACCACGATCCATTCCATCCCGAACATCTTTCTGCAAAAAGATGTAAAAAAAACCATGCAGCCAGGTCCCCAAGAGATTTTCTGGTTTGGCGAGGCATGGTCGGGTCCCGCGACCTTGACCCAAATATACACTCTTAACAGACTGCTTAACTTAAAACTACCCATCACCCTATTTAACTTAAATTAAAAACACACAAATTTAAGCTAAACAATTACACCTTACTTAAACTTAAACCAACTATATACATCCGCCGCCCTTCTCCGGGCGGCCAGGCTCATCCCTGGTCGGACTGCGGCTCGCCGCTACCCCCGGCGTGACCGCACCGTCCTTCACGGTTGGCCCCTCGCAGCCCGAGGCTGTTGGTTGCGGACCTCTGTCCTTGGACCTCTCCCTGGCTCGAGGGGTGGCCCTTGGAAACTGGAGGGCTAGTGACCATGGCTTTCTTGGCTGGGGCGTCCGCGGGGACCTTCTGGGGGCTTTGGCGGGTGGGGCTTTCTTGGCTGCTGGGCCTTTTACCCGAACCGCTGTTCCCCCGTGCTTGACCCCTCCCGAACCTAGGCTGGGGGCAGGTAACTTTTCGCTGCCTGCTGCTGCATGGCTGGGTCCGGGTCGGGGTTTTTGACCTCAGGTCCCTCCCTCTCTACACCTGGGTTAGGGGCGGAGAATTTGCCCTCGGGTCCCTCCCCCTCATCTGGATCCCAGAAGAGTGGGGGCGTGTCCCAATCGATGGGCTGGATGGCCCCTCCCTTCAAGCAAGGCACAGCACCTGCCTGTGCAGTCTGTGAACTCGCTCATGCTGTGGGCTGAGGATCTTTCTCCTCAGACCTTACCCCAACTGGCTGTTGTCCCCTTTCAGGCTGAAACAGCTTGCACTGGTTGATATGAAACCATTTCGTATGCCGGGGCATCTTCATGGCGTACACCATGGGGCTGGCTTTATCTACAATGCTGTAGGGGCCCATGTGCAATGGCTCCAAACTACCCACTCGGGCTTAGTTTCTTACCATGACCTGATCTCCTACCTCCCACTCGTGGTGCTTCCTCGGTTCGAGAAGCAATCGGTTACTCCGATGCTGCCTTCCCATGTTCCCAGCCGCCTGCTCATTGACCTGCTTCAGGTGCTCAAAAAGGTTTCGGGCGAACTTGTCCTGGTTTACCTCCCTGAGCTGACCCTCCGTGAGCACCGGGGCTAGTACATGGGTGGGGGTCCGCATAACCCTGCCAGTCATCAGCTCGTACGTGGAATACCCCGTGCTTTTAGACTGGCTGGCTCGGATCCCCATCAAAACCAACGGTAGGTCTTCGGCACATTTACGGGGCGAGTCCACCGTTTCCTATCTTAATCTTTCCTTAAGGGTCCCGTTCATGCGCTCTATGATCCCCGATGACTGGGGGTTGTGGGCTACATGCCATTTCCTCTCGATGCCCAGCAGCATCAGGGTGTTCTGCATCACCTGTCCGGTGAAGTGACTCCCTTGGTCGAACTCCACAAACTGTGGCAGTCCCCACCTCGAGAACACTTCCCAGACCAGGATCCTCGCAGTACCCAGAGCTGTGGCAGTTCTGCAGGGAAAGGCCTCTACCCACTTGGTAAACACATCCACCAGGACTAGGCAGTAATTATAGCCTCCCTGGGCGGTGGGCAGGGGCCCGATGTAGTCGACCTGTATCAACTGCCATGATCCCTCTACCCTCCTGATGTGTCCCATGGGGACCTTCCTTCTGCAGGGGTCAGGGTTGTTTGCAGCGCACACGAGACAACCTGCACAGAACTCGCATTCTATCTCCTTTCCCTCAGTTATGGCGCCGAAGACTGTTTTGAGGGCTGGGTCTTGGGCTTGGACCGTCTTGAGGTCCGGGGCTAACGCTACTCCTACATTCCCTTGTTTCCCGTCCTTACATCTGACCGCCGCCATGGGTCTGGATCCTAATGGGTCCCAGAAAATACCTGTGCGGGCACCCTCCTTGGCGAGCAAGTCAGACTGCTGGTTGCCCTGACCGCGGGGTTCTGTGGAGGAATGGGCCTTCACCTTGTGGATGAAAACCTCTCCTTCCTTCCCCACGGCTGCCAGGATTTTTTCCAGCAAGGGCTTTACTGTGAGGGGTCTCCCGTCAGCGGAGGTATATCCGCGGCGGGACCAGATGGCCAGGTACTTCGTACACGAATTGCACGTAAACATACTATCCGAGCAAATCGTGTAGGGGGTGGGGGTATGTAACAACATACACCACTGTGGACAGTTCAGCCTGCTGGGCGCTAATGGTGCTGGGGAGCTTGATCGCCAGGGCAATGTTTGCCGCTGGGTCGTAAACTCCACACCCCGTGAGACGTTCACCAGCAGATACCGTGCTCGAAACGTTTACATAGATCTCGCTGTCTGTGGGATGTATCCCGGCCCGTAAACCTATGTTTACTTCCCAAACCCCTTCTATGGAACTGTTCCAGGATATACCATGTTGGCCGCGAGCTTTGGCTCACAGAGACCCTTCACCTTCAGATCCATCTGCAAAAGGAGCAAGGTCCAGCGGGCAATGCGGGCACTGCTCACTGTCCCATCCTTGATCCTCCTGTCCAGAAGCATCTGGGTGGGTGTGTGATCGGTGAGGAAGGTGATGGGAGAGGTGCCTGTGAAGATCAAAGATCTTTTCACAGCCCAATGTGTGGCCAAAAAATGCCGTTCACAATTGTAATAGCTCCTTTCCACATCTATGAGTATCCTGCAGGAGTAGACTGCCGGCCGCAGCCGGCCGTGCCACTCTTGGAGCAGCACAGCACTCAGGCTGTCCCCACTGGCTGCTACCTCCAGGAAAAACTCTTTCCCCCCATCTATGGCTCCTAAAGCTGGCATGGTCTGCAAGTCTTGCTTGAGCCTGACAAATGCTGCCTGGCAACCCTCATCCCACAACCACTCCACTCCCTTGTGTAGAAGTGGGAGCAGAGGGGCTGCGGTAGCTGCATAGTCCTCAATGAAGTCTCTACAGTACCCGGTGATCCCCAGGAAAGACCTAACACCCGTTACTGTGTTGGGGACCGGTAGTTCTTGCACCGCCTCCCTCCTAGCCTTATCTATGGCCCTTTCTCCAGCGCGCACGGTCAGACCGAGGAATTTCACCTCCTGCTGGCCGATCTGTGCCTTCTTGTGATTCACTTTGAAACCCTTCTGTTATAACAGCTCCAGTAGTTCGGCCAATAGTGGGCCATGCTCATCTTTCGAATCAGTGAACAGGAGCAGGTCATCCACATATTGTACCAACTGTCCAGGCTGACTAAAGTCCTTCAAACTGTCTGCTATGCACTGATGGAAGATGCTGGGGCTATTATGGAAGCCCTGAGGCAAGCAGTTCCACGTGTACTGTTGCCCTTAAAACGTAAAGGCAAACTTGTACTGATCCTCCCACCTTACAGGGATGGACCAAAACCCATTGGAAATATCCAGCACCGTGAAAGTGGTCGCGGATACTGGGATGCTCCCTATCAGGTCGGCAACTGCTGCCACTGTAGGTGCACAGGCTGGGATGTTACTATTGAGCACCCGAGAGTCCACCGTGGCCCTCCAGGAATTGTCCGGTTTTCTAACCGGCTGCAACGGAGAGTTCACATGGGTGGCTATCGGCCTCAGAACCCCTGCTGTACTAACGAGGACATGGCTGCTTCCATGTCCGGCTTTGCTTCCCTGGGGAAGTTATACTGTTTCTGTGGTCGGGCCATGGGGTCCCCGTCTTCTCTGACCTCAAACCCTGTGACCCTCCCGCAGTCGTGTTTGTGAGTGGCAAATGCGGCCAGGTGGGCCTGCACGAATGCCTGGAACTCTGTTGGGGTGTTGCTGACCATGAGCCCGAGGTTTTAATCCTCTTTGGGCTTCATGGTGCAGAGGGTCCCCTTCCTTTCCTTATCCGGGATAACTACAATCTCACCGTTCTTTACCTTTCCTGCCCCCCAGAGGCAGTGATTCCTTAAATCCACCAGGATCCCGTGACCTACGATAAAATCGGCCCCCAGGACCCCTCTTTCACCCTCCACTTCCCAATTCATCAGGACACACGTCCACTTGGAGCGGAGCGGTCCTATCCGAATGGCGAGCGGGATGGAGACCGAGCCAGCCTGTTCCTTACCCGTGAACCCCGATAGACAGTATGGGACCCCGCTAGAGAGAGGTGTGGTGGTGGGGTTAGCTGAGTAGATCACAGTGCGTGATGCCCCCGTGTCCAACAGATAGGTCCCCGCTAACTTTTCCACCTCCATCTCCATCAAGGGTCTCCTCCACTCATCATATCGGAGCGAACACAGATACACAGGCTGCGCCAGCTCTAGTCACGGTTGTGGGTTGGGTGGGGCTGATGGGGTGAGAGCAGCGGTGGCGGCTCCTACTCTCTCCTGGCCGGACAGCAAGGACCTCATGGCATCCAAAAGCGACTCAACCTCTGCGGAAGGGGTCCCTACCCATGCCTTTTGGGCTGGGGCTGTGGGATGCTTTCCCTTGTTATCCTTCCAAGGGTTCTTACACTCCTTCCGCCAGTGACCATCCTTCCCACACCCGTAACAATTGGTCTTTGTGCTGGGGGGGTTACTCCCTTCCTGGTGCCACTCTTTCCTACCCGGTCAGGGTTTTACCTCATGCAGCTTACCCTTGGGTGGGTGTGCATCGGCTCCCCTACCGTTTTTATAGGCTGTCTAATTACCGTGATCTCTGTGGTCTGGGGATCTTTGGGCTCAAACCAGGCTTCTGCCTTGGCCCGGATCTGTGGCAAGCTGTTCGCCACTAGACAACGGAGCCAATGCGTCAGAGAATCCCCATTCAGGAATCCCCGGTCCCGCGTCCCCAGGCAGGCTTTCCGGTACACCGACCACAACCGGTCCGCAAAAGTCTGCGGGGTCTCCCCTGAGAGCTGTACCGTCTTCTCCACGCGGAAGAAAGGACTTCCCTCATCCATCCCCATGGCCTCCAGAACCTCATCTCTAAGCTCCTCATACCCGCTCTGTCCTCTCTTACACTCTTCAGAGAGGGATTGGAGGAGATTACTCTCCAGGGAGAATAGCAGCATCTTGGCCTTTTCAGCGTCATTGCAGTCGTTGACACTGGCGGCCTGCTCTATTTCCCTGAAGTGGATCAAGGGGTCTCCCTTGACGGAAAGCTTCGAGACATGGTTGACCATAACCCTAAGCTGTTGGGTGTTAAAGGGTAATATGAACTGGTTTTGGAGTGGTCCCTCATCTTCGCCATTGGCGGGTGGGCCGAACCTCCGATGCCGTGCTGGGCACATCGGCTCCGGTTCCGACTTTTCGGGCGGGGGTTGCTCTACCTCCGCCTCCACCTCTGGCTCCACTCTGGGCTCCACCCCCCCTTGCTGCCAAACCTCGCTGAAACTTGGCGCTATGGGTAGTGGTCGTGAGGTCTCCTCTCTCTCATCTGGGTCTTCCCAAGGCACTACCGGTGACACTGGAACTGTTCTCCCCTCGTTCCCCATAACATCTGCCTGAACTGCCTTTGGGCTTATGAGGCATACCATGCCTTTAGCCTTCCGGAGGGCCCGGCTCAGATTTTCTATCCTCTCTTGGCAGGGGCCGTGGTCTGCCTCCTCAAACCCCTGTTCATTAGCTAGCATGTAAGCGGCTTTTACCTCCTGCACTTTCTCTTCCTGTTCCCTAATCTGCCTTACCAGGTGGCCGTTTTTCTCCCGCAACCTTGACTCATTTCCCTTGGCCTCGGTGACCTGACACCGTAGGTATTCCAACTGGGCCTTGTGTTCCCTTACTAGATGCACTCTTTCTTGGTTCAAAGCCTGCAGAGCTACTAATAACTTTCCCCCCGCGAGAGCCTTATCCTGGATCTCCAGGGCTGACTCCCTTAACTCGATTGCTTGTGCGGCAACGAACCCGTCGAGAAGCTGGATCTGCTTTTTAAAGCATATCAGCCAAACTGCCTTCTCTAAGGAATTCTTGTGTTCCGTTCCCTCTGTCCACTTGGCTGCTGCATCTACTGGACAGCCAGCCTTTAACAGAGTGATGATCCACTTCTTAGTGATATTCACCTTGCCAAACACATAATCAGAAATCCTTTCTTCCATCACAGTTCGCTCATCCGAACCACTGTCTACCGTATCGCAACCTTGTTGCAGGTGTCCTGCCGTGGTCGCCATTTCTGTAGGGGGTTTTGCACAGGTGTGTTCGGGTCCATCAGCTTTGCCTCTGACTAACTTCTTTGAGTGGTTCGAATCGCTCGCCCCCTGGGTTCTGGACACCGGACTTAGATACAGGCAGCGATACAGAGAAGACTCGAGTAGACAGGTGGTTGGATGCAAACAAAACCAAGATTTTTATTGAAGAGGAAAACTTGATACAATCTTATGGAAAATTACTAGTGTACACTTCTACAGGAAAAAATTACAGGAGAGTCATAATAATACTATATATATACAGGGAATGGGGAACACACGGCACATCGAGGGAAAATAACTATCTTAACAATCCCCTTTTCATTATCCCACCCCCTATACCTAACTAGGTTAAGCTATGAGGGGTCAGAATTCATGCTCACCAATCAAAAGGGTTTGTTAGACTCAAAACAGCGGTTGGGTTCGGGGTTCACCCTTGATGCTCTCTGGAGCCTGCCGTTGTCACATGGGCTCCGGGTGCTGCAAGGGCGCTGTCCAGGTTCGAGTACCCCAAAGTTAAAGTCTCTGATTGGGTACTTTACCTTGCAGGGTTGGTCCTTCGTCGGCAGCTTGAGTTTGCATGAAGATAGTCGCAGGTCGGCTGAGGCTGAAGGCCCGATGATTCGAAGCCTATCCTCAGTTGGCCTTCCCTCCGGTGGTCTTCCCTCCTCCTCCCCTCGTCGCGTCCCGCTTCGCCTGGCCTGAATTGCCCGTGTTTGCCCGACTAGATGTCGGGGCCAGTCCAGGTAGCGTGGGAGAGGGCACGGGCAAAGGTCAGGGGTAAGCGTGGGACGGGGGAAGAGTGGCAGCCATGAGGGCGAGGGGTCGAAGAGCCGGGGAGCGGCTGTACCGACGCCAGCACAGCAGCAGAGCAGCAGGAGAGCAGAGCAGGAGTTCACTGATTGCTACCTGGGGGCCTTCAATTATACCTTTGTCAAAAAACCCTTATCTGCATGCCAAATCAGGTTAGTTCTTTGTTTTAATTTTGGTGGGCTAGTTAAAATAATGATAGCAATCTACACTGACAGTTTTTAGATGGCCGGTAATTGCATCTACCGGCCCGATAATTGACTCGTATTGTCCTGAAAGTCCTTGATGGGCTTGTCCAGCCTCGATGGATGTGCTTAATCTGTTTCCGATTATGTATGCAGACTTTTTGATGGCTTTAACTGTAGGCCTCATTGAATTTAGATCTGTCGCCAATTCGGTCTAATACATAATTCACAGTTCTGTCTGGGTCCCAAAACACAAAGTTCTTTTCACAGGAAACCTGCAGCCTTAGTTTCGATTTCCCCCAAACTGTCTGGGCTGCAGAATCCATTTTGGAGACCCATAGGCTACCCTTTTTAATTCAAAAATATCCATGCAGGGTCCCTTTTATCGATAATAACCTTCGGGGAGATGGACAAATTTTGCAAATCTTACACTTTCGTGGCGGGTTGGGCTCGGGTTTCACACATTTGCCAATTTAATCCCGTGGCCTGTACCCTCTCCCGCCCATCATGGGGTCGGTTTAAAATTCCCCCCAAAAGTTTCCAAAACTGTGGTTTTCCTCACCTCATGTCGTCTGCGTCTGTTGTAGACTGATTGATAAAGATTGATTGCTGTGAATAGTCAACAACGCCATTATCATATTATCATGTGACTACCAGGATGGTAGAACAAGAACTAGATGGATCTTTGTCTTTTTTCATCTAGAAATTCCTATGTTCCTATGCAAAAGATGGAATATAACCAGTAACAACAACAACAACAACTTGTATTAATATAGTGGCTTTAACATACTAAAACGGCCAAAGGCGCTTCACAGGAACGTTACAAAACAAAATTTGACACCGAGCCACAGAAGGAGATATTAGGGCAGATATTCAAAAGCTTGATCAAAGAGGTAGGTTTTAAGGAACATGTTAAAGGAGGAAAGAAATGTAGAGAGATGGAAAGGTTTAGGGAGGGAATTCCAGAGCTTAGGTTCTCGGCAGCTGAAGGCATAGCCGCCAATGGTGGAGCGATTAAAATCGGGAATGCGCAAGAGGCCAGAATTAGAGGAGCACAGATAGCTCGGTGGGTTGTGGGGCTGGAGGAGGTTACAGACATAGGGAGGGGTGAGGCCATGGAGGGATTTGAAAACAAGGATGAGAATTTTAAAATCAATGCATTGCTTAACCGGGTGAATGGGACTTGGTGCGAATTAGGACACTGGCAGCAGAGTTTTGGATGACCTCAAGCTTACGTAGGGTGGAATGTGGGAGGCCAGCCAGGAGTGCGATGGAATTGTCAAGTCTAGAGGTAGTAAAGGCATGGATGAGGGTTTCAGCGGCGGATGAGCTGAGGCAAGGGCGGAGATGGGCGATGTCTGGAGGTGGAAATAGGTGGTCTTAATTATGGTGCAGATACGTGGTCAGAAGCTCATTTCAAGGTCAAATATGACACCAAGGTTGCGAACAGTGTGGTTCAGGTCAGACAGATGCTACGGAGAGGGATGGAGTCAGTGGCTAGGGAACAGAATTTGTGGCAGGGGCCAAAGACAATGCCTCGGTCTTCCCGATATCAAAATACCAGATAAGTATTGACACAGAACCTGGTGAAAAGGTTCAATGCAAAATGTTAAATTTGCAAGTCATAGAATCATAGAATCATAGAATGGTTATGTAGTGTAAGTACCTTTAAGAGAGAAGTACTTTTACAGCTCCTGTATACTGTAGTACCGGCAGTGACCACACCTGTATATAAGCCTTGAGCAGGCATCTGTACTGTTAGTCTTTAGACTACCCTCCTCCAGTAAACACCTGTTGATTGTTAATCTACAGCCTCCGTCTAGTTATTGAAGAACACCATACCTTAAGATTTACGGATTCAACAGTGGCAACGAGGTCAATTCGAATCTACCTGCAACTCTGCATTCCTTCCAAGGATTCGCTCCGGGAGGACGGTGGAAGCAAGTCGAGGCCAGAAGCATGGGCGTCGACCACGAGCAACCGCCCAGACATCCGGCAGAGAGAGTGAACATCGCAGGGGAGGCTGTTGAGAGCTGAGCTTGGTTCCCCAGCCACGACGATCCAGCAACAGACTGGCAACAGGTACAGCACAGACCCTTCCCGGACAGCGGTGGCACAGAAAAGGCCGAGCAGCGTCGACGGGGTAAGAGAGAGGGTAGAGCGCACAGGGCACAGCCGGGGGTCGAAGACCGAGCGGCATCGACGGAAAACAAAAAGAGAGAGAGGGTAAAGCACAGCCGGGGTTCAGGGCCAAGCGGCGGCAACGAGAGAGGCGCACAGGTGAATGCGCAGAGCGCATCCAGGGCTCAAGGGCGGAGCAGCGTCCGCGGGGAAAGAAAGGGAGCGCGGGAGACGCCATTTGAGCCGCGGAAAAGAAGGGAGAGCGCGGGAAGAAAGGAAAGCGCGGGAGACGCAATTTTGAACCAGCAGAGATGAAGGGAGAGTGTGGGAGACGCCATTTTAGAAAATCTAACCACACCCAAGGATGCCGAAGAGTGGCAGTGTCACTGAGTTTGACAATGAAGTCGAAGATTGGGCGACATATGTGGAATGCATTGAGGTGTACTGCAAGGCGAATGAAGTGCCAGATGCCAGGAAAGCACTGGTTTTGTTGAATTCCATGGGTGCAAAAACGTATGGCTTATTGCGAAACCTAATAACCCCAGAGAAGCCTGTGGATAAGGATTTCAAAAGCATAGTGGAAATCCTACAGGACCACTTAAACCCCACACTGTTGCTGATAGCAGAAAGATTGAAGTTCCACAAAAGGAACCAGCAGAAAGACGAAAGTAATGCTGAGTATTTAACGGAACTGCACAAGCTATCGAAACACTGCCAGTTTGGAACGGGACTAGCAGATACGTTAAGGGACAAGTTTGTGTGTGGGCTTCAAAGTGAAGGAACCCAGAAACGGCTTCTATCAGAAAAGGATCTTACGCTGGACAAGGCTTTCAGCATGGCAGTATCACACGAAGCAGCCACACGGGGCGCTGCAGAGATACAACGGAGACCGCAAGAATATGGCACCAATGAAATGTCATATGGAGCAGGGAAGTGTTATCGCTGCAGCAGAACCACACACGGCCAGAAGGATTGTTGGTTCAAAGACCAAGTGTGCAGACAGTGTGGAAAAGCAGGACACAGAGCAAGAGTCTGCAGGTCAGGGAAGAAAACCAGAAGCAAGAAATCTCCACAGGAGAAGTACAAAAAGGTACATAAGGTGATGGACAGTAGTTCAGACGAACAGAAAAGTGATACAGACTCCGGAAGCAAGGAGCTGGGTTGTCTGAAACTACATAATGTAATCAAAATGGAGGATCACCAGACCATCTGGGTCACGCTCAAGATAGACGGAGTCCAAGTGAAAAGGGAATTGGACACAGGATCAGCCCTAACAGTCATAAACCGAAGGGACTACAAGCGGCTATTCTCACATATACCCTTGAAAGCTACACAGATTGTCTTGAAGACATACACGGGGCAAAAAGTCTACCCCAAAGGAAAAATAAGGGTGAACGTGATATACAAAGGCCAGGAAATACCAAAAATGGACCTATATGTATTGCCAGATGGAGGACCACCACTACTAGGACGTGAATGGATCCGGAAGATACAATTAGATTGGCATTCCATACAGGCACGGAAGGTTGAGGCCAAAAAGGATGACGACGTCACACCTGGCTGACTGTCAAAAATGCTAACTGACGCACAAGAAGTGTTCCAGGAGGGACTCGGAACACTAAAAGGCATAACAGCGACGTTTAAAATAGAGGAAAATGCAAGCCCAAAGCTTTTTAAGGCCAGACCGGTGCCTTATGCGATCCGACCAGCCGTCAAAGCAGAGCTGGAAGGTTTGGAACGTTCAGGAGTACTGTCCAAAGTGGACTGGTGCGAGTGGGCTACACCCATCATTCCTGTAATGAAGAGGTCGTTGAGTAATACGCCTGGGGAACCAAAGAAGGTCCGCATCTGTGGGGATTTTAAGGTGACAGTGAACCCAGTCCTTCACACGGTACAATATCCGCTTCCACGGATTGAAGATATTTTCGCCTCGCTATCTGGAGGTAAACGCTTCACTACGATTGATCTGGCCCAGGCGTACCTGCAAATGGAGGTAGAAGAAGCCTCGAAACAATACCTCACGATCAACACTCATAAAGGTCTCTACCAATGCAATCGGCTGGTGTTCGGGGTAGCATCAGCTCCGGCTATTTGGCAAAGGGCAATGGATCAAGTCCTGCAAGGGATTTCAGGGACACAGTGTTATTTGGACGGCATCCTGGTCACTGGCAAAAATGAGAGTGATCACCTCGCCAACCTGGAGAAGGTGCTCACTAGATTAAAGGAATATGGGCTACGAGCTAATCGCCACAAGTGCGAGTTTTTCCAGAAGCAGATCTCATATTGTGGCCACGTTATTGATGAAGAGGGGTTACATAAGTCCACTGAAAAGATTGAGGCAGTAGTCAAGGCTCCAGCACCGGAAAATGTGTCACAACTGAGGTCGTTCCTCGGGCTGGTGAACTACTACCATAAGTTCTTACCAAATTTGTCTACAGTATTACACCCACTGAACACCCTACTGCAACAAGGGGTACCATGGAAGTGGAATGATGAATGTAAACGAGCTTTCCAGAAGTGCAAAGAATTGATCACATCAAAAGAGGTGTTGGCCCATTTCAACCCAGCACTACCAATTCGGTTGGCGTATGATGCATTACCCTATGGTATTGGAGCAGTGCTGTCGCACAAATTCCCAGACGGGTTGGAGAGGCCAGTAGCCTTTGCGTCTCGGTCACTAACCTCAGCCGAGCGCAACTATGCCTAGATTGACAGGGAGGCCCTCAGCCTAGTATGGGGAGTAAAAAAATTCAACCACTATCTGCATGGGCAGAAGTTCACCTTGCTGACTGACCACCAACCACTTCTCTCCATCTTTAATCCAAAGAAGGGCGTTCCAGTGATGATTTACGGATTCAACAGGTTACAGCACAGAAGGAGGCCATTTGGCCTGTCGAGCCCGTGCCGGTTCTCTGCCAGAGCACTTCAGCTGGTCCCACTCCCCCGCCCTTTCCCCACTGCCCTGCAAAAAAAAAATTCCTTCAGCTACTTATCCAACTCCCTTTTGAAAGCCACGATTGAGTCTGCCTCCACCATCCTTTCAGGCAGTGCATTCCAGATCAGAACCACTCGCTGCGTAAAAAAGTTTCCCCTGATGTCACCATTGGTTCTTCTGCCAATCACCTTAAATCTGTGTCCTCTGGGTCTCATAGAAACATAGAAACATAGAAGATAGGAGCAGGAGTAGGCCATTCGTCCCTTCGAGCCTGCTCCGCCATTCAATGAGATCATCGCTGATCATTCAAATTCAGTACCCTGTCCCTGCCTTCTCCCCATATCCCTTGATCCCTTTAGCCTTAAGAAATATATCCAACTCTTTCTTGAATATATTTAATGAACTGACCTCCACCGCCCTCTCTGGCAGAGAATTCCACAGGTCCACCACTCTCTGGGTGAAGAAATTCCTCCTCATTTCAGTCCTAAATGTCCTACCCCTTATTCTTAGACAATGACCCCTGGTTCTGGACTCCCCAACCATCGGGAACATCCTTCCAGCATCTAGGCTGTCCAGGCCTGACAGAATTTTATAGGTTTCGATGAGATCCCCTCTCAATCTTATAAACTCCAGTGAGTATAAGCCCAATCGACACAATCTCTCCTCATACGTCATTCCTGCCATCCCAGGTATCAGCCTGGTGAATCACCGCTGCACTCCTTCCATGGCAAGAACGTCCTTCCTCAGATAAGGCGACCAAAACTGCACACAATACTCAAGGTGCGGTCTCACCAAGGCCCTGTACAACTGTAGCAAGACATCCTTGTTCCTGTACTCGAACCCTCTTGCTACGAAGGCCAACATACTATTTGCCTTCTTAATTGTCTGCTGCACCTGCATGCTTACTTCAGCGACTGGTGCACAAGAACACCCAGGTCTCTTTGCACTTCCCCTTCTCCCAATCTATTGCCATTCAAATAATAATCTGCCTTCCTGTTTTTGCCACCAAAGTGGATAACCTCACATTTATCCACATTATAGTGCATTTGCCATGTTTCTGCCCAATCACCTTACCTGTCCAAATCGTACTGGAGTTTCATGACATCCTCCTCGCAACATACCCTCCCACCCAGCTTTGTGTTGTCTGAAAATTTGGAGATATTACATCCAATTCCCTCGTCCAGATAATTAATATATATTGTGAACAGCTGGGGTCCTAGGGCCGATCCTTGCAGTACCCCACTAGTCACTGCCTGCCACTCGGAAAACGACCCATTTATTCCAACTCTTTGCTTTCTGTCTGCCAACCAGTTCTCTATCCAAGTCAATACCTTGCCCCCAATCCCATGTGCCTTAATTTTGCATGCTAATCTCTTATGCAGGACCTTATCGAAAGCCTTCTGAAAGTCCAAATACACCACATCCACTGGTTCTCCCTTATCTATTTTACCAGTTACATCCTCAAAAAATTCCAGTAGTTTAGTCAAGCATGATTTACCTTTTGTAAATCCATGTTGACTTTGTCTTAGTCCGACCCTGTCACTCGACCCTTCCGCCATTGGGAACAGTTTCTCTCCATCTATTCTGTCCAGACCCCTCATGATTTTGAACACTCCTATCAAATCTCCTCTGAAACTTCTCTGCTATAAGAAGAACAACCCCAGCTTCTCCAGTCTATCCACATAACTGAAGTCCCTCATCCCTGGAACCATTCTCGTAAATCTTTTCTGCACCCTCTCTAAGGCCTTCACATCCTTTCTAATGTGTGGTGCCCAGAATTGGACTCAATACTCCAGTTGAGGCCGAACCAATGTTTTATAAAGGGTCATCATAACTTCCTTGCTTTTGTACTCTATGGGCTGGATTTTGATACTGGGGCGGGCTGGGGTCATGTAATCCGCATTTTGTGTTATCACCCGATTCTAAATCGATGTGGGAGAATGATGCAATTTTAACTTAATTGGCCAATTGAGTTCCAATGTGTGGGATCCCATGGCCAATGAGTTTTTCCAGTCTGAAAGTCGCCTCCGATGACATCATCATTGCTGCTGCATTTAAGGTCTGCAACAAGCCTTGCTTCTTTTGCAGACTGCTAACCTTTTGGCCTTTGCAGTGAGAGGGACCTGCAGGAAGAATGGCCAGCCAGAGACCTAGGTCTGCACCCCGCTTCGATGACGTTGCCCTGCAGGCTTTAGTGGAGTGAGCAAGAGCACATAAAGAGATGCTCTTCCCTTCGTCACGGAGGAAGAAGCCTCCCCAGCAAACCAAGGCTGTGTGGATCCAGGTGGCAGAGGAGGTCAACTCGTTGTCAGTAACCCACAGAAACTGGCTTCAGTGCAGGAAGAAATTTCATGACCTTCTGCGCACTGGAAAAGTGAGTATGAACTTCCCATCACTCTCAATCAGATCCCCATTGCCTCTCCTCACCAGCACTCAGCTTTAGCAATCTCTTCCTCCACATCCCACTTGACAATGACAACCATGCACCCTTACCCTTTCCCTTTCTCTCTATGGTCACATTCAGCTAACTATTCGACTATGCAGCCCTCACACTCCCTATCACTGTGATGCTATGAAAACAACTGACAACACACAGGGAGGGCCCTTGGTCTTGCCACCACACTCCTTCTTTTTCTCCTTCAAAGCATCTATGTTTTGGATTCTCTACACACAATCCTTCATTCTCACTCAACATCCGCTTGTCTCCCTCATTGCAGGAAAAGAGAGCTCACAACAAAAGAGAGTGAGTCAGGACACGAGGAGGACCACCCTCAGTAGCCCACCTCACTCCCTGGGAGGATGCGGTCCTGGAGATCGTGGGAGTGGAGGATAATGCGCAAGTGCGGGACGGTCAGACGGGTGCATCACAGCATGCTGGTGAGAGAATAGTTTTCCATCTCTCTCAATGACATTGCATGAGTCGCTGATAATGATTCTGAAGCTCTAACAGATGGACTTATGATCATCTGCAATATGCAATATGCATGTAACCTTGGCATCACATCTCTGACTCTTTCCTTTACTCCCCCACAGGACCATCCAAAGCACCCGTCCCCACTAGCCAGGAGGAAGGGCCTGAGCATCCAGTCTCCTCAGAGGAAGCTGCAACCTCCGAGGGCGCAGCGTCAGCAGAATTCAGCACACCCAGCACCAGCGCAGACACTCACACCTCAGTGGGACCATCGCGAGATAGAGTAGTGTTGTCACCTGGTGTATCACAGCTCACAAATGAGCATCAGTGTAAAGTCTGTAGGTATTATAACGAATTAATACACAGACTACAAGAGTAACTTTAACAGGACTTTACTATTCGAAGGTCAGGGCGAATCTGCCCAATAAATCCTGACACCGCACTTATATACCGGTGTGGTCACCGTTGGTATTACAGTATACAGCAGCCAAGGCAAAGTAGTGCCACACATAAAATAGTTCTCTTAAAGGTAGAATAGTTACATACACTACAATCCTCCTTTTTTAGCTTACAACATACTTATTCCCCATTAACATAACATCATAACATATATACAACTTTATGCAAAACAGTTCACAGATTCAGTCTCTCTGGAGGTTTCCTGACTCTATCCGGATAACGCCTCAGTAGTGTAGTAGTTTTCGGCGGGGTAGTAGGTTCTTCTGGTAAGCTCGAGTCGGCTTGAAGGACAGTGTCAGGTTCATCTGATTCCAGTATCACCAGATCGGAGGTAGGTGTTCTGGGTATCTCTGCTTCAACATTAGCAGTGTAAGGTTGTGGAGTGGGTTGGCTCTTTGTGGATGACCCTATGATCTGGTCAACATGACGCCTTATGATGCTGTCACCAATGTCCACGGTATACAGCAGCGGCCCTAGCCTTTTTACAATAGTTCCAGGCTGCCATTTCTCGGTACGGTAGTCCCGGGCCAAAACTTGTTGACCTATCTGAAAAGATCTAGTTGGCCTTTCATTCATGCCCTGGAATTGCCGGCTCTCTACGTCCCTTCTGATGTTTGGCTTAATCAAATCCAGCCGGCATCTCAGTCTTCTATTGAAAAACATCATGGCGGGAGTTTGATTTGTGACCGCATGTGTTGCATTCCTGTACGCCAACAAGAAGTTATCTACTTTATGTTGTAAGTTGATGTTTTCATTATCCATGGCCTTTATGGCCTTCTTGAAGGTCTGGACAATCCTTTCAGCTAATCCATTGGTGGCGGGATGGTATGGGGCTGACATGTAGTGCTTGACCCCATTGCTTTTTAAGAATTTCCTGAATTCTTCGGACACAAATTGCGGTCCATTATCAGAACAGACCTGTTCTGGCAGCCCATTCCTGGCAAACATGGTCCTTAATACTGTGATGGTTTTTTCCGTGGTGGTGGAGGACATCTTTATTACCTCCGGCCACTTGGAGTGTGCATCCACCGCTATTAGAAACATTGAGTCCATAAATGGACCAGCAAAGTCGATGTGTACCCTTTGCCAAGGAGATGAGGGCCACTCCCATGGATGCAGAGGAGCTTGTGGTGGCGCGTTTTGGACCTTCTGGCATCCTAGACAGCTCTTGGTTATTTCTTCGATGTCTCCATCAATACCTGGCCACCACACAAACGCTCTTGCTAGGTTCTTCATTTTCACTCCACCCAGATGCCCCTCGTGAAGCTCCTTTAGCACCTTATGCTGAAGTTTGGGTGGAATCACCACTCTCGATCCACACATCAAGGTTCCTCGGCACACTGACAGCTGTTCTTTTCTTTGCGAAAATGCTGGCAGCGTTGGTTCGCCATGTGCTGGCCATCCCTCCACTGTTAAATCGTAGACTCGTGAGAGAGTCGGGTCATTCCTTGTTTCATTCTCGATCATCGAATTTGTCACTGGTAGACATTCTACTATGGACGAGTGGAACATCTCTACCGGGTCCACTGCAGCCGCCTCTTCAACTACCGGCAACGGTAGGCACGATAACCCATCAGCATTTCCATGCTGTTTGGAGCTTTTGTATTCGATGTCATATTGGTGTGCCCCAAGTAACACGGACCACCTCTGTAACCTTTGCGCTGTCATAGTGGAAACGGCCTTGTTAGGGTTGAATATGGACACCAACAGCTGGTGGTCTGTCAGTAATGTGAACTTCTTGCCCTGCAGGTAATGATTGAATTTCTTTACTCCCCACACAAGGCTGAGGGCCTCCCTATCTATCTGGGCGTAATTTCACTCAGCGGAGGTCAATGATCGGGACGCAAATGCGACTGGCCTTTCCGAGCCATTTGGGAACCTGTGTGAAAGTACTGCTCCAATTCCATAAGGGGAAGCATCACAAGCTAGCCGAAGAGGTAACGTTGGGTTGAAATGAGCCAACACTTCCTCAGAGGTAATCAACGCCTTGCTTCTGCGAAAGGCCTTTTTACAGTCCTCGCTCCACTTCCATGGCACTTCTTTCTGCAACAGTGTATTCAGCGGATGCAACACCATGGATAAATTTGGCAGAAACTTGTGATAATAATTAATCAACCCCAGAAACGATCTCAACTGTGATACGTTTTCCGGAGCGGGGGCCTTCACGACAGCTTTTATTTTGTCAGGTGACTTGTGTAGCCCCTCTTGGTCAATGACATGACCGCAGTACGAGATCCGTTTCTGGAAGAACTCACATTTCTGGCGATTAATTCGAAGGCCATATTCCTTCAACCTGGAGAGCACCCGTTTCAAATTTGTGAGGTGTTCCTCTTCGTCTTCTCCCGTAATCAGGATATCGTCCAAGTAACACTGCGTGCTTGGAATACCTTGTAAGACCTGCTCCATTGCCCTCTGCCAAATTGCTGGAGCCGAAGCTACTCCAAAAACCAGTCTATTATAACGATACACGCCTCTGTGCTTGTTGATTGTGAGATACTGGCGCGACTCTTCCTCGACTTCCATTTGTAAGTATGCTTGTGCCAGGTCTATCTTGGTGAAGTGTTGCCCGCCAGACAATGAAGCAAAGGTATCCTCAATCCGCGGAAGCGGGTATTGTACCGTGTGAAGCACCGGATTAACTGTGATCTTGAAGTCTCCGCAGATGCGGACCTTTCCCAGTCCCCCTGGCTTGTTACTTGATGAAGACTTCATGACGGGAACAATGGGCATGGCCCACTCACTCCAGTCCACCTTAGACAGTACCCCTGAATGTTCAAGCTCTTCCAGTTCTGCCTCCACAGCCGGTCGTATCGCGTAAGGTACCGATCTGGCTTTGAAAAATTTTGGGCTTGCATGTTCTGCAATCTTGATTTTTGCTTTAATTCCTCTCAGTGTTCCCAGTCCTTGCTGGAATACCTCTTTAGCTTCGTCCAATATTCTGGACAACCGTTCAGGTTTGACCTCTTCCTTTCCGGAATCTACCGTCATTGTGTTTAGCGAATGCCAGTCTATCTTTATTTTCCTGATCCATTCCCGTCCCAGAAGTGGTGGACCTCCCTCGGGCAGCACATACATGTCCATCCTTTGGTGATCTTTGTCCTTGTATCTCACCTTGACTTCTATCTTTCCGATGGGGTATACTTTGTGCCCCGTGTATGTCTGCAATACCATCTCCGTATCCCGTAGGGGAATATGTTTGAATAACTTTTTGTAATCATGCTTATTCATGACCGTCAGCGCCGATCCGGTGTCCACTTCCATCTTCACTTGGACTTTTGCAATCTGTAGTGTGATCCAGATAGTTTGTCGGTCAGCTTCTTTACTCACATTGTGAATCCTCAGACTACCCAGTTCCTTGCTGTTGGAGTCTGCGTCTGAATTCTGTTTATCTGGACTCTTCCCAGTCACCTCATGTACCTTTCTGTACTTCTTCTGTGGTGACTTATTATTGCTGGTCATCTTTCCTGCCCGGCATACCTTAGCTATGTGGCCAAGCTTGCCACATTTCCTACATTCCTGGTTTTTAACCCAGCATTGGTTCTGGTCGTGTGTTGTCTTCCCACAACGATAACATTTCGTTGTACTCGAAGTCATTTGATCCACTCTGAGTACCGCTGTCTTCCGCTGCATTTCCGCCGTGCCTCTCGCTGAGGCTTCGTGCGATGCTGCAATAAGGACAGCCGTATCAAGTGTAAGATCGTTCTCTTCGAGCAGTCGTTTTTGTGTTCCTTCCTTCGACAACCCGCACACGAACTTGTCTCGCAATGCCTCTGTCAGATTTCCTCCAAACTGGCAGTATTTTGCTAGCCTACGCAGTTCAACCAAGTACTCCGCGTTGCTTTCCTCTTTTAGTTGCATTCTCCCGTAAAATTTTGATCGTTCCGCTAACATCAGCGGTGTGGGGTTCAAATGATCCTTCAGGACAGCAACAATATTAACGAAAGACTGATCCGCCGGTTTAGCTGGTGATAGAAGATGCTTCAATAACCCGTATGTCTTTGCACCCAATGAGTTTAGTAAGGTTAGAGCTTTATCATAATTTGCTATCTTATTGACCTTACAATATACCTCGAAGCGTTCTACATACGTGGCCCAATCTTCCACCTCGGAATCAAAGTTGTTGAGCACGGTGGCATAGTGGTTAGCACTGTTGCCTCACAGCGCCAGGGACCCGGGTTCGAATCCGGCTTCGGGTGACTGTCTGTGTGGAGTTTGCACATTCTCCCCGTGTTTGCGTGGGTTTTCTCCGGGTGCTCCGGTTTCCTCCCACAGTCCAAAAATGTGCAGGTTAGGTTGATTGGCTATGATAAATTGACCCTTAGTGTTAGGGGGATTAAATACATGGGGTTACGGGGATAGGGTGGGATATGTGTTGGTGGAGGGGTTACGGGGATCGGGTGGGATATGTGTCGGTGCAGGCTCGATGGGCCGTAATGGCCTCTATCTGCACTGTGTGGTTTCTGTGATTCTGTGATGTTACCCCGCTTAGGCATCTTCACACTTTTTTTTTAAGAAACAATAACGAAGTTTTTCTTTAACTTTTTTAACTCTTTTTTTTATGGCGGTTTCCCGTGCTTGTCTTCTTCCCCGCCCACTTTCAAGATGGCGGTTTCGTGCTTGTCTTCTTCCCCGCCTAACTGGCGGCTTCCCGCGTTTCTTCCTCTGGTAGGAGGGGTAAGCTTTGCCCTCGGGCGACGACCGCTGGTTTACGGGGTTTGTAGCCTGTGCGCCGGCTTCAGTTTATTCTGAAGCACGCGCTAGAAAAGCCGATCGCGTTCCTTGTTCCCCCCCTTCTTCTTTTCGGCAGGGGCAACCGGCGCTGGGGACAACCAGTTGGCGTCGGACAGATCCAGCTCCTGGTCCTTCACGGCAGCTGCTGTAAGCCGCTGGCCGGAACCTCACTCGGTCTCTCTCGGGCTCTGTCTCTCCCGCTCGCGCAGCTCTCCCTCAGCAGCTTTAAACGCCTCTCCCAGACCTCCCTCAGCCCAGCCCTTTTCTCCCCGGGCTGTGGCTGATTCTTCGCGGTTTATTTAGTTATTTATTTATTTATTGCCTCCGCGCCTTATGATCCCGGTCGCCGCGCCTCGTGGCCTCGGTAGCTCCCGGCCTTTTTCGCCGGTCGCGGTCTAGCTGTCTGTTTGTACCGCGGCTTCCGTGCTCCACGCTGCCCCAGTCTCAGCGCCTCTGGGCCCGACTTCTGTCCGGCTCCTTTCCCCCGACCGTGGTCGAGTTCACCGCCCTTATCCTCCGTTTATTTTTTTATTTTTCCCCTTACTCACAGTCCACGTGGCCGAATTGCTTCTCTTGGCTGATTGGCTCACTCACCACCGTGGCAGAAGGGACAATCTGTGCCTGTTGCTGATGGAAGGCTTCGTGTCTGAATTCTTCCTTCTTCCTTGCTCTGCAGACTCGAGTTTTCTCTCAGCAGAACGACGAGGACGGGTGCCTCTTCTCGACACTCGTTAACAGCTTCGGATGTATTGTTGCCGCAGGGTAAGATCGAACTCGTCGCCACTGTAAAGTCTGTAGGTATTATAATGAATTAATACACAGACTACAAGAGTAACTTTAACAGGACTTTACTATTCGAAGGTCAGGGCGAATCTGCCCAATAAATCCTGACACCGCACTTATATACCGGTGTGGTCACCGTTGGTATTACAGTATACAGCAGCCAAGGCAAAGTAGTGCCACACATAAAATAGTTCTCTTAAAGGTAGAATAGTTACATACACTACAATCAGCAGCTTGTGGAGACAGGGACAGCAGTGGAAAGTCCTAGTCGGAGGGTGCAGTACTTTGCCAGCTCGGCTCAGCTGCATGTTGACCCTCTGCCTCTGGGTCCATCCATAAGATCAGCGGTGCTGGAACTCCAGGAACAGATGCAGGAGTCTCTGGCAGGTTTTGTCTCCAGGGACGCTTAGCGTGTGGAGCGAATGGAGGAGTCCATTGCGAACATAAGCAGAGCCTTTGTGGAGTCATTGGTGCATGAACGCATCACCATGGAAAGGATGACAACCTCTATGGAGGTGATAAGTCACCAGAGTGCAGTAAACAAGGTGAGTGTTCTGAATAGAATGACATCTCTGGAGGAGCGATGGTCATCTATTGAACAGAGAAAGCAGACCTTCATGGAAATCCTTCTGAGTAGGACTGCCAGTGCAGATATGGGTCCCCATGGCCCCCCTGATGTGCAGCAAGGTGCTCTCAAGCCACTTGCAAGCGCAGAGGGGTGTAATGTATGTACCTTTAAGGGGAGAACTACTTTTTACAGCTCCTGTATACTGTAGTACCAGCAGTGACCACACCTGTATATAAACCCTGAGTAGTGATCTGTACAGTTAATTCTAGAGTAACCCTCATTCAGTAAACACCTGTTGAATCGTTCCCTGCAGTCTTGTTCACTAATTATTGAAGGACACAACATCAAGATACACGGATCTAACATTGGCGACGAGCAGATTCGAACCTACCTGCAACTCTGCATCACCTCCCAGGGATTCGCTCCTGGAGAACAGTAGAAGAAGGCCGAGTGCAGAAGCACTGGCGTCGACCACGGGCAACCCCCCAGTCATCCAGTGGAGATTTGAGCATCGCAGGGGAGGCTGTCGAGAGCCAGGCTTGGCTTTCCAGTCACGGTGGTCCAGCAAAACGGGCTGGCAACAGGTACTGCGCAGACCCTTCCCGGACAGTGGCGGCTAGAACCGACCGAGCGACACAGAAAAAGGCCGAGCAGGGTCAACGGGGGAGAGAGAGACAGGGTAGAGCGCACAGGGCGCAGCCGGTGTTCAGGACTGAGCGGCGTCAACGGGGGAGAGAGGCGAGAGAGAGCAGAGCGCAGCTGGTGTTCAAGAGCTGAGCAGCGTCAACGGGGGAGAGAGGCGCACAGGAAAACGCGCAGAGCGCAGCCGGTGTTCAAGGGCCGAGCAGCATCAACGGGGGAGAGAGGCGCGCAGGAAAACGCGAGGCGCTGCCATTGCCACGAGGACCGCAGAGAGCGGCATTGGCAGGAGCGCAGGAGCAGCGCACGAAACCCACAGGGTGTCACCATTTGCCACGAGGACCGCCAAGAGCGGCGTTGGCAGCAGCGTGGGAGACGCCATTTTAAGCCGCAGCGGGGAAGAAAGGAAAGCGCGGGAGACGCTATTTTAAGCCGGAGCGGGGAAGAAAGGAAAGCGCTGGAGACGCCATTTTAAGCCAGTCTAACCACACCCAAAAATGCCGAAGAGTGGCGGTATCACAGCGTTCGACAATGAAGTCGAAGATTGGACGACATATGTCGAACACATAGAAGTATACTGCAAGGCGAATGAAGTGCCAGATGACAAGAAAGCAATGGTATTGTTGAATTCAATGGGTGCAAAAACGTATGGCTTACGACGAAACCTAGTAACCCCAGAGAAGCCAGTAGAAAAGGATTTTGAAAACATAGTGTCAAACCTACAGGATCACTTAAACACCACACCGCTGCTGATAGCAGAAAGATTTAAGTTTCACAAAAGGAACCAGCATAAAGATGAAAGTAATGCTGAGTATTTAACGGAACTGCGCAAGCTATCGAAACACTGCCAGTTTGGAACGGGACTAGCAGATACTTTAAGGGACAAGTTTGTGTGTGGGCTTCAAAGTGAAGGAACCCAGAAATGGCTTCTATCAGAAAAGGATCTTACGCTGGACAAGGCTTTCAGCGTTGCAGTATGACACAAAGCAGCAGCACGGGGCGTGGCAGAGATACAACGGAGACGGCAAGATTATGGCACAAATGAAATGTCATACGGAACAGTGAAGTGCTATCGCTGCGGCAGAACAACACACTACCATAATGATTGCTGGTTCAAGGACAAAGTGTGCAGACAGTGTGGAAAAGTAGGACACATAGCAAGGGTCTGCAGGTCGGGAAAGAAAACCAGCAGCAAGAAATCTCCACAGGAGAAGTAAAAGAAGGTACATAAGGTGACGGAGAGTAGTTCAGACGAACAGAAAAGTGATACATACTCTGGAAGCAAGGAGCTGGGTTGTGTGAAACTACATAATGTGATCAAAATGGAGGATCACCAAACTATCTGGGTCATGCTCAAGATAGCTGGATTCAAAGTGAAAATGGAATTGGACACAGGATCAGCCCTAACAGTCATAAACCGAAGGGAATACAAGCGGCTATTCTCACATATACCCTTGAGAGATATAAAGATTGTCTTGAAGACGTACATGGGGCAAAAAGTCTACCCCAAAGGAAAAATAAGGGTGAACGTTATATATAACGGCAAGGAAAAACCAAAAATGAACCTTTATGTATTGCCAGATGGAGGACCACCACTACTAGGACGTGAATGGATCCGGAAGATACAGCTAGATTGGCATTCCATACAAGCACTGACTGTAGATGCCAAAAAGGATGACGACGTCACACCTGGACGACTGTCAAAAATGCTAACTGACGCACAAGAAGTGTTCCAGCAGGGACTCGGAACACTAAAAGGCATAACAGCGATGATCAAAATAGAGGAAAATGCAAGCCCAAAGTTATTAAGGCCAGACCGGTGCCTTATGCGATCCGCCCAGCCGTCGAAGCAGAGCTGGAAGGTTTGGAACATTCAGGAGTACTGTCCAAAGTGGACTGGAGTGAGTGGGCTACACCCATCGTTCCTGTAATGAAGAGGTCATTGAGTAATACGCCTGGGGAACCAAAGAAGGTTTGCATCTGTGGGGACTTTAAGGTGACAGTGAACCCAGTCCTTCACACTGTACAATATCCGCTTCCGCGGATTGAAGATATTTTCTCCTCGCTATCTGGAGGGAAATGCTTCACTAAGTTTGATCTGGCCCAGGCATACCTGCAAAGGAAGGTAGAAGAAGCATCGAAATAGTACCTCACGATCAACACTCATAAAGGTCTCTACCAATACAACCGGCTGGTGTTCGGGGAAGCATTAGCTCCGATTATTTGGCAAAGGGCAATGGAACAAGTCCTGCAAGGGATTCCAGGGACCCAGTGTTCTTTGGACGACATCCAGGTCACGGGCGAAAATGACAGTGATCACCTCGCCAACCTGGAGCAGGTGCTCACTAGATTCAAGGAATATGGGCTCCGAGCTAATCGCCACAAATGTGAGTTTTTCCAGAAGCAGATCTCGTATTGTGGCCATGTTATTGATAAAGAGGGGTTACATAAGTCCCCTGAAAAGATTGAGGCTGTAGTCAAGGCTCCAGCATCGGAAAATGTGTCACAACTGAGGTCGTTCCTCGGGCTGGTGAACTACTACCAAAAGTTCTTGCCGAATTTCTCTACCGTACTACACCCACTGAACACCCTACTGCAAACGGGGGTACCATGGAAGTGGTGTGACGAATGTAAATGAGCTTTCCAGAAGAGCAAAGCATTGATCACATCAAAAGAGGTGTTGGCTCATTTCAACCCAGCACTACCAATTCGGTTGGTATGTGATGAATCACCCTATGGCTTGGAGCGGTGCTGTCGCACAAATTCCTGGATGGCTAGGAGAGGCCAGTAGCCTTTGCGTCTTGGTCACTAAGCTCAGCCGAGCGTAACTACGCCCAGTTTGACAGGGAGGCCCTCAGCCTAGTGTGGGGAGTGAAAAAGTTCAATCACTATCTGCACGGGCAGAAGTTCACCTTGCTAACTGACCACCAATCACTTGTCTCCATCTTTAATCCAAAGAAGGGCGTTCCGGTGATGACTGCGCAACGGCTACAAAGATGGTCCCTTTTTCTAGGGGCGCACCAATATGAAATCGAGTATAAGGTCACGAAACAGCATGGAAACGCTGATGGGCTATCACGCCTGCCACTGCCTACTGCGGAGGAAGCACCAGCAGTGGATCCTGTCGAAATATTTCATTCGACTATAATTGAATGATTGCCAGTAACTAACGCTGGTATAGAGAAAGAGTCCCGAAATGACACGACACTGTCTCGGGTATATGATTTGACGGTGAAGGGATGGCCAGCACATGGCGACTCACTGTTGCCAGCATTCTCATCCAGAAGAGAACAGCTGTCAGTATGCCGGGGGACCTTGATGTGTGGAACCCGAGTGGTAATTCCACCCAAGTTAAGGGAGAGAGTGCTCAATGAGCTTCACGAAGGTCATCTGGGAGGGGTGAAAATGAAAAGCCTTGCTAGGTCTTATGTGTGGTGGCCGGGGATCGATCAGCAAATCGAGGACCTGACAAAGAGTTGCTCAGGATGCCAGAAGGTCCAAAATGCACCACCACATGCCCCTCTACACCCATGGGAGTGGCCCTTATCTCCATGGCAACAGCTGCATATTGATTTTGCTGGTCCATTCATGTACTTAATGTTTTTAATAGTCGTGGATGCACACTTGAAATGGCCTGAGGTGATCAAAATGTCCTCCACCACCACGGAGAAAACTATTGCAGTCCTACGGACCATTTTTGCCAGGAACGGCTTGCCAGAGCAGATTTGCTCTGATAACAGACCACAGTTTGTGTCCGAAGAGTTTCGAAGATTTATGAAAAGGAATGGGGTAAGGCATTACACATCCACCCCGTATCATCCAGCCACAAATGGATTGGCTGAGAGGTTCGTACAAACCTTTAAGAAGGCAATAAAGGCTATGTACAATGACAACATTCCACTGCAGCACAAGGTGGACAATTTCCTGTTCGCCTACCGGAATGCGACACATATAGTCACCAACCAGTCCACGGCCATGATGTTCTTAACCGAAGGTTGAGATCTCGTCTGGATTTGCTCAGACTAAATGTACGAAGAGATGTTGAGAGTAAGCAATTCCAGCACATCAATGAGAAGCCGACAAGGAGCTTCAATGTAGGGCAACCAGTCTTGGCCCGCGACTACCGAACAGAGAAATGGCAACCAGGAACGATATGCTCATGGCAGGGGCCACTAATGTACACAGTGGATGTTGGGGAGAACATTGTGAGACGCCATGCTGACCAGATCCTAGAGTCACAGGAACGAGTCAACCCCATGTCTCGGTCATACGTACCTGGTAAGGAACCCGACGTACAGGTCGCATCTACCTCCGAAACAATAGCATTGGAAGCTGATGAATCAACTGACGACTGGGTGTTAGAATCGCCTCTGCACCAAGAGCGAGACACTCGGGAAAGGTGCTATCCAGAAAGGATCCGGAAGCCTCCCCAAAGACTGAATTTATAAATAGACTATTTTCAGCTAATGTTGCATGTTAAAAGTGTTAATTGTAATTAGTTTGATATTTAACTGTTAAGTGAGTGTTATGGTACTGTTAATCTAAAAGGGGAGGAATTTTAATGCATGTACCTTTAAGGGGAGAACTACTTTTTACAGTTCCTGTATACTGTAGTACCGGCAGTGACCACACCTGTATATAAACCCTGAGTAGTGATCTGTACAGTTAGTACTAGAGTAACCCTCATTCAGTGAACACCTGTTGAATCGTTCCCTGCAGTCTTGTTGTCTAATTATTGAAGGACACAACATCAAGATACACGGATCTAACAAGGGGGACCTGACCAATGAGAGGAAAGTTGGTGGCAGACATCAAGGAAGTGGGGGCTCCTCTCCAAGCACTCACACTTCCATGCCACTGCAGATCCCTCGGTCAAAGCCCAACAAGAGTCCACACCCATCTGAGATCGGCGTCTCAACCCCTGCACAGCCGCAGCAGCAGCAGACTGTTGATGAGCCCTCAGAGGCTCGCAACCCCAGAGGACGCCCACCAAAGGTGTCGAGACAGGAGCAGCAAGAAAGTGAGCAAGGGGCTTCCACATCTGCTGAAGCCACAGGGGAAGCAGCACGTAGGAGCTCGCGTAAGAGAAAGATACTGCACAAATAGTTACAATGGTAGTCAGTTGGGTGAAATTTGTTGTTTTATGTTAAAAATCCATCAGATGATTACTGTAAATAAAAAATATGATGGCTTCTGCTGTAATTGTGGCGTGTGTCATTTTGTGAATCAGACTTCCACATTGAGGGCTTAGGATTACTTGGTATATGCCTCAGTTGAGGAAGTGCTCAGTGAAGGTGGCGAGAGGGGTTTCCCAGGAGGTCACTCTCGAGATCGGTGTCATGCTCCAAACTTCCACAGCTGTGGTTATGCCTTCGAAAAGTTCCCCCAGACCTGAGACAACAAAGTCCTGCCACCTGCAAATGATGGCTGATCAAATATCCTATTTAATGGTGGAGCTGCAGCTAATAGTCAGCAATCCAATTGTGCCCCCGCCAGGTTTCACCGTCGTATTGCAGAACTGGCGTGCTTCACGTCGGAAAAGGGTTAAAATCACAAAGGCCTATCAAAATGGCTTTATAGAGGCAATTTAGTGCTTGTTAAGGGCCTTAACGGCCTATCCTGCCTCTTGGAGGCGGGACGGAGACGGGACCAGTAGACACGATTTAATTAAAATTGCTTGGAGGTGGGATGTGTAGTGTCTGCGTATCAATAATACACGGACTGCAGGAGAACAATAACAACAGGTATTTATTGAACAGAGGGTAAGCTTAAACTGAAAGTACAGAAGCCTGCTATGGATTTATATACAGGTGTGATCACTGCCGGTACTACAGTATAAAATCAATTCTCTCTTAAAGGTACATACACAACAATTCCTCCTCTTTTAGATAAACAGTACATAACATTCATTTAACAATTAAATAATAACTAATTACAATTACAATTTTCTCTGTACTATATACATCAACTGAAATAATCATTTATAAGTTCAGTCTTTGAGGAGGCTTCCTGATCCTGACTGGATAGTGCCTTTCTCGAGTATCCTGTTCTTGCGGCGGAGTCGATTCTGGCTCATTGTCATTGGTTGGTTCGTCAGCTTCCAATGCCACTGATTCTGAGGTAGACGCAATCTGTACTTCGGGTTCATTACCAGGTGCACATGCTCGTGGTATGGGTTTGGCTTCTTCCTGTGACTCTAGAATCTGGTTAGCATGGCATCTCACGATGCTCTCTCCAACGTCCACTGTGTACATTAGTGGTCCCTGTTGTGTGCATATCGTTCCTGGCTGCCATTTTTCTGTTTGGTAGTCGCTGGCCAAGACTGGTTGCCCTATCTTGAAGCTCCTGGTTGGCTTCTCATTGATGTGCTGGAATTGCTCATCCTCAACATCTCGTCTTATGTTTGGTTTGAGCAAATCCAGGCGACATCTTAGCCTTCAGTTGAAGAACATTATGGCTGGAGCTTGGTTGTTGACTGCATGTGTCGCATTTCAGTAAGCAAACAAGAAATTATCCACCTTGTGTTGCAGTGGTATGTCGTCGTTATACATCGCCTTTAATGCCTTTTTAAAGATCTGAACAAACCTCTCAGCCAATCCATTTGTGGCTGGATGATATGGGGCAGATGTGTAATGTTTCACCCCATTATTCCTCAGAAACCTCCGGAAATCCTCGGACACAAACTGTGGTCCATTGTCGGAGCAAATCTGTTCTGGCAAGCCATTCCTGGCGAAGATGGTCCATAGGACTGCAATAGTTTTCTCCGTGGTGGTGGAGGACATTTTGATGACCTCTGGCCATTTCGAATGGGCATCCACGGCAATTAAAAACATTGAGTCCATAAATGGGCCAGCAAAATCAACGTGTACCCGTTGCCATGGAGATGAGGGCCACTCCCATGGGTGTAGCGGGGCCTGTGGTGGAGAGTTTTGGACCTTCTGGCATCCTGTGCATCTCTTGGTCATATCCTCGATTTCTTTATCGATTCCCGGCCACCACACAAACGCCCTGGCTAGGCTCTTCATTTTTACCCCTCCCAGATGACCCTCATGAAGCTCATTGAGTACTCTATCTCTCAACTTGGGTGGAATTACCACTCGGGATCCACACATCAAGATCCCCCAGCACACTGACAGCTGTTCTCTCCTTGGCGAGAATGCTGGCAACAGTGAGTCGCTATGTGCTGGCCATCCCTTCACCGTCAAATCATAGACCCGAGAGTGTCGGGTCATTTTGGGTTTCCTTCTCTATACTTGAGTTTGTAACAGGTAGACATTCGACTATGGTTGAATGGAATATCTCAACAGGGTCCACTGCATGTGCTTCCTCCACCATAGGCAACGGTAGGCGCGACAGCCCATCAGCGTTTCCATGCTGTTTCGTACCCTTGTACTCTATGTCGTACTGATGTGCCCCTAGAAAAAGTGACCATCCTTGCAGCCGTTGCGCTGTCATCACCGGAACGCCCTTCTTTGGGTTAAAAATGGAGACCAGAGGCTGATGATCAGTCAGTAGGGTGAATTTCTGCCCGTGTAGATAGTGATTGAACTTCTTCACCCCCCACACCAGGCTGAGGGCCTCCCTGTCAATCTGGGCGTAGTTACGCTTGGCTGAGGTTAATGAGCGCGACGCAAAGGCTATTGGCCTCTCTGAACCATCAAGGAATTTGTGTGACAGCACTGCTCCAATGCCGTAGGGAGACGCATCACATGCCAACTGAATCGGTAGTGTTGGATTGTAGTGGGCCAATACTTCTTTTGAAGTGATTAGGCATTTAAATTTCTGAAAGGCACGCTTACACTCACCACTCCATTTCCATGTTACTGCAGTTTGCAGCAGGGCGTTCAGTGGGTGCAGAATTGTAGATAAATTCGGCAAGAACTTATGGTAGTAGTTCACCAACCCGAGGAACGACCTCAGTTGCGACACATTTTCCGGTGCTGGAGCCTTGACTACTGCCTCAATCTTGTCTGGGGACTTATGCAACCCTTCCTCATCAATCATGTGGCCACAATACGAGATTTGTCTCCTGAAGAACTCACATTTGGGGCGGTTGGCTCGTAGCCCATATTCTTGTAATCTAGTGAGCACCTGCTCCAGGTTGGCAAGGTGTTCACTGTCATTTTCGCCCGTAACCAGGATGTCGTCACTCCAGATTGCTCCCTGTTCTTTTCCATAGCTAGTGTAAACCTTATGATACTGTGATCACTGTTCCCTAAATGTTCTCCTACTGACACTTGCTCTACTTGACCCACCTCATTTCCCAGAACCAGACCCAGCAATGCCTCATTCCTCGTTAGGCCAGAAACATACTGATCAAGAAAGTTCTCCTGAACACACTTCAGAAATTCTTCTCCCTCTCTGTCCTTTACACTATTATGATCCCAGTCTATATTAGGATAGTTGAAGTCTCCCATTATCACTACTCTATGGTTCTTGTACCTCTCTGTAATTTCCCTGCAAATTTGCTCCTCTATATCCTTCCCACTAGTTGGTGGTCTATAGAATACACCTAGTAGTGTAATGGCACCTCTATTGTTTCTCAACTCTAACCAAATAGATTCTGTCCTTGACCCCTCCAGGACATTCTCTCTCACCAGCACTGTAATATTCTCCTTAATCAATATACTCCCTCACCTCCTAGCTTTCCTTCCCTATCTTTCTTGAACACCTTATATCCAGGAATCTTTAGTACCCTAGCCTGCCCTTTTTTGAGCCAGATCTCCATTATCGCCATGACATCATATTCCCATGTGTCTATTTGCGTCTGCAGCTCAACAACCTTATTTACCACGCTTTGTGCATTTACACACATGCACTGTAAACCTATCTTAGACCTTTTTGTATTCTCTCTTAGTCTGACCCCACCGAATACCATAGTATTTCTTACTCTAGTGCTATCTGTCTCTCCCAATCCTTTGTGCACCTTGTTTCTCCTTTCTAATGCCACATTCTGGTGCCCATCCCCCTGTCAAATTAGTTTAAACCCTCCCCAACAGCATTAGCAAACCCCTCTGCAAGGACTTGGTTCCCGGCTCTGTTGAGGTGCAACCCATCCGGCCTGTATAGGTCCCTTCTCCCCCAGAACCAGTCCCAATGTTCCAGAATCTAAAGCCCTCCCTCCTGCACCATCTCTCCAGCCATGCATTCATCTGCTCTATCCTCCTATTTCTATACTCACTAGCTCGTGGCACCGGGAGTAATCCGGTGATTACTACCTTTGAGGTCCTGCTTTTTAATCTCTTTTCTAGCTTGCTTAAATCTGCCTGCAGGACCTCATCCATCTTTCTACATATGTCATTGATACCGATACCGAGATGAAGAAAACGGTAAACCGGTAAAGGCAGAGAAGGGCAGCGGAAAGACGCATTGGGGGACAAATGCCTAGTTATAAGCTGGCGTTTGACGAATAAACTGGCATTCGAAGGATGGGTAGCAAAATCAAGACAAGCGGCCTAGTTATAAGCTAGCGCTTGATGCATGGACAGTAATAGCCCAGTTAAGAATAAGCTGGAATACTGCGTGCGAGTTTTGGTTTCCATATTTAAGAAAAGATATACTTGCTCTCGAGGCGGTTCAGAGAAGGTTCACTTGGTTGATTCCGGAGATGAGGGGGTTGACGTATGGGGAAAGGCTGAGTAGGTTGGGACTCTACTCATTGGAGTTCAGAAGAACGAGAGGCGATCTTATCGAAACATATAAGATTGTGAGGGGGATTGATCGGGTGGATGCGGTGAGGATGTTTCCACTGATGGGTGAGACTAGAACTAGGGGGCACAATCTTAGAATAAGGGGCTGCCCTTTCAAAACTGAGATGAGCAGAAACTTCTTTACTCAGAGGGTAGTAAATCTATGGAATTTGCTACCCCAGAGAGCTGTGGAAGCTGCAACATTAAATAGATTTAAAACGGAGATAGACAGTTTCCTAGCAGATAAGGGAATTAGGGGTTACGGGGAGAGGGCAGGGAAGTGGACGTGAGTCTAGGTTCAGATCAGCAATGATCCTATTGAATGGCGGAGAAGGCCCGAGGGGCCGTATGGCCTACTCCTGCTCCTACTTCTTATGTTCTTATTATGGTGTTCGAAGCTTGGATAGGAAAATCATTAAGCGATAAAGACCGCCAACTGACCCCCAACCGCAGCAATACCGTCGGTGACCGCCCGAAGAAGAAGAAGGCCCATCGCAACGAGGTACCCAACGAAGACATTGATGAGAGAAAAGGAGGGTGCTTCACACAAACAACTTCAGCGACGCGCCCTGTGACCACGTGGCAACGGCGCACCCTAAAGGACAGCAAGAGTGAATCTCAAAACCCAACCAGTTAAAGCAACAGGTTTCGAATTGGTGAGCATGAATTCCTGGCCCCTCATAGCTTAATCTAGTTAGGTATAGGGGGTGGGATAAGGACAAGGGGATTTTTAATGCATTTGTTTCCCTCGATGTGCCGTGTGTTCCCCATTCCCAAAATAAGTGTATTAATTGTATATGCCTGTAATTATACCAGTAATTCTCAGTAAGATTGTGTTTTATTCTGCCTTTAATAGAATTTTGGTTTTCTTGCACCAAACCACTTGTCTACTCGATTTTCTGTATCGCCGCCTGTATCTAAGTCCGGTGTCTAGAACCCAGGGGTGTGGGAGCGATTTGAACTGCTCAGAGACAGTCAGAGGCGAAGCTGACTGGGCACACGCCACCCCCTACAGAAATGGCGACCGCAGCAGGACTCCGGCAACACAGGGGTGCGATACAGTAGACAATGGTTCGGATGAGCAAACCACGATGGAGAAAAGGATTTCTGATTATGTGTTTAGTAAGGTGAATATCGCAAAGAAGTGGATCACCACTCTGTTAAAGGCTGGGCGTCTGGTAGATGCCGCAGCTAAGTGGACAGAAGGGAAGGAGCACATGAAATCCCTAGAGAAGGCAGTCTGGCTGATGTGCTTAAAAAGCAGCTCCAGCTTTTGGACAGGCTTGTTGCAGCACAGGCAGCCGAGACAAAAGAGTCAGCCCTGGAGAACCAGGACAAGGCTCGAGCAGGGGAGAAGTTACTGGTAGCATTGCAGGCCCTGAATCAGGAAAGGGTTCAGTTAATGGGAGAACATAAGGCCAGGTTGGAATACCTACAGTGCCAAGTCACCGAAGCCAAGGGTAACGAGTTGAGGTTATGGGAAAAGAACGCCAGCCTAGCGAGACAAGTAAGGGAGCAGGAGGAGAAAGTAAAGGAAGTAAAGGCAGCTTATAAGTTAGCGCGTGAACAGGGGTTTGAAGGTGCAGATCATGGCCCCTGCAAGGAACAGATAGAAAATCTGAGCCTGGCCCTGAGGAAGGCAAAAGGCATGGTGTGCCACATAAGCCCGAGGGCAGGCCAGGCTGATTTTACAGGGAACGAGGGGAGAACGGTTCAAACATCACAGGTAGTGCAAAGGGGTGACCCGGTTGAGGAACAGGAGGTCCCGCAACCACCACCCATAGCGCCAGGTTTTAGCGAGGTCTGGCAGCAAGGGGGGTGGAGTCAGGGGTGGAACTGGAGGTAGAACAACCCCCGCCAGAGAGGCTGAAGCCAGGACCGATGTGCCCAGCCCGGCATCGGAGGTTCGGCCCACCCATTAATGGCGACGATGAGGGACCCCTCCAAAACCAGTTCATATTACCCAATAGCACCCAACAGCTTAGGGCTATAGTGAGCCATATCCCAAAGCTCTCTGAAAAAGGGGACCCCTCGATCCACTTCAGGGAAGTAGAGCAGGCAGCCAGCGTCAACGACTGCAATGGTGCTGAGCAGGCCAAAATGCTGCTATTCTCCCTGGAGAGTAGGCTCCTCCAATCCCTCTCTGACGAGTGTAAGAAGGGGTAGTGCAGGTATGAGGAGCTCAGGGATGAAGTTCTGGAGGCCATGGGGATGAATGAGGGAAGTCCTTTCTCCCATGTGGTGAAGACCGTCCAGCTCACTGGGGAAACCCCGCAGGCTTTCGCGGACAGGTTCTGGCCAGTTAATAGGAGCGCCTGTCCTGGGACACCTAACCGGACATTCCTGAATGGGGATCAGCTGACCCATTGGCTCCGTTGCCTGGTGGCAAACAGCTTGCCACAGGTCCGGGCCAAGGCGGAAGTCTGGTTCGACCCCAGGAATCCCCTGACCACCGAACCTACGGTGATCAGACAGTTGACCCTAGCCTATAAGAACGGTAGGGGAGCCGATGCACACCCACCCAAGGGGAAGGTGCATGAGTTAAAACCCAGACTGAGTAGGAAGGAGTGGCATCAGGAAGGGAATAACCCCCCAACACAAAGCTCAATTGTTACGGGTGTGGGAAGGACGGCCACTGGAGGAAGGAGTGCAAAAACCCTTGGAAAGATAATAAGGGAAAGAATGCCACAGCCCCAGCCAAAAAGGCAGAGGCAGGAATCCCTCCCACCGCGGTTGAGTCATTTTTGGACACCATGAGGTCCTTATTGACTGGCTACGGGAGAGTAGCAGCCGCTACCCGTGCTCTGACCCCGTCAGCCCCATCCAACCCACGGCCATGACTAGAGACAGCGCAGCCTGTTTACCTGTGTTCCCTTCGGTACAATGAATGGAAGAGAACCCTCGTGGAGATGGAGGTAGAAGTGGTGAAGGGGACCTAACGGTTGGATACAGGGGCATCATGCACCGTGGTCCATTCAGCTAACCCCACCACCTCACCTCTGTCTAACGGGGTCCCATGCAGTCTGTCGGTATTCACAGTCAGGGAACAGGCCGGCTTGTTTTCCATCCCACTCGCCATTCGTTTAGGACCACTCCGATCTAAGTGAATCTGTGTCCTGATGAAGTGGGAAGTGGAGGGTGGAAGAGGGGTCCTGGGAGCCGACTTTATTGAAGGCCACGGGATCCTGGTGGATTTAAGAAATCATTGCCTATGGGGGGCAAGTACAGGGAAGGACGGCGAGGTAGTAGTCATCCCAGGGAAAGAAGGGAAGGGGACCCTGTGCACCATGAAGCCCAAAGAGGGTTATGACCTCGAGCTCATGGTCAGTAACACCCCAAAGGAGTTCCAAGCATTTGTGCAGGCCCACCTGGCCACATTTGCCACACACAAACACGACTGCGGGAGGGTCAACGGGTTTGAGGTCAGCGTGGAGGGGGACCCTATGGCCCGACCACAGAAACAGTATAACTTCCCCAGGGAAACGGAGCCAGACATGGAAGCAGCCATGTCCTCTTTAGTACAGCAAGGGGTCCTGAGACCGATAGCCACCCACATAAACTCTCCATTGTGGCCGGTTAGAAAGCCGGACAATTCCTGGAGGGACACGGTGGACTATCGGGTGCTCAATAGTAACATCCCAGCCTGTGCACCCACAGTAGCAGCAGTTGCCGAACTGATAGGAAGTGTCCAAGCATCCGCGACCACTTTCACGGTGCTGGATATTTCCAATGGGTTTTGGTCCATCCCTTTAAGGAGGGAGGATCAGTACAAGTTTGCCTTTACGTTTAAAGGGCAACAGTACACCTGGAACTGTTTGCCTCAGGGCTTCCACAACAGCCCCAGCATTTTCTACCAGTGCATGGCAAATAGTTTAAAGGGTTTCAGCCAACCCAGACAGTTGGTGCAGTACGTGGATGACCTGCTCCCCTTCACCGATTCGAGAGAGGAGCATGGCCCACGACTGGCCGAACTGCTGGAGCTGCTGAGGCAGGAGGGTTTTAAAGTAAATCCGAAGAAAGAGCAGATCGGCCAGCAGGAGGTGAAATTCCTGGGCCTGACCGTACGCGCTGGGGAAAGGGCCATAGATAAGGCTAGGGGGGAGGTGATACAGGAGTTACCCGTCCCCAACACAGTTACGGGTGTGAGGTCATTTTTAGGGCTAACCGGGTACTGCAGAGACTTTAATGAGGACTATGCAGCCACAGCAGCCCCTCTGCTCCGACTCCTACACAAGGCAGTGGAGTGGGCTTCGGATGAGGGTTGCCAGACAGCATTTCTCAGGCTCAAGGAGGATCTGCAGACCGCACTAGCTCTAGGGGCCATAGATGGGGGGAAAGAGTTCTTCCTGGAGGTAGCAGCCAGCGGGGATAGCCTGAGTGCTGTGCTGCTCCAAGAACGGCCTGGCAGGCTAAGGCCGATGGTCTACTTACCCAGGATACTCACGGATGTGGAGAATAGCAACTCCAACTGTGAGCGGTGTAATGTATGTACCTTTAAGGGGAGAACTACTTTTTACAGCTCCTGTATACTGTAGTACCGGCAGTGACCACACCTGTATATAAACCCTGAGTAGTGATCTGTAAATTTAGTTCTAGAGTAACCCTCATTCAGGAAACACCTGTTGAATCATTCACTGCAGTCTTGTTGTCTAATTATTCAAGGACACAACATCAAGATACACGGATCTAACATTGGCGACGAGCAGATTCGAACCTACCTGCAACTCTGCATCACCTCCCAGGGATTCGCTCCTGGAGAACAGTGGAAGGAGGTTGAGTCCAGAAGCACGGGCATCGACCACGGGCAACCGCCCAGTCATCCAGCAGAGATTTGAGCATCGCAGGGGAGGCTGTCGAGAGCCAGGCTTGGCTTTTCAGTCATGGTGGTCCAGCAAAACGGGCTGGCAACAGGTACTGCGCAGACCCTTCCCGGACAGCGGTGGCTATAGACGACCGAGCGGCACAGAAAAAGGCCGAGCAGCATCGACGGGGGAGAGAGAGAGGGTAGAGCGCACAGGGTGCAGCCAGTGTTCAGGACCGAGCGGCGTCAACGGGGGAGAGAGAGCAGAGCGCAGCCGGTGTTCAAGGGCCGAGCAGCATCAACGGGGGAGAGAGGCGTGCAGGAAAACGCGAGGCACTGCCATTGCCATGAGGACCGCAGAGAGCGGCATTGGCAGCAACGCAGGAGCAGCGCACGAAACACACAGGGCACCACCATTTGCCATGAGGACCGCCGAGATCGGCGTTGGCAGCAGCGCGGGAGACGCCATTTTAAGCCGCAGCGGGGAAGAAAGGAGAGCGCAGGAGACACCATTTTAAGCCTCAGCGGGGAAGAAAGGAAAGTGCGGGAGATGCCATTTTAAGCCAGTCTAACCACACCCAAAAATGCAGAGGAGTGGCAGTATCACAGCGTTCGACAATGAAGTCGAAGATTGGACGACATATGTCGAACGCATAGAAGTATACTGCAAGGCGAATGAAGTGCCAGATGACAAGAAAGCGCTGGTATTGTTGAAGTCAATGGGTGCAAAAATGTATGGCTTACTACGAAACCTAGTAACCCCAGAGAAGCCAGTAGAAAAGGATTTTGAAAACATAGTGTCAATCCTACAGGACCACTTAAACCCCACATCGCTGCTGATAGCAGAAAGATTTAAGTTTAACAAAAGGAACCAGCATAAAGATGAAAGTAATGCTGAGTATTTAACGGAACTGCGCAAGCTATCGAAACACTGCCAGTTTGGAACGGGACTAGCAGATACTTTAAGGGGCAAGTTTGTGTGTGGGCTTCAAAATGAAGGAACCCAGAAACGGCTTCTATTAGAAAAGGATCTTACGCTGGACAAGGCTTTCAGCATTGCAGTATCACACGAAGCAGCAGCACGGGGTGTGGCAGAGATACAACGGAGACGGCAAGATTATGGCACAAATGAAATGTCATACGGAACAGTGAAGTGCTATCGCTGCAGCAGAAAAACACATGACCATTATGATTGCTGGTTCAAGGACAAAGTGTGCAGACAGTGTGGAAAAGTAGGACACATAGCAAGAGAGTGCAGGTTGGGAAAGAAAACCAGCAGCAAGAAATCTCCACAGGAGAAGTACAAGAAGGTACATAAGATGACGAAGAGTAGTTCAGACGAACAGAAAAGTGATAAAGACTCCGGAAGCAAGGAGCTGGGTTGTTGAAACTACATAATGTGATCAAAACGGAGGATCACCAAACTATCTGGGTCATGCTCAAGATAGCAGGAGTCCAAGTGAAAATGGATTTGGACACAGGATCAGCCCTAACAGTCATAAACCGAATGGACTACAAGCGGCTATTCTCACATATACCCTTGAGAGATACAAAGATTGTCTTGAAGATGTACACGGGGCAAAAAGTCTACCCCAAAGGAAAAATAAGGGTGAACGTTATATATAACGGCAAGGAAACACCAAAAATGGACCTATATGTATTGCCAGATGGAGGACCACCACTACTAGGACGTGAATGGATCCGGAAGATACAGCTGGATTGGCATTCCATACAAGCACTGACTGTAGATGCCAAAAAGAATGATGACGTCACACCTGGACGACTGTCAAAAATGCTAACTGATGCACAAGAAGTGTTCCAGCAGGGACTCGTAACAATAAAAGGCATAACAGCGACGATCAAAATAGAGGAAAATGCAAGCCCAAAGTTTTTAAGGCCAGACCGGTACCTTATGCGATCCGCCCAGCCGTCGAAGCAGAGCTGGAAGGTTTGGAACATTCAGGAGTACTGTCCAAAGTGGACTGGAGCGAGTGGGCCACACCCATCGTTCCTGTAATGAAGAGGTCATTGAGTAATATGCCTGGGGAACCAAAGAAGGATTGCATCTGTGGGGACGTTAAGGTGACAGTGAACCCAATCCTTCACACTGTACAATATCCGCTTCCGCGGATTGAAGGTATTTTCGCCTCGCTATCTGGAGGGAAACGCTTCACTAAGATTGATCTGGCCCAGGCGTACATGCAAATGGAGGTAGAAGAAGCCTCGAAACAGTACCTCACGATCAACACTCATAAAGATCTCTACCAATACAACCGACTGGTATTCGGGGTAACATCAGATCCGGCTATTTGGCAAAGGGCAATGGAACAAGTCCTGCAAGGGATTTCAGGGACCCAGTGTTATTTGGATGACATCCTGGTCACGGGCGAAAATGACAGTGATCACCTGGCCAACCTGGAGCAGGTGCTCACTAGATTCAAGGAATATGGGCTCCGAGCTAATCGCCACAAATGCGAGTTTTTCCAGAAGTAGATCTCGTATTGTGGCCACGTTATTGATAAAGAGGGGTTACATAAGTCCCCTGAAAAGATTGAGTCAGTAGTCAAGGCTCCAGCACCAGAAAATGTGTCACAACTGAGGTCGTTCCTCGGGCTGCTGAACTACTACCAAAAGTTCTTGCCGAATTTGTCTACCGTACTACTCCCACTGAACACCCTACTGCAAACGGGGGTACCATGGAAGTGGAGTGACGAATGTAAATGAGCTTTCCAGAAGAGCAAAGCATTGATCACATCATAAGAGGTGTTGGCTCATTTCAACCCAGCACTACCAATTCGGTTGCCGTGTGATGCATCACCCTATGGCATTGGAGCGGTGCTGTCGCACAAATTCCCGGACGGCTCGGAGAGGCCAGTAGCCTTTGCGTCTCGGTCACTAACCTCAGCTGAGCGTAACGACGCCCAGATTGACAGGGAGGCCCTCAGCCTAGTGTGGGGAGTGAAAAAGTTCAATCACTGTCTGCACGGGCAGAAGTTCACCTTGCTGACTGACCAGCAACCAAATTGTCTCCATCTTTAATCCAAAGAAGGGCGTTCCGGTGATGACTGGGCAACGGCTACAAAGATGGTCCCTTTTTCTAGGGGCGAACCAATATGAAATCGAGTATAAGGGCACGAAACAGCATGGAAACACTGATGGGCTATCACGCCTGCCACTGCCTACTGCGGAGGAAGAACCAGCAGTGGATCCTGTTGAAATATTTCATTCGACTATAATTGAATGCTTGCCAGTAACTAACGCTGGTATAGAGAAGGAGACCCAAAATGACCCGACACTGTCTCGGGTATATGATTTGACGGTGAAGGGATGGCCAGCACATGGCGACTCACTTTTGCCAGCATTCTCATCCAGAAGAGAACAGCTGTCAGTATGCCAGGGGACCTTGATGTGTGGATCCCGAGTGGTAATTCCGCCCAAGTTAAGGGAGAGAGTGCTCAATGAGCTTCACGAAGGTCATCTGGGAGGGGTGAAAATGAAAAGCCTTGCTAGGGCTTATGTGTGGTGACCCGGGATCGATCAGCAAATTGAGGACCTGACAAAGAGCTGCTCAGGATGCCAGAAGGTCCAAAATGCACCACCACATGCCCCTCTACACCCATGGGAGTGGCCCTCATCTCCATGGCAACGGGTGCATATTGATTTTGCTGTTCCATTCATGGTCTCAATATTTTTAATAGCCGTGGATGCGCACTCGAAATGGCCTGAGGTGATCAAAATGTCCTCCACCACCACGGAGAAAACTATTGCAGTCCTACGGACCATTTTTGCCAGGAACGGCTTGCCAGAGCAGATTTGCTCTGATAACGGACCACAGTTTGTGTCCAAAGAGCTTCGAAGATTTATGAAAAGGAATGGGGTAAGGCATTACACATCTGCCCCGTATCATCCAGCCACAAATGGATTGGCTGAGAGGTTCGTACAAAACTTTAAGAAGGCAATAAATGCTATGTACAATGACAACATTCCGCTGCAGCACAAGGTGGACAATTTCCTGTTCGCCTACTGGAATGCGACACATGTAGTCACCAACCAGGCCCCGGCCATGATGTTCTTTAACCGAAGGTTGAGATCTCGTCTGGATTTGCTCAGACTAAATGTACGAAGAGATGTTGAGAGTAAGCAATTCCAGCACATCAATGAGAAGTCGACAAGGAGCTTCAATGTAAGGCAACCAGTCTTGGCCCGCGACTACCGAACAGAGAAATGGCAACCAGGAACGATATGCACACGGCAGGGGCCACTAATGTACACAGTGGATGTTGGGGAGAACATTGTGAGACGCCATGCTGACCAGATCCTAGAGTCACAGGAACGAGTCAACCCCATGTCTCGGCCATACGTACCTGTTGAGGAACCCGATGTACAGGTCGTATCTACCTCCGAAACAATAGCATTGGAAGCTGATGAATCAACTGACGACAGGGTGTTAGAATCGCCTCCGCACCAAGAGCGAGACACTTGGGAAGGGCGTTATCCAGAAAGAACCAGGAAGCCTCCCCAAAGACTGAATTTATAAATAGACTATTTTCAGTTAATGTTGCATGTTAATTGTGTTAATTGTAATTAGTTTGATATTTAATTGTTAAATGAGAGTTATGGTACTGTTAATCTAAAAGGGGAGGAATTGTAATGTATGTACATTTAAGGGGAGAACTACTTTTTACAGATCCTGTATACTGTAGTACTGGCAGTGACCACACCTGTATATAAACCCTGAGAAGTGATCTGTACAGTTAGTTCTAGAGTAACCCTCATTAAGTAAACACCTGTTGAATCGTTCCCTGCAGTCTTGTTGTCTAATTATTGAAGGACTGTAGGGGGTTTCTCTTGCTCGTTCTGGTCTCCTGCCAGGCTTCGTGCAATAATTACCCTTGAGTGGTTCGACCCACTCCCCCTACGGTTCTAGACCTTGGACTTAGATGCAGAGAACAGTAGTGCAGAGAAAGGACTCAATAGACCAGGTTGAATAGCACGAAATGGATGCTTTTATTTTTAAACAGTTTGAAGCATTACAAAATACATGTCATAGGCACAGATTGAAGTAACTACAATCATGCACAAATTTATGAACTTGACTCTATGGAAATGGGGAACACACGGCACATCGTAAAAGGGAAAACACATTACGATTACCCTTAACTCCCTCCCCTATACCTGAACTAAGTTTCGACCTGGGGAACTTGGGATCATGCTCACCACTCTCAAAATCGCGAAAAGGGGGTTCGCAGCCTTTTGGCACCGCTTTCCGTCGTCACGTTGATTTGGAAACTTCTGGCGCAGTCGATATTCTCTCTCTCTCTCTCTCTCTCTCGAGGCGGTGGGGTAGACACAGCCTCGATGAGCGCTCGTCAAGGTTGAAGATCAGCTACAAGCAGTTGAAGAACTGCATACAAATGGGAGAATTTGAAGGTCTCTGGCCGAATGGTATACCAAGGACCTTCCTCGCTCCCGCCTGGCTCGGTGGCTTTCCAGAGGGTTTCTTCTCCTTTGGCCTGGGTCATCGATGATCTCCCGACCCCAGTACCCGGGCCACCCTCGTCGTCTTCTCGTCGTGGCCGAGCCTTGTCTGGCTGAACACCGACCACGTTGTCTTTTCACCGAAATTGTCCGTCCGAAGCGTCTTTAAAAAGACGAAGCGTCTTCATCGACTCCGAGTCTACCGAGGTGGAAGAGGCGCTGATCCTGGCACCGTCCGTCCTTCGTTCGTCCGTTCGTTCCGTCGATCACTCCGATAACGTCGATTGTGTTTCCTCCAAATGTTCCTTGTAGAAGAAGCTGCCTTTCCGAGTGTCTTTGATGGACTTTCAATCCATAGTTATACTCTTTTGGGACAGTCTTATCTCCCGCCAAATCATAGTCCTGTCTTTATATTAATTTTGGCGGGCAGAAATCTCTGCAGGGGCGCTTTGTCTTGTAACGGGAGCCGGTGATAACTTAACTGGCCTTCCTGGCCGATAATGTCTTTTAATGTCTTTTACATTGTCATCGCGACTCGGTTCGCATATTGATCGGTCCGGAGATTTTCCTTGATGGCTGTTAAACGGTTTCTCCTTTGTACAATAAATGGGTATAAGTGTTTTTGCATTGTCTGCCCATATCTTGATGGGCCCCATCCTGTACTTAGAATCCATTGAATATGTATGCTGTTTCCCTGAGTTTCGGTTCCCAGATACTGGCTTTCGCGGGCTTACTGTCTTCAATCCACAAGCCTGTCTGGCTTGCAGTAACAGAAATAAAATGGTCCAGAAAACTGATCACGGGGCCCGGCGGCCATTTTGTATGCCCTTTTATCAAAGGTTTTTCTGTGCAAACTTACTTTGGTCAATAAACAGTCTTATTTTATCCGGTTTTCTTGCGTGATTATTGCTGAAAATTTCGAACCTTACAGGCCCCCCTGTGATACTGATAGCTTGCTTAAAGTATCAATAATCCTTGGTGAGCAAATTTTCCCTGATTCCCCACATCCAAACATTCCTGGCACTTAACTATCTATGACCCTCACGACACATGCAGTTCCCATTTCCGAAAAAAACGAAAAATTACCTTTTGCACATTTGGACAATCATAGGCAGCATTTCTTAAACTAAAACACATTCATCTGTCAGATGTGCAGCGGTTGATGCCCCCTTGCACCACCTGCATACACCTTTTATTAATCCAAAAAAACTTAAGAACGACTAATAACATAATAATATTCATATCCTTAAAACCAGAAACAAAACACGCAAATGGCCAAAATCTAAAAAATGGAGGGACGCTTAACCTTCAATACTAGCAGTTTAAAGTGGGGTGTCTTCTTCCCCCATTCGCACATAGCATTCTCTCCATTCTCCTGTGTTCTCATGCCTCTGGAGGCGTTTGCCTCTTTTGCAATGCACGAAAAGCAAAAATATCACAATTAAAACCTGACACACTACTAGGATGTGGGATGCTATTCTAATCCAGGCCGGGACCTCTATGTTAGTGAACAAGTCCCACCATGGTGGGATGGTTATGTCCAATATGTCTTTTCCTATCTCTAAAGTCTTCTGCTCCAGTGTGTAAAAATGTTTCTGTGAAACTATAACGGCTTTTAAAATCTTAGTGAGGTGTTCGGGAAGAGGGGGAATGACGCAACCAAAATGCGCGATGAATCGTTGCAAGTCCGTGAAATTTTCTTTGACAGTGAGGTGAACGGTGGAGGGTGCAGGAATGGGGACAATTCGTTGTTGTGCCACTTGAACCTCGGCCCTTGGTTTGAAACAGAAACTGCTATCACTGATCGAACACCACTCGTGTTGTCCGTAGTGGTAGTGAGGCGCTGCAGTGGTGACGCAGTATGTCCCAATCCGATATATGTTACCTGCGGGGGCACATGGTCCTCTGCCATTGACTCCATGGTGCAATTTATCGGCTTCGCGCTAGCGGTTCTGAACCCGCACTGTGATTTCAAAAAGGCATTCAAGTGCTGGGGACACAGGATGATGTGTGCTCCCCGGCTCCGACATCCCGAGAGGTCGGTGCCTGTCATCGTACGCTCCCATCTGATGACGTAAGGCGGGACCACTGCGTAACAAATGTGTGCGCCCCCCTGAATGACTCCAATGTTCTCTACCCTGTATACCGGGGCGGGCTTTGCTGTGGGACCCAACACCGGCATTCTTACCACTATTCCCATGATAGTATGATTTGAACGTCCGCAGTCCACTGGGACTGGGTACGCTTCTGCAGCTAGTCTGAGCTGGCACGGGCTTAATGCATTCTCAAAAGGGTGGAGCGCTTGCAAGTGCTTGTTGCTGATCCAGGACGGGACCAAACCCTGTTTTAAATCCTCAAGATTACTGCGGCCCTCGCCCAGTAACCACGCCCCGTATAGCACACAGGCCTCGTTTTGCGCAGCTTGATCGGATGCATTCCGATCCTCCTTAATGAGCGCATTTACCGTTCTCGCGTGTTTCTCCAGCTCAGCTATTATTTCCTTAAAGTGTAGTGTCATGGCCTGATCCTCATGTAACTTAGAACCCACTACCTTATTTTCGTCCGTCAGTATGTTTCTTAACTGGGCTTTTAAACCGTTGATCTGTGTCTGCAGCTCCACGTTATCTAGAGCATTGACGACAGATGTCCCGGTATTAAAAGCAGTGAATATGTCATTTACTGTACCCCTTCTTTGCCTCCCGACTCGATCCAAAACTTCTGGTGGTGTGGTGAATAATTTGTCTTTGTCGATGTCGGCAAAGTCAAATTCATAAAACTGTCTAAACGTTCGGGTTAACAGGACCTGGTATAATTGTTCCGTTTCTTTGGGACACCACTCCGGCAATCGTACCTCAGTGAGATTTAAAATCACTGAGGCCACCGCGTAGTGTACCCCTTGGTACAGCACCTGACCGGTGGGTACCAATACTAAACCGTTCCCGGGTCCCTTGGTGGTGGTTGGGCACCCTTCTTTCTGGGCTAGTGCTACCGGAAGCGTGGGCAGGGGCTTGCGTGGGCGGGTGATGAGTTCGGTGGCGTTTACCGGAATAGGGGAGTATGGGGCTCCGCACGCTCGAGTGCTGACATCCCATCTCATCCCCTTTCCTTCATCCTGCCACTGCCTCTGGAAGAAGATGGATACGCCCTTGGGGCAAACGTGTCTCGAGCCCCACATACAGACATATATTCCTTCATCTGGTTCCCACCATTTGTCCCAACACACACGTAATTGTCCGTGAGTCCCCGTAATAGTCCGATGGGTATTATTACCCAGTCGCTCCCACTCGACCGTAGAGTTTCTCATGTTCTTTCCCAGCTTTCGCAGCCACCACCATCGCCTTAGTGGTACGTTCCCATTACACACCAGACAGATCCTCTTTCCCACGGTAACGCTGACTCTGGGTGCAAGGATCCTCACTCGAGGGCACGTTAACGAAGTCTCTTGGTAGGCAAAACCAAAATTGCTGGAGTATTCCGTGGAATTCGTTCCCAGCCAACCTGGCCATCTCCCTTGGTGGAAGTAGGTGGCGGTTTCCTCAACCTCTCGCTCCCCTGTCCCATCCGTTGCGATGGGGGCCGTGTCCCCGGAGCACCCGAAGATGATGACGTCCTTGGTGCGGCCTCGGTAGGCCCACCCGCACCCAATCGCCACGAACACGATGAGAATCTTTTTCATCATATCCCAGGTTTCTGTAACCAATAAAATGATGCAGCCGGGCTCCCAATAGGTGCTGGCCTAATTAAATGGACGCGCGGGTTCCTGGACCCCGCTCCCAAACAAACACACATACCGGGCAGACTTCAAAATTGTACTCTTAACATTGCTTAACACCGTATACTACATATTCCTAAAACTATCACCATGATTACCTAACTTAACTTATGTACAGCGCCGCCCTCCGCGGGGCGGCTTGCCTAATCCCTGTGAGGGCTGTCGCGCGCCACACCCTGCGGTGGGGCTGCACTGGCCCTCGGCTTTGATCCCCCGCAGCCTGTCGCTGTTGAACGGGAACCATGCCTTCCTGGGGCTGCTCTAAACCGTGGCTGGGAAAAATGGGGAGAATCTGGGCAAAACTTTCTGGGCTGGGGCGCTCGAGCCGACCTACGAGGGGCTGCTTTGGGTTGGGCTCCCGGGGCTGATGGACCGGGGGTCGGGACTTTCACCGTCACAGCCTGTGGTTCCTCCACAGCTGCCGGCTCCAGCTCCCCTCCCTCAGGCTCCGCCCCCCCGGGGTCGGGATTTGTGGCTTCCGACTCCACCTCACCTGTCCCTACAGGTAGCGAGTCTCCGCCCCCATTCCCTACCTCCCCCAAGCTTGAGTCGAGGGCGGGATCGTCGTCCCTTGACTCTTCCTCCTCCGTGATTGGGTCTAAGGCGAGGTTGAGCTGTTCGGGCTCTTCCTCGTCCGAATCCCATTCAAAAGGGGAGACCTCCCACTCCAATGGGATGGCCTCTCCCTTCACGCAGGCTACTGTTCCAGCCTGTGTGGTCTGTGACTCTGTTACCGGCTGAGGATCTTTGTTCTCAGACCTGGTCCCCTTTGATGGCCCTTGTGCACCCGGTTTAAACAGTTTACACTGGTTGATGTGAAACCATTTGGTACGTCGGGGCACCTTCACTGCATAAACCATGGGGCTGGCCTTGTCCACAATGCTGTAAGGCCCCATGTACAATGGTTCAAAACTCCCTACCCTGGCGTAGTTTCGGACCATGACCTGGTCTCCGACTACCCACTCTTGTTGCTTACGAGGTTCCAGTAACAGTCTATTTCCCTGGTGCTGTCTTCCCATGTTCCCAGCCGCCTGCCCATAAATCTGTTTCAGGCGCTCCAAAAGGGTTTGGACGAATTTGTCTCGTTTCACCTCTCGGAGCTGGCCCTCAGTGAGCACCGGGGCTAGTACATGGGTGGGGGTTCGCATGATCCTTCCAGTCATTAATTCGTGCGGGGAATACCCCGTACTTTTGGACTGGCTGGCTCGGATCCCCATGAGGACTAAAGGCAGGACCTCCGCCCATTTCTGGGGCGAGCCCATTGTCTCTTTCCTCAGCTTTTCCTTGAGGGTCCGATTCATGCGTTCAACAATCCCGGATGACTGGGGATTGTATGCTACGTGCCACTTCCCCTCAATGCCCAAGAGCATGAGGGCGTTCTGCATTACTTGACCGGTGAACTGACTCCCTTGCTCGGACTCTACAAAACGGGGGAGTCCCCACCGTGAGAACACTTCCCGAATCAAGATCTTAGCAGTACCCAGTGCCGTAGCTGTTCTGCACGGGAAAGCTTCTACCCATTTGGTGAACACATCTACCAGGACAAGGCAGTACTTATAGCCTGCCTGGGCAGCGGGCAGGGGCCCTATGTAGTCGACCTGAATCGACTGCCATGGTCCCTCTACCCTCCTGATGTGCCCCATGGGCACCTTCCTTTTTTGGGGGACTGGGTTGTTTGCAGCGCACACAAGACAGCTTGTGCAGAATTCGCGGACATCGTCCCGAAGTCCCGGCCACCATCCCGCCTGCTCTACCCGTTGCCAGGTGACCTCAGGCCCGGGGTGTCCCGCTCCTGGACCCTCGTGGGCCAGTTGCAGGAATTCCCTCCGGTGCTACTGCGGCACAACCCACTGCTCCTCTCGGAACAGCATGCCTTCTTTGACTGTGAGGGCTGCCGTACTGTACGGACCCTCTACCTGCTTGCCTTCTGTGATGGCTCTTAGGACTGTTTTTAGGGCGGGATCCAGGGTTTGGACGGTCTTTAGGTCTGGGGGCGGTGTCACCCCTGTGTTCCCTGGAATTCCCTCACTGCCTTGAATCGCCGCCACGGGTCCGGGTTCATAGGGGTCCCAGAGAATGCCGTTGCGGGCACCCTCCCTGGCTAGCGCATCCGCCTGCTGGTTGCCCTGACTGCGGGGTTCTGTGGTGGAATGAGCCTTCACCTTATGGATGAACACCTCCCCTTCCTCGCCCACAGCTGCCAGGATCTTTTCCAGCAAGGGCTTAACTGTTAAAGGCCGCCCGTCCGCGGAGGTATATCCGCGTCGGGATCAGATGGCGAGGTGCTCTGTACACGAATTGCATGTGAACATGCTGTCTGAGCAAATCGTGTATGGGGTTGGGAAAATCTCGGGGTGGGTAGCCACGTACGCCACCGCGGACAGTTCAGCCTGCTGTGCGCTCATAGTGCTGGGGAGCTTAATCGCCAGGGCAATGTTTGCCGCAGGGTCATAAACTCCACACCCTGTGAGTCGTTCGCCAGCAGATACAGTGCTAGAACCGTCTACGTAGATTTCGCGGCCTGTGGGGTGTATCCCGGCCCGTAAACCTATGTTGACCTCCCATACCCCCTCTACGGAACACCGATGGGCTGTTCCGGGATATGCCATGTTGGCTGCGAGCTTTGGCGTGCAAAGGCCTTTAACTTTGAGATCCATCTGGGAAAGGAGGAGAGTCCAGCGCGCAATCCGAGCGCTGCTTACGGTCCCATCCTTAATCCTTCCATCCAGAAGCATCTTTGTGGGGGTGTGATGGGTGAGGAGCGTGATGGGAGAGGTTCCTGTGACGATCACTGATCTGTTCACAGCCCAATGCGTGGCCAGGAGATGCCGTTCGCAATTGGAGAAACTCCTCTCTACATCCGTGAGCACCCTGGAGGAATAAACTACTGGTCTCAGCTTGCCGTGCCGCTCCTGAAGCAACACTGCGCTCAGGCTGTCCCCACTAGCGGCTACCTCCAGGAAGAACTCCTCTCCCCCATCTATGGCCCCTAGGGCTGGCGCGGTCTGCCGATCTCTTTTCAACTTCTCGAATGCTGCCTGGCACCCCTCATCCCAAGACCACTCGACTCCCTTGTGTAAGAGTCGAAGTAGCGGGGCTGCCGTGGCAGCATAGTCCTCGATGAAATCTCTGCAGTACCCGGTCAATCCCAAAAAGGACCTTACACCCCTTACTGTGTTGGGGATCGGCAGATCTTGTATTGATTCCCTTCTGGCCTTATCTATGGCTCTTTCCCCAGCGCGGATGGCCAGACCCAGGAATTTGACTTCCTGCTGGCCGATCTGGGATTTATTCGGGTTTACTTTGAAACCCTTCCTTTCTAACAGTCCCAACAATTCGGCTAATAGTGGGCCATGCTCCTCCCTTGTGTCCGTGAACAGGGGTAGGTCGTCCACATACTGTACTATCTGGTTGGGCTGGCTAAACTCTTTTAAACTCCCCGCCATGCACTGATGGAAAATGCTGGGGCTGTTGTGAAAACCCTGTGGTAAGCAGTTCCAAGTGTACTGTTGCCCTTTGAAAGTAAAGGCAAACTTGTACTGATCCTCCCGCCGCAGTGGAATGGACCAGAAACCGTTCGAGATGTCCAGCACCGTGAACGTGGTCGCCGATGCTGGAATACTCCCTATTAGGTCTGCAACTGCTGCTACCGTGGGCGCGCAGGCTGGGATGTTACTATTGAGGACTCTGTAGTCCACCGTGGCTCTCCACGAATTGTCCGGCTTCTTTACCGGCCATAATGGGGAGTTCACGTGAGTGGCTATTGTTCTCAACACGCCCTGCTGCACCAATGAAGATATTGCCGTCCCCATGTCGGGTTCTGCCTCCTTGGGGAAATTATACTGCTTTTGGGGTCGGATCATGGGGTCCCCGTCTACGCTGACTTCAAACCCAGTGACTCTCCCACAGTCGTGCTTGTGGGTGGCAAACGCGGTCAGATTTTCCGACACGCACGCCTGCAAGTCCATTGGGACGTTCGCTACCATGAGCTCGAGATCGTAACCTCCTGATGGCTTCATGGTGCACAGGGCCCCCTTTTCTTCCTTCCCTGGAATTACGACTACCTTACCCAAGCCGCTCTCGGCTCCCCAGAGACAGTGATTTCTCAGGTCCACGAGGATCCCGTGTTCCACCAAGAAATCAGCCCCGAGGATGTCTTTTCCGCCCCCCTCACTCCACTTCAATAGGATGCACGTCCATGTGGTGTGGAGTGCTCCCAACTGAATGGAGAGCGGGAGGGAGTACGCGCCAGCCTGTTCTTTGCCTGTGAAGCCCGCTACTAAGTATGGAGCCTGGGCGGACAGAGGTGAGGCAAAAGGTTTATCTGTGTGGATCACGGTACACGAAGCTCCCGTATCCAACAGGTAACTACCCTTTTGTCTTTCCACCTCCATCTCCACCACAGGTCTTCTCCAGGCGTCATAGCGGAGCGGACACAAGTAGACGGGCTGCGCAGACATCAGTCATTTAGTTGTTTCGGTTGGGGTCTCGGGAGCAATAGGGCTGTTGGCGACCGCTACCTTCCCCTGCCAGGTCATCAGAGACCGCATAGTCTCCAAGACTGACTCGATCGCAGCAGGATCCACAACCGCACCACCCCCTGTGGTTGGGGCAGGGGCTACGGTTGGGTTCTGGACTGGTGCTGGAGCAGCGGTCTGGGCTTGGGCTTGGACGGGTGTTGGGACAATGATCTGGCCGTGGGCTAGGACTTGGGCTTGGGCTCGGGCTTGGGCTGCGGCGAATGCTCTCTCTCTCTTATCCTTCCATGGATTCCTACAGTCCTTGCGCCAATGACCCTCCTTCCCACACCCGTAACAACTGCTGTTGGCTTGGGGAGGGCGATTTCCCTCCTGATGCCATTCCTTTTTAGCAGAAGCTGCAGGCCTCACCTCATGCACCTTTCCTTTTACAACAGGCGTTTTCTTACCCTTGTTGTTCCTGTAACTGATCGTGAGCTGATCAAGTACTAGTTCCTCCGTGGAGCGGGCGTTAGTGGGGTCAAACCATGCTTTGGCCTGCTCCCTCACTACTGGCTAGCAACCTGCTACCAGGCACCGAAGCCAATGAGCCCTTTGTTCATTATTTAGCGCGTTCCGTTCCGTTCCTCCCGGGCAGCTGCGCCGATACACGGGCCACAACCTTCCGGCGAAAACCCGTGGGGGTTCTCCCTCTAGCTGCACTGTCTTTTCTAAACAGAGGAACGGAGTTCCGTCCCCCTCTCCTATAATCTCCAGGATCTTATCCCGTAGCAACTCATAGTCCCTGTGCCCTCTCTTGCTCTCGTCAGGGAGACGCTGGAGGAGTGAGCTGTCCAGGGAGAACAGCAGCATTTTAGACTGTTCAACCCCGTCGCAGTCATTGACTGCTGCGGTCTGCTTCACGTCCCTGAAATGCACGGAGGGATCTCCTGACTCGGAGAGTTTTGGGATGTGACTTATCATTTCCCTTAGCTGTCGTGCGCTATGGGGCATTATGATCTGACTCTCAAGGGGTCCGTCATCGCCATTGTCTTCATTCGGACCGAGCCTCCGGTGTCTGGTTGGACACATCGGCACCGGCCCTGGCTCTACTACCTGGTGTTGCTCTACCTCCGGAATCTCTTCCTCTACCATCTCCGTCTCCTTCCCCGGAGTCCAAGACTCATCATAAGCAGGAGGCGCAGAGGGTTCGGGGGTTGGTTCCCGAACTATCTCTTGTGGAATCGGTCTTTTGGATTCCTTGGCTAGCAATAGCTGGCTCGCTGGTGGATTTATGAGACACACCAACCCGTTTGCCTTGGTTAGGGCCGTTCTTAGGTCCTCTAGCTCCCGGTGGCAAGCGCTATGATCGGTGTTCTCAGACTTATCCTCCATGGCCAACTTATAGGCTGCCCTGGCTCCCAGAAGTTTTTCCTCTTGGGCCTCTATTTGCTTAGCTAGACGGAAACACCTGTCTCTTATTCTACCTTCACTGGCCTTGGCTTCAATGACCTGACATTTTAAATACTCTACCCGGGTTTCGTGGCAGCGAGTTGTGGAGTGGCGTTCCTGATTCAGCGCGTTAAGCGATTCAATCAGTTTTTGACCTCCCGCAACCTTTTCCTCTATGTCTGTAAGCAACCCTTTGATCTGGGCTGTTTGTGCTGCAACGACTTGGTCCAAAAGCTGGACTTGCTTCTTGTAGCACATCAGCCAGACCGCCTTTTCTACAGATTTCTTATGCTCTTTACCCGCTGTCCACTTGATGGCTGCGTCTAGTGGGCGCCTATCCCTTAATAGGTCAGATATCCATTGTTTTGTGAGGTTGACTTTTCCAAAAACATAATCTGCTATTCTTTCATCCATCACATTTCGTTTATTCAGACCTTGATCTAACACACTACTTTCCTGCTGCCAAGGTCCTGCCGCGGTCGCCATTTCTATAGGGGGTTTCTCTTGCTCGTTCTGGTCTCCTGCCAGGCTTCGTGCAATAATTACCCTTGAGTGGTTCGACCCACTCCCCCTACGGCTCTAGACCTTGGACTTAGATGCAGAGAACAGTAGTGCAGAGAAAGGACTCAATAGACCAGGTTGAATAGCACAAAATGGATGCTTTTATTTTTAAACAGTTTGAAGCATTACAAAATACATGTCATAGGCACAGATTAAAGTAACTACAATCATGCACAAATTTATGAACTTGACTCTATGGAAATGGGGAACACACGGCACATCGTAAAAGGGACAACACATTACGATTACCCTTAACTCCCTCCCCTATACCTAAACTAAGTTTCGACCTGGGGAACTTGGGATCATGCTCACCACTCTCAAAATCGCGAAAAGGGCGTTCGCAGCCTTTTGGCACCGCTTTCCGTCGTCACGTGGATTTGGAAACTTCTGGCGCAGTCGATATTCTCTCTCTCTCGAGGCGGTGGGGTAGACACAGCCTCGATGAGCGCTCGTCAACGTTGAAGATCAGCTACAAGCAGTTGAAGAACTGCATACAAATGGGAGAATCTGAAGGTCTCTGGCCGAATGGTATACCGAGGACCTTCCTCGCTCCCGCCTGGCTCGCTGGCTTTCCAGAGGGTTTCTTCTCCTTCGGCCTGGGTCGTCGATGATCTCCCGACCCCAGTGCCCGGGCCACCCTCGTCGTCTTCTCGTCGTGACCGAGCCTTGTCTGGCTGAACACCGACCACGTTGTCTTTTCACCGAAATTGTCCGTCCGAAGCGTCTTTAAAAAGACGAAGCGTCTTCATCGATTCCGAGTCTACCGAGGTGGAAGAGGCGCCGATCCTGGCACCGTCCGTCCTTCGTTCGTCCATTCGTTCTGTCGATCACTCCGATAACGTCGATCCTGTTTCCTCCGAATGTTCCTTGTAGAAGAAGCTGCCTTTCCGAGTGTCTTTGATGGACTTTCAATCCATAGTTATACTCTTTTGGGACAGTCTTATCTCCCGCCAAATCATAGTCCTGTCTTTGTATTAATTTTGGCGGGCAGAAATCTCTGCAGGGGCGCTTTGTCTTGTAACGGGAGCCGATGATAACTTAACTGGCCTTCCTGGCCGATAATGTCTTTTAATGTCTTTTACATTGTCATCGCGACTCGGTTCGCATATTGATCGGTCCGGAGATTTTCCTTGATGGCTGTTAAACGGTTTCTCCTTTGTACAATAAATGGGTATAAGTGTTTTTGCATTGTCCGCCCATATCTTGATGGGCCCCATCCTGTACTTAGAATCCATTGAATATGTATGCTGTTTCCCTGAGTTTCGGTTCCCAGATACTGGCTTTCGCGGGCTTACTGTCTTCAATCCACAAGCCTGTCTGGCTTGCAGTAACAGAAATAAAATGGTCCAGAAAACTGATCACGGGGCCTGGCGGCCATTTTGTATGCCCTTTTATCAAAGGTTTTTCTGTGCAAGCTTACTTTGGTCAATAAACAGTCTTATTTTATCCGGTTTTCTTGCGTGATTATTGCTGAAAATTTCGAATCTTACAGGACACAACATCAAGATACACGGATCTAACAAGCGGCACCTCTTGGCCACACATTGGGCTGTGAAAAGATCTTTGATCTTCACAGGCACCTCTCCCCTCACCCTCCTCACCCATCACACACCCACCCAGATGCTCCTGGATGGGCAGATCAAGAATAGAACGGTGAGCAGTGCTCACATTGCTTGCTGGACCCTGCATCTCTCACAGATGGACCTTAAAGTGAAGGGTCTCTGCAAGCCAAAGCTTGCAGCCAACCTGGTATATCCTGGAACAGCCCACCGGTGTTCCATAGAAGGGGTTTGGGAAGTGGACATAGGTTTACGGACCAGGATACATCCCACTGGCCGCGAAATCTATGTGGATGGCTCCAGCCCAGTATCTGCTGGCGTGCGACTCATGCAGTGCGGAGTTTATGACCCAGCGGCAAACATTGCCCTGGCAATTAAGCTCCCCAGCACCATGAGCCCCCAGCACCATGAGCGCCCAGCAGGCTGAACTGTCCGCGGTAGTGTACGTCGTTACACACCCCAAAATCTTCCCCACCCCGTACACGATTTGCTCAGACATTATGTTCACGTGCAATTCGTGTACGGAGTACCTGGCCATCTGGTCCTGCCGCGGATACACCTCCGCTGACGGGAGACCCCTCACAGTGAAACCCCTGCTGGAGAAAATCCTAGCAGCGGCGGGGGTGGATGGGAAGGTTTTCATCCACAAGGTGAAGGCCCATTCCTCCACAGAACCCCGTATTCAGGGTAACCAGCAGGCTGACATGCTGGCTAGGGAGGGTGCCTGTACAGGCACTTTCTGGGACCCATATGGATCCAGACCCATAGCAGCAGTCAGGGGTAGGGATGGGACACTAGCGAGTGCAGGGGTAGCTTTAGCCCCAGAAATTAATACGGTCCAAGCCCAAGAACCCGTCCTTAAGGCAGTCCTCAGTGCAGTGACTGAGGGGAAAAGGGTAGAGGGCCCTTACGGCACAGCAGCCCTCTCCGTAAAAGAAGGCATGCTGTTCAGGGGGGAACAGTGGGTTGTGCTGCAGCAGCACCGGTGGGAATTCCTGCAACTGGCCCATGAGGTTCCAGGAGCGGGGCATCCCGGGCCTGAGACCACCTGGCAGCGGGTGGAACAGGTGGGATGGTGGCCAGGACTCAGTGAAGATGTCCGTGAGTTCTGCGCCGGCTGTCTGGTGTGCGCTGCCAATAACCCTGACCCCCACAAAAGGAAGGTAACTATGGGACACATCAGGAGGGCAGAGGGACCATGGCAGTCGATACAGTTCGACTACATCGGGCCCCTGACCACTGCCCAGGGAGGCTATAAGTACTGCCTTGTCCTGGTAGATGTGTTCACAAAATGGGTAGAAGCCTTCCCCTGCAGAACAGCCACAGCTCTGGGTACAGCCAGGATCCTGGCCCGGGAAGTGTTCTCGCGATGGGGGCTACCGCAGTATGTGGAGTCCGACCAAGGGAGTCACTTTACCGGGCAGGTAATGCAAAATACCCTTATGCTGCTCGGCATCGAGGGGAAGTGGCACGTTGCCCACAACCCACAGTCATCAGGGATTGTGGAGAGGATGAACAGGACATTAAAGGAAAGGTTGAGGAAAGAGACGGTGGATTTGCCTCGAAAATGGGCGGAGATCCTACCGTTGGTCCTAATGGGGATCCGGGCCAGCCAGTCGCAAAGCACGGGGTACTCCCCGCACGAGCTGTTGACTGGAATGGTCATGCGGACCCCCACCCATGTACTAGCCCCGGTGCTCACCGAAGGTCAGCTCAGGAAGGTAAACCGGGACAGGTTCGCCCGAAACCTCTTCGAGCACCTTAAGCAGGTCCACGGGCAGATGGCTGGGAACATGGGAAAGCAGCATCGGAGCAACCGACTGCTGTTAGAGCCCAGAAAACACCACGAGTGGGAAGTAGGAGATCAGGTTATGGTGAGGAATTATGCTCAGGTAGGAAGTTTAGAACCGCTATACATGGGCCCTACAGCATTGTAGACAAGGCCAGCCCCATGGTATACGCCATTAAGATGCCTCGGCGCAACAAATGGTTCCATATTAATCAGTGTAAACTGTTTAAACCCGTGACGAGAGAACAGCCAGTTGGGGTAAGGTCTGAGGATAGCCATCCTCAGCCTGCAGCGGGAACAAGTTCACAGACTGCACAGGCAGGTGTTGTGGATTGTTTAGGGGAGGGGCCATCCCGCCCACCGATTGGGACACTCCCCCACTCTTCTGGGATCCAGATGAGGAGGGACCCGAGGGCGAAGAACCCACCCCTGACCCAGGTTTAGAGGAGGAGGGGCCAGAGGGCGAAGACCCTGCCCCAGACCCAGATTTGGGACCTGGGGGCGGAGACTCTCAGCCTGTAGCACCAGGCTGCGAAGAGTTACCTGCCCCTAGCCCAGGTTCAGGAGGGGTAAAGCCTGAGGAATGAGATCCCCAGCCAGTGGTAGTGGTAAGCCCATAGGCCGCACTGGAGGGGGCAGCGGTTCAGGTCAAAGGCCCACCAGCCAAGAAAACCCCACCCGCCAAGGTCCCTAGAAGGTCCCTACGGATGCCCCAGCCAAGGAAACCGTGGTCACCGGCTCCCCAGTTAAAAAGGGCCGCCTCTCGAGTGAGGGATCGGTCTAAGGACAGAGGTCCCCAGCCAACAGTCACAGGCTGTGAGGGACCCAAAATACAGGACAGTGCGGTCACACCGAAGGGAGCGGTGTGCCGCAACCCAAACAGGAATTAGGCTGGCCACCCGGAGACGGGTGGCGGATGTATATAGCTTAGGTAGTTTAAGTTTAGGTATTATTCAGTTTGGGTGTTTAGTGTATGTTAAACAAGGTGATGGGTAGTTTTAAATAAGTAGCAATCTGTTTAGAGTGTGTGTATTTGAGTCGAGGTCGCGAGACCCGACTATGCTTCACCCAAGCCAATGAATCTCCTCGGGACCTGGCTATGTGTTCTTGTATCCTTTTTGCAGAAAGATTTCCAGGATGAAGGGGGTCGTACTCCTACTCGTCCTGATAGGACTGAGCATTGGAAAGCGAGGTGACGTTGAGGAATCCCACATCTATGGGTGCTCGGGAGAAAGAACACCTATATCAACCGCTGGAAGCGGCGAACGGGATGTGGAGGAGCTCGCCATCTACTTCCATGAGGGAAAGTGGCCAGGGTGGCTGGGGTCCAATTCGTCTCAGTACTCCAGCCAGACCGGGTTCACGTACGGGGAGGCCTCCCTCCTGTGCCCCAGGGTACAGGTCGTTACCACAAGGGTCAGCGTCACCGTAGGGAAACGTGTATGTTTAACATGCAAGGGACAGGTTCCTTTGGATAGGGGGTGGTGGTTCAGAAAGCTGAGCAAGGATATGGGAAACCCCGCAGTCGAGTGGAAACGGTTGGGGAACAATACCCACCGGACGATTACAGCGACTCACGGGGGATTGAGTGTGTGCTGGGACAAGTGGTGGGAACCGGATCAAGAGATTTATGTCTGTATGTGGGGGTCAGAGAAGGTCTGCCCCACAGGCATATCCATCATTTTCCACCGGCAGTGGCAAGACGCCGGGGAGGGGATGAAGTGGGATACCAGCCTGAAGGCATGTGCGGTCCCATAATCTCCGATCCCAGTCAATGCCATTGAACTTGTGACCCGCCCCCAAAAACCCCTGCCCATGACCCAGGCAGCAAGGACACACAGGGAGGGGTGCCCCGCCACCACCAAGGGACCAGGGAATGGGCTGGTACTAGTGCCTACGGATCAGGTGCTGTACCAAGGGGTACACTACGCGGTAGCCTCCGTGATTTTAAATCTCACCGAGGTACACTTACCGGAGTGGTGCCCCAAAGAGACAGAACAGCTATACCAGGCCCTGTTAAAGGAGATGTTTAGGAAGTTTTATGAGTTTGATTTTGCTAATGTACACAAAACCGAACTGTACACCACACACCGTGAGTTTTTGGGTAATACGGGGAGACAAAGAAGGGGAGCCTGGAATGATGTTTTTACTGCGTTTAACACAGGGTCCTCTGTCATCAACAGTTTGGATGACATAGAATTGCAGACCCAGACAAATGGTTTAAAAACACAGTTAAAGAAAATCTTAATGGATGAGAACAAAGTAGTGGGCTCGGAGTTACATGAGGACCAGGCCATGACGGTCCATTTAAAAGAAATTATAGCCGAGCTGGAGAAGCACGCAAAGACCGTGAATGCCCTTATAAGAGAGGACAGAAATGCTTCGGATCAAGCGGCGCAGAATGAGGTGTGCGTGCTGTACGGGGCGTGGTTGCTGGGCGAGGGCCGCAGTAATCTGGAGGATTTAAAACAGGGTTTAGTCCCCTCCTGGATCAGCAACAAACAACTTGCAGCCCTCCATCCATTTGAGAATGCATTAAGCCTGTGCCAACTCCAGCTAGCTTCTGAGGCCTACCCAGTCCCAGTAGATTGTGGACGTTCAAACCACACCATCATGGGTATAGTGGTAAGAATGCTGGTCATGGGTGGGACAGCCCGACCTGCACCGGTATACAGGGTAGAGAACATTGGAGTCATTCAAGGGGGTGCACACATCCGTTTCACAGCAGTCGCATATTATGTCATAAAGTCGGAGCATGCTATGACAGGTACTGACCTCTCGGGGTGCCGGAGCCGGGGAGCACACATAATCCTGTGTCCCCAGCTCTTGAACGCCTATTCAAAACCACAGTGTGGGTTCAGAACTGCTGGTGCAAAACCTATAAATTGTACCATGGAGGCAATGGCACAAGGCCATGTTCCACCACAGGTAGCATATAGAGGAGGTGGGACATATTGCATCACCACAGGAGTGCCCCACTACCAGCATGGACAGCATAGCTGGTGTCCGGTAAGTGACAGCAGTTTCTGTTTTAAACCTGAGGCAGAAGTTCAAGTGGCCCAGGAACGAATTGTCACCATTCCTGAACCCTCCACTGTTCACCTCACTGTAAAGGAGAATTTTACGAACCTGCAAAAGTATGTAGTGCATTTCGGCTACGAAATTCCCCCTCTCCCAGAACATCTTACCAAAATACTCTCCCAGAAACATTTCTACACTCTGGAGCAGAAAACAGTAGACATAGGGGCTATGATATTGGACACTGTGATTCCACCCTGGTGGGACATTTTCAATAATATAGAGGTCCCTTCGTGGATTAGACTGTCTTCCCACATTCTCGTGGTTTGCCAGCTGGGGATAGTATTGTACCTAGTATGCACTCAGTGCAAGGGAAAAGGTCAAATACTAGAATTTTGAAACCAAAGGATGTGGAAAGAACATTATGTTAAGGTGGAGGGAGATACTCCTGTTTGATTTTGTTGTTTGTATTACTGAATAAAGATTTTTTTTTTTGTGTTCTTTTTGTTAATTTAATAAAGATTTTCGACATTTTGTTTTAATAAAGATGTATGTGTACCAAGTGGTGCAGGAGTGTAGGACCCCCTCCATGCTTGGATGTGTGTAAACGACTGTGGTTATTCTATGTATGCTTATGTACACTACATTTTTACAGAATGGGAAATTATAGTAATCTGGGATGTTATGATTAAGGTTATCCACCAGGTGGTGCTGTAGCCAATGCTACTGCTAAGGTCAGAGGTTTGCTTCCTGTTAAGGTCAGATGTTTGCTTCCTGTCAAGGTCAGCAAAGGTGAAATGCCAGGATGCAGGCATGATGTTTGTTACTCTGTTTGTTAATAAAGTTTTCATGCTAATTCTACGATATTGCCTCTTCGAGTCCTTGTATCACTACATGGATTTATCACATTTGGTGACGAGATAACTAAAGGACCCTGAATAAAGAAGAAAAGTCTGCCAGGACGTTTAAACAACAAAATTACGAGCTACGGTTCGCTACCAGCTGGAAGAGAGCATGGCTGCCACGGTAGGAACAGTTTCCGCTTTTGATAGTCAAGCACAAACCTGGGAGGAATACTGTGAAGTGTTGGGTTATTTTTTCGAAGCAAATGAAATAAATGATGCCGGAAAAAGGAAAGCCATTCTGCTTAGTTCAGTGGGAAGCCAAACCTACAGTTTGATGAAGAATCTGCTCAGTCCTGAAAAGCCTGGAGACAAATCATTTGTTGAATTAGTGTCTTTGCTAAAAGAACATTTCAACCCAAAGCCTAGTGAGATTGTACAGCGGTTCAAGTTTAATTCAAGGAACAGGAAAGAGGAAAATAGCGTAATGGACTATGTAGCGGTGTTGCGTAAATTAGCACAAGATTGCAGTTATGGGAACAATCTGAAGGAAATGCTGCTCAGGAGCAGCTGGTGGCTTCACCACAAACAAGCAGGGACTTTACTGTTAGACGTTCACAAAGGTATCGCAAGCCACCAGAGAGATTGATACTGAACTGTTAGATTCGTCAAGTATGGAACATGATGAATGGAGACTCCTTATGTGGCCCTCAGGAATGGTTGGTTGTTAAGAAATTCATACTGAAATCTTAAGGGAGGAGGGATATAGTAATCTGGGATGTTATGATTAAGGTTATCCACCAGGTGGTGCTGTAGCCAATGCTGCTGCGAAGGTCAGAGATTTGCTTCCTGTTAAGGTCAGAGGTTTGCATCCTGTCAAGGTCAGCAAAGGTGAAATGCCAGGATGCAGGCATGATGTTTGTTACTCTGTTTGTTAATAAAGTACTTGTGCTAATTCTACGATATCGCCTCTTCGAGTCCTTGTCTCACTACATGGATTTATCACAGAAATGCATGTGTCGTGGGATCATGGATAGGTAATTACAGGGGAAGATTGACTATGGAGGGTCGGAAATTTTGCTCACCTTGTCAGGATGATACTTAAAGCGAGTTTAGTATCAACAGAGGGGAGTGTAGGATTCTCAAAATTCCCACATTCCCCAAAAGTTATGGATAAAGGCACCCCATGTGGACACGTTGTTGAAAAGGGTACCCAAAATGGCTTCTGCAACCTCGTGACCAAAAGTGCAGTAATTTAAAAGCAAGGGCCTGCAAAAGGGCAGGCACTTGTTAAAATCTGAAACGAGACCTAAAATGCATGAATCTGTGAAGAGACTTTGTGGAGCCAGACAGCTAAGCAAACACAGAATATGCATTCATTCACCTTGGAACAGATCAGATTAGAATGGGCCTAAATCGAGACCATTAGGTTTCTGCATATTTAATCGGTAGCAGCTCACAGTAGCCATCAAGCCAGGATGGGGACAATTAAGCTTCATAAATGACAAACAGCCAGGACATCGAAGCCATTAAGCACGGAGACAACCATTCCAGAAGTCGTTAAAGTAAAAGGCTGTAATCATTTAAATGAGCCCGCCAAAAGTTAGACAAAGGACTGACCTGATTTGGCGCGCAGATAAGGAATGAAGAACCGGGTATAATTGTAGGCCCATCGGTAGTGATCGCACTCTTGCTCTTGCCCCCCACTTATCCCTCAGCTCTTGCCGCTTGCCTCCTGCTCCGGGCTCCTGCTTCTCGCTCTCATGCCTCGTGGTGGGCGCTCTTCTCCCTCCCTGCACTGCTCAACACCAAGGACGCCCATTATACCGGGGCCAGACGTGGGAGGAGAACGAGACCCGATTCGAAAAGACACAGGACATATGGGCCACAAACGGGCAGACGAGATGAGACGAGATGAAGAAAACGGTAAACTGGTAAAGGCAGAGAAGGGCAGCGGAAAGACGCATTGGGGGGACAAATGCCTAGTTATAAGCTGGCATTTGACGAATAAACTGGCGTTCGAAGGATGGGTAGCAAAATCAAAACAAACGGCCTAGTTATGAGCTGGCGTTTGATGCATGGACAGTAATAGCCCAGTTAATAATAAGCTGGTGTTCAAAGCTTGGATAGGAAAATCATTAAGTGGTAAGACCGCCAACCGACCCCCCAACCGCAGCAATACCGTCAGTGACCGCCCGAAGAAGAAGAAGGCCCATCGCGATGAAATACCCAACGAAGACGTTGACGAGAGAAAAGGAGGGTGCTTCACACAAACAACTTCAGCGCTGCGCCCTGTGACCACGTGGCAACGGCGCACCCCAAAGGGCAGCAAGATTGAACCTCAAAATCCAACCAGTTAAAGCAACAGGTTTCGAATTGGTGAGCATGAATTCCTGGCCCCTCATAGCTTAATCTAGTTAGGTATAGGGGGTTGGGTAAGGATAAGGAGATTTTTTATGCATTTGTTTCCCTCGATGTGCTGTGTGTTCCCCATTCCCAAAATAAGTGTATTAATTGTATTTGCCTGTAATTATACCAGTAATTCTCAGTAAGATTGTGTTTTATTCTGCCTTTAATAACATTTTGGTTTTCTTGCACCAAACCACTTGTCTACTCGATTTTCTGTATCGCCGCCTGTACCTAAGTCTAGAACCCAGGGGTGTGGAAGCGATTCGAACCGCTCAGAGACAGTCAGAGGTGAAGCTGACTGGGCACATGCCACCCCCCACAGTAACCATAGGCCGGTCAGTTTTATATCAGTGGTGGGTAAAGTTTTAGAAACAATACTCAAGGAAACATTTAACGGGTACTTGGAGAGGTTTAAGCTAATTAAGGAGAGCCAACACGGATTTGTAAAAGGCAGATTGTTTTTGACTAATCTAATTGAATTTTTTGATGAAGTAACAGGGAGGATTGATGAAGGGAATGCAATGGATGTTGTCTACATGGATTTTAGGAAGGCTTTTGACAAAGTATCACATAGAAGTCTGGTTACCAAAATTGAGGATCATGGAATAGGTGGGTCAGTGTCTGCTTTGATAAGGAATTGGCTTAAGGATAGAAAACAGCGAATTGTGGTAAATGTCTTTTTTTTCAGACTGGAGGATGGTAGACAGTGGTGTTCCCCAAGGGTCAGTACTGGGGCCACTGCTTTTTGTGATATATATAAAAGACCAGGATATTGGAATACAGAGTAAAATTTCTAAATTTGCTGATGACACCAAACTTGGGGTGTGGCAAACAGTGATGATGATACCAATCGACTGCAGCAGGACATAGAAAGGCTAGCAGAATGGGCAGACAAGTGGTAGATGGAATTTAATACAGAGAAGTGTGAGGTGATGCATTTTGGCAGAAGGACCAGGGAGAGGCAATATACACTTAATGGCACAGTTTTAAAGAGTGTGCAGGAACAAAGGGACCTGGGAGTTAATGTGCATAGGCCCCTGAAGGTGGCAGGACATATTGAGAGAGTGGTTTGCAAAGCATATGGGATCTTGGGCTTCATAAATAGAGGTATTGAGTACAAATGTAGAGAAGTTATGCTGAACCTTTTTAAAACGCTGGTTAGGCCACAACTGGAGTATTGCGTCCAGTTTTGGTCACCACAATTTTGAAAGGATGTGAAGGCCCTTGAGAGGGTGCAGAGGAGATTTACCAGAATGGCTCCAGGGATGGGGGATCTTAGCTACAAGGACAGGTTGGAGAAACTGTATTTGTTTTCATTAGAGCAAAGGAGGTTGAGGGGTGATTTGATAGCGGTGTACAAGATTATGACGGGTTTGGATAGACTAGATGGGGAAAGGCTGTTCCCACTAGCTGATGGTACAAGGACTAGGGGACACAGATTTTAAGTTTTGGGCAAGAGATACAGGGGGGAAGTGAGGAAAAACTTTTTTATGCAGCGAGTGGTGTGGACCTGGAACTCGCTGCCGACAGAAGTGGTGGAAGCGGAGATTCTCAGTGGCCCAGAAATTTGGGTCGGAGGCTTCCCGCGGGCGCCAGCCCCCCACCAGCATGTATATAGCGCGCCTGCCGTTGTGCTGTGGGCCCGCGTGGAATTCCAATCCTGGGCCTTCTCCAGCTGCCGGTGTGCAGGGCATGTGTATCCCAGGGGTGCAACATTTCGCAGGGTCCCTGGGATCACGTGGGCCATGGGGAGCCAATCGGAGAAGGGAATCTGTCAAACCTATGAATAGAAAATGGGCCCAAAACCTAAGTAAAACTTCAAATACATTTTTAAAAAAACATCACATTTTTAAAATAACTATAAATTACATAAATTAACTATTTTAAACAAAAAAATTTTTGAAAAAATTAATTAAAGTTTTTAATGGGGCTAAAAATAAACTTGCCTTTCTTTAAAGTATTTTAAAATGATAAACCTGTGGAAAAAATGTTTTAATTTTACTTAGTTCACCTCTTACCTTGCTAAAAGCAGGCCTTGCGCCTGCTTTTACCATGCACAGCTGCTAGGGACTTAGCCACACTGAAAAACCTGTGATAAAAGTGGAAGTTCCAGGTCTACGCACTGCCTCTCTGGCGCATGCATTTGACCTTCGACCCCTTCCTTCAAGAGAACGGAAGTTCCGGTTTCCAGCGCACCCAGTACTCACCTATGGGGACCCGAATTTCTGGGCCATTGTTTTCAAGGGGAGACTGAATAGGCATTTGAGGGAAATAAACGTGCAGGGCTACGGGGAATGAGCAGGGGAATGGGACTGACCGGATTGCTCTACATAGAGCCGGCACGGACTCAATGGGCCGAATGGCCTCCTTCTGTGCCGTTATGACTCTATGAAATGCCTATGAATTTATTTCCATCCAGTAAGTTTGACCAGAAAAGTATCTCTGAGCACTGGGAGTGTACTTCTAGTGACTAAGAGAAAAGTGATTATGCAGTTTTTACTTTGACCTTTTGCGTACTAGAGTATCAATTGTGTACTAACATAAAGATGGTAATTTTGACTTTGAGCGATCGTGTGCAACAGGCGATATTGGATCAGCCGCCCATTACACATCTTTCCCAACTTTCATTTTCTCAATTTCATTGATGGATCCGATACTGCTCATTTTACATTATCGCCCAAATTCAAAATTACCCCACAAAAGTTAAAAAGACTGCAACTAAGACGTTTAAGAAACATTTTATGGCCCTGCACACTTTTGGAATTGGGCACTATAGCACTCATCAGAAACAATTGTATAGATGTTAAATTATGAAAGCTTTCTTTACTCAAAGAGTTAAAATTGTCTATAGCTGCGAGGACTGATTAGTTCAGTGACTTAAGACACTGTCCTTTTACTTCTGGGATCTGGGATGAAAGTCTCCTTTCTTTGATAGCTGTAAAAAAAAAATAAACTTGCCTTTATACAGCAACTTTCACAACCTCAGGACGTCCCAAAGTGCTTTACAGCCAATGAAGTACTTTTAAAGTGTAGTCACTGTAGTAATGTAGGAAACGCGGCAGCCAATTTGTGCACAGCAAGCTCCCACAAATAGCAATGTGATAATGACCAGATAATCTTGTTTTAGTAACATTGATGGAGGGATAAATATTGGCCAGGACACCAGGGATAACTCCACTGCTCTTCTGCGAAATAGAGCCATGGGATCTTTTATTTCCACCTGAGAAGGCAGACGGGGCCTCGGTTTAATGACTCATCTGAAAGACGGCACCTCCAACAGTGCTGCACTCCCTTAGTACTGCACTGGAGCGTCAGCCTAGATTTTTAAGCTCAAGTCTCTGGAGTGGGAATTGAATCCACAATCTTTTCACTCAGAGGCAAGATTGCTACCAACTCAGCCATGGCTGACACTGAGTTGCAAGTGAAATGTGTTTGGGCGGTTTCGAGTGAATGTGAGTCCCCAGCACAAATTGGCACTAAAGTGGCAATCTCACTGAAATGGATCTTGAGATGTAAGCAATCAACATGTCACATAAGTGGGCAAAGAAACATTGAGGTTAATTTTCATCTTCACCGCCTGGATGGTTGACTGGCAGAGCTGATCACCTGCCTGTTAAAGAACCTGCCCAACATTCATTTCCATTTCAGGCAGTGTTCAGAGATCTATGAATTTAACCTGCACTGTGCCTGGCTTGGGAACAGTAGCATAGTGGTAATGTTATTGGGCTATGTTAAGGAGAACCAACACAGATTTGTAAAAGGCAGATCGTGTTTGGCTAATCTAACTGAATTTTTTGATGAAGTAACAGGGAGGATTGATGAAGGGAATGCAATGGATGTTGTCTACATGGATTTTTGGAAGGTGTTTGACAAAGTACCACATAGAAGGCTGGTTAACAAAATTGAGGCTCATGGAAGAGGTGGGTAGTGGCAGCTTGGATAAAGAATTGGCTTAAGGACAGAAAACAGCAATTTCTGGTAAATGGCTGTTTTTCAGACTGGAGGATGGTAGACAGTGGTCTTCCCCAAGGGTCAGTGCTGGGGCCACTGCTTTTTTTGATATATATTTATTATATATATAAATGGATGGTGGTGTCTGTCTGTCTGTCTGTCTGTGTGTATGTCCGCGCTTAACTCAAAAGTTATAGAGCGTACCTACACATATGTTATATCAAAAGAATAGGCGTATTCACTTTTTGGAAAAACCTTCAAAAAACGATAAAAATCCGCCCATTAGCGTTGAGTGACGTATCCGCTCATTAGCGTTGAGTGACGTGATGGTTGACCAATCCCACGGGGGAAGCGCGCTGCGTCACGGGGGGCGTTTCATGGCATGTGTGGGCGGGGCCTAATCCTGTAGCCTGCCGTTAGTGCAGGAGCAGGAAAAACTGGAGCGGGAGCTCATCAGGGGTCAGCCCGCCGTCGTTGGGGGCTCGGAGCGGGAGCTCATCAGGGGTCAGCCCGACCGAAAGCGAGCAGGTGAGCGGTGGCGGCGGTCCAGAGCGGGAGCTGCCGCGCACGGGGGCTCCGGGTCACCAAGGCTGGGCTCTGAGTCCTACCCCTTCCCCGCCGTCTCAAATGCGCGGCCCGAGAGCCTGGGGGAGAGGGAAGCCGGCTCTATTACAGCCCCGGGTGGCTCGGGGTGTGTGAGAGAAACTCGGCGCCATTCCCTCCTTCCTCCCCGCCCCCGGCCAATCACCCCCCACACACCCGGGCGGGGCTGGGCTCAGCTCACACTCAGTGTGAAAGAGGAGGAGGAGGCCGGGGATCCGCAGCCTACCGCCTCAACATCAATCCCTGAGCTCAGAGCTTTAGCAAAGCGCAGAGAGAGAGAGAGACTCACCTCAGATGGTGTCCGGCGGGGCTGCGGAGAGTCTCCGTCTCCTCACACAACACACACACAGCCCAAGCGATGAGAAACTCCGGCTTCACCTACATCTCCTCTCTCTGGATCCCTTTTTTAAAATTTTAAACCCACAATCTCGCCTTCTTCCTTCGGCCGCCGCGATTCAAACTTCCCGCCGACCTCACAAAATGGTGGCTGCCCTTCTTCACCCGCCGGGCTCTGAGTCCAGCCCCTTCCCCGGGGTGTCTTCCTCTCTTCTCTATCTCCTTCCCTCACTCTCTCCTTCCCTCTCTCTCTCTCTCTCTCTCTCTCCTTCCCTCTCTCTCTCTCTCTCCTTCCCTCTCTCTCTCTCTCCTTCCCTCTCTCTCTCCGTCCCTCTCTCTCTCTCTCTCTCCTTCCCTCTCTTTCTCTGTCTCTCTCTCCTTCCCTCTCTCTCTCTCTCCTTCCCTCTCTCTCTCTCTCCTTCCCTCTCTCTCTCTCCTTCCCTCTCTCTCTCTCTCTCCTTCCCTCTCTCTCTCTCTCTCTCTCTCTCCTTCCCTCTCTCTCTCTCTCTCTCTCTCCTTCCCTCTCTCTCTCCTTCCCTCTCTCTCTCCTTCCCTCTCTCTCTCTCTCCTTCTCTCTCTCTCTCTCTCCTTCCCCCTCTCTCTCTCTCTCTCCATCCTCCTCTCTCTCTCTCCTTCCCCCTCTCTCTCTCTCTCCTTCCCCCTCTCTCTCTCTCCTTCCCCCTCTCTCTCTCTCTCTCTCTCTCCTCCCACCTCTCTCTCTCTCCTTCCCCCCCTCTCTCTCTCTCTCCTTCCCCCTCTCTCTCTCTCTCCTTCCCCCTCCCTCTCTCTCCTTCCCCCTCCCTCTCTCTCCTTCCCCCCTCTCTCTCCTTCCCCCCTCTCTCTCCTTCCCCCTCTCTCTCCTTCCCCCTCTCCCTCCTTCCCTCTCTCTCTCTCTCCTTCCCTCTCTCTCTCTCCTTCTCTCTCTCTCTCTCTCTCCTTCCCCCTCTCTCTCTCTCTCCTTCCCCCTTTCTCTCTCTCTTTTTCTCTCTCTCTCCTTCCCCTATCTCTCTCTCCTTCCCCCTCTCTCTCCTTCCCCCTCTCTCTCTCTCTCCTTCCCCCCCTCTCTCTCTCTCCTTCCCCCTCTCTCTCTCTCTCTCCTTCCCCCCTCTCTCTCTCTTTTTCTCTCTCTCTCTCCTTCTCCTATCTCTCTCTCCTTCCCTCTCTCTCTCCTTCCCCCCTCTCTCTCTCCTTCCCCCTCTCCCTCTCTCCTTCCCCCTCTCTCTCCTTCCCTCTCTCTCTCTCTCTCTCCTTCCCTCTCTCTCTCTCCTTCCCTCTCCATTAACAAAAAACAAAGTTAAAGAACCACCTCCTGGGTGCTTAGGAAGAGTTCTTCAATCCCAACAGTTTCATAAACAGTTTTATAAACATGGCAGCGGTTTCTTCATTTCCCTCAGCAATGTCGGGTACTCCAGCTAGTATATCTATATATAAATGACCAGGATATTGGAGTACAGAGTAGAATTTCTAAATTTGCTGATGACAACAAACTTGGGGGTGTGGCAAACAGTGATGATGGTATCAATCGACTGCAACGGACATAGAAAGGCTAGCAGAATGGGCAGACAAGTGGCAGATGGAATTTAATACAGTGAAGTGTGAAGTGATGCATTTTGGCAGAAGGAACAGGGATAGGCAATATACACTTAATGGCACAGTTTAAAGCATGTACAGGGACAAAGGGACCTGGGAGTTAATGTGCATAGGTCCCTGAAGGTGGCGAGACATATTGAGAGAGTGGTTAACAAAGCATATGGGATCTTGGGCTTCATAAAAATAGAGGTATTAAGTAGAGAAGTTATGCTGAACCTTTATAAAGCGCTGGTTAGGCCACAACTGGAGTATTGCATCCAGTTTTGGTCACCACACTTTAAGAAGGATGTGAAGGATCTTGAGAGGGTGCAGAAGAGATTTACCAGAATGGTTCCGGGGATGGGGGATCTTAGCTACAAGGACAGGTTGGAGATGCAGGATTTGTATTCATTGGAGCAAAGGAGGTTGAAGGGTGAATTGATCGAGGTGTACAAGATTATCACAGGTTTGGATAGACTAGATGGGGAAAGTCTATTCCCACTAGTTGATGGTACAAGGACTAAGGGACACAGAGTTAAGATTTGGGGCAAGAGATACAGAGGGGATGTGAGGAAAACTTTTTTACGCAGCGAGTGGTGATGACCTGGAATTCACTGCTGCCGGAAGTGGTGGAAGCGGAGACACTCAGGCCTCGATATTCATTGGGCCGTGAGGCGGGCTTTGAGGTGGGCGGGGGGTTAAAAATCACAAAAACTGGCGGGCGGGACACCCCTGCCTAGTTCCCGACTCCGAGCAATTTTAACTCAGTCGTGTCTGATGGTCCTGACTCTGTCCCGCATCCAACAGGCGGGGCTGGTCTTTAAGGCCCTTAATTACCACTAAATGGCCTCTCTAATCCTATATTAACAGGCCCTTTCAACTTTAACCTTTTTCCCACGTGAAACACGCCTGGTGGGAATCACAAATGTGAAACGTGGCGGGAGCACTATTGCATTGGTGACTTTCAACTGCAGGTCAACCATTAAAGTTGAGATTTGATCAGCCATGATTTGCAGGTGGCAGGACTTTGTGGTCTCAGGTCTGGGGCAACTTTTACAAGGCTTAACCACACCTGTGGAAGGTTGGAGCCTCACACCCATCTCCATTGTGACCTCCTGGGAAACCCCTCTCGCCACCTTCACTCAGCGCTTCCTCAACGGAGGCATATACCAGAAGCATGGGAGCCATTTATTTCCTTCCCATCTGGGCATTAGAGGAGATTGAGCACCAGCCGCGGCACCAGCAGAACCAGGAACAACAGCAGCACCAGCAACAGCAGCAGCAGCAGGAGCGCCAGGCTGCTACTCACCCACCTGAAGCTGCACAGGCCAGAAGGGGCCAGCGCCTGGAAGCCCGTTGGCGCAGGGGCTACCCCCCAAACAGGGTCTACAGACGCAGGGTCAGCTACCTCAACATGTCTGAACAGCAGTGCCAAAGGCGGCTCCGACTTTTGCGAGAGGTAGTGACTGACATCTGCGCAATGCTACAGCAAGACCTACTGCCCAGAGGACCAGGTGGACAACCATTACCAGTGGCCATCAAAGTCACCACCGCACTCAACTTTTTTGCCTCAGGCTCATTCCAGGGATCAGCAGCAGACATCAGCGGCATCTCACAGGTGGCCGCACACACTTGTATCACGCAGGCAACCGATGCCCTCTTTGCCCTCGCGCACAATCACATCCATTTCACCAAGGATCAAGCAAGTGTCGCGGCGCGAGCGGTTGGATTAGCTCACCTGGCAGGCTTTCCAAGGGTGCAGGGCGTCGTTGACTGCACACATGTGGCCCTTAGGGCACCCCATCACAATCCAGGTGTTTCTGTCAACCGCAAGGGCTTCCACTCCCTCAACGTTCAACTGGTGTGTGACCACAAGAAGGAAATTTTGCATGTTTGTGCCAAGTACCCTGGCAGTTGCCATGAATCCTTCATACCGCAACCGTCTAGTGTGCCTCCGCTATTCAGTCCGCCAGACCAACTTAACGGATGGCTACTTGGAGACAAGCACAATCCCCTGAGGACGTGACTAATGACGCCATTGAGGAGGCCAGCCAACGAAGCTGAGGAGTGCTACAACTCCAGCCACATTGCCACAAGATCCATTATCGAGGAAACCATCGGTTTGCTGAAGATGCACTTCAGATGCCTGGATAGATCATGTGGAGCCCTGCAGTACTCAGCAGCCAGGGTCTCCAGAATCGTCGTGGTTTGCTGTGTACTTCACAACATGGCACAGCGTCGTGGCTTGCAGATTCCTGAGGACCAAGTGGCTCCTCACATATTCTCCTCAGAGGAGGAAGAGGAGGTAGGAGGAGGAGGAGGAGGAGGAGGGCGAAAATGAAGATCCTGCAAAGGCGCATCAACTAACGGCAGCATTACACGAGAATATTGCTGCCCGGGATGCAAGGAATGCACTCATCCTGGCCAGATTTGCTTAGCCTAGTCAATCAAACACTTTTGCTTCACAGCTTCTTACCTGAGCATCGACACTGGCCAAGGCCCTGCGGATTCCTAGCTACTTGACCAGCATACTGACAACTGCAAGTAATCCTAAGCCCTCAATGTGAAAGTCCCATTCGCGAAATGACACACGCCACAACTGCAACAGGTGCCATCAGAATTTTTATGTACAAGAACCAACTGATGGCATTTTTACAATAAACACAACATTTCACCCAATGACTACCCTTGTGACGACTTGTGCAGAATTTTCCTCTTACGCGTGCTCCTACGTAGTGCTTTCCCTGTGGCTTCAGCAGATGTGCAGGCCCCTTGCTCACTTTCCTGCTGCTCCTGTCTCGACACCTTTGGCGGGCGTCCTCTGGGGTTGCGAGCCTGTGAGGGCTCGTCAACAGCCTGCTGCTCCTGCGGCTGTGCAGGTGTTGAGACGTCTATCTCACTTGGGTGTGGACTCCGGTGGGGCTCTGACTGAGGGCTCTGCAGTGGCATGGAAGTGTGAGCGCTTGGAGAGGAACCCCCACTTCCTTGAGGTCTGCCACCAACCTCCCTCTCATGGATCAGCTCCCACTCCATGCCTGCAAGTGGCTGGGGCGCACGTTGCTGCACATCAGGGGGGCCATGGGGACCCGTATCGGCAATGGCAGTCCTACTCAGAAGGACTTCCATGAAGATTTGGTTTTTCTGTTCAATCGATGCCCATCGCTCCTCAAGAGATGTCATTCTATTCTGAACAATGACCATGTTTTCCATACCCTGGCGACTAAGCTCCTCCTCTCCTCTACCATAGTCATCCTCTCCTGCACGGTAGCCAGCCTTAACACAGAGGTAGCCATCCTTTCCGTGGTGATACGTTCATGCGCCAATGACTCCACAAAGGCTCTGGTCATGTTCGCTAAGGACTCCTCCATTCGCTCCACACTCGCAGCTGTAGTGTATGTAACCGTTCCACCTTTAAGAGAACTATTTTAAGGGTTGCACTACTTTATCTTGGCTGTTGTATACTGTAATACCGGTGGTGGCCACACCGGTATATAAGTGCTGTGCAATGATTTATTGGGCAGTTCCGCCCTGACCTTCAACTAGTAAAGACCTGTTAAAGTTTACTCTTGTGGTCTGTGTAGTAATTCGCAATATAACACACAGACTTAACAGTGGCGACGATACGATCTTACCCTGCGGCAGAGATACATCCAAGGCAGTTTAACGGGCATCGAGAGGAGGCATCCGCCCTCATCATTCTGCTGAGAAAAGACTCGGGTCTGCAGAGCAAAGGAAGAAGGAAGAATTCTGACATGAATCCTTCCATCAGCAACAGGCAGTGATCGTCCCTTCTATCACGGTGGTGGGTGAACCGATCAGCGACGAGCAGCAAGTCGGCCACGTTGACTGTGAGTAGGGGAGAATTTTTTTTTTTTAAACGGAGGATATAAGGGCGGAGAACTCGACCACGGCCAGGGACAAGAGCCGGACAGAAGTCGGGGCCAGAGGCGCCGAGACTGGGGCAGCGTAAGGCACGGAAGCCGCGGTGACTGCAAACGCAGCCGGTGTGAGAGACCGGGCTGCAAGCGGGCTGGGAGATGCAACAGCGTCGAGAGCGAGCTCGACCGCGACCGGTGAAAAAGGCCGGGCAACTACCGAGGCCGCGAGGTGCAGCGACCGGGACGATCGTAAGGCGCGGGAGAAAATAAAAAAAATAATAAAAAACCGCGGAGAACTCAGCCGCAGCCGGGGGGGGGGAAAGGACCGGACTGCAAGAGGGGCTGGGAGGCACGATTGCAAACCACTGGGGAGGGCGAACGCAGCAATACGGCAATCGCCATTACAGCCAGCGGGGGAGAAAGGCAAACGCGGGAAGCCACCATTTTCGTAGGCGGGGGAAGAAGACGAGCGCGGGAAGCAGCGCGGGAAGCCGCCATTTTCGTAGGTGGGGGAAGAAGAGGAGCGCGGGAGACCGCCATTTTGTAAAAAAAAAATAATTCTTTTGTTTCTCAAGAAGATCGCGAGGATGCCTAAGCGTGGTAACATCAGCGATTTCGATCCCGATGTGGAAGATTGGGCCACGTATGTAGAACGCATAAAGATATATTGTAAGACAAATAAAATATCAGATGAAGATAAAGCACTAACCTTACTAAACTCAATGGGTGCGAAGACATATGGGCTATTGAAGCATCTTCTATCACCAGCTAAACTGGCGGATCAGACTTTCGCTAATATTGTTGCTGTCCTGAAGAATCATTTGAACCCCACACCGCTGATGTTAGCGGAACGATTTAAATTTTATGCGAGAACGCAACTGAAAGAGGAAAGCAACGCGGAGTATTTAATTGAACTGCGCAAGCTAGCGAAATACTGTCAGTTTGGGGAAAGCCTGACAGAGGCACTGAGAGACAAATTCGTGTGTGGATTGTCAAAAGAAGGAACACAAAAGCGGTTGCTTGAAGAGAATGATCTTACACTTGATAAGGCTGTCACTATTGCAGCATCGCACGAGGCCACAGCGAGAGGCACCGTGGAAATGCAGCTGAAGGCAACGGTACTCAGCATAGATCAAATGGCTTCGGGTTCAACTAAATGTTATCGTTGTGGGAAGACAACACACAATCAGAACCAATGCTGGTTTAAAAACCAGGAATGTAGAAAATGTGGCAAGCTTGGTCACATAGCTAAAGTATGCCGGTCAGGAAAGAAGACCAGCAACAAAAAGTCACCACAGGAAAAGTGCAGAAAGGTACATAAGGTGGCTGAGAAGAGTTCGGATGAACAGAATTCGGATTCAGACTCCAACAGCAAGGAACTGAGTAGTCTGAGAATTCACAACGTGAGTAAGGAGGTTGACCGACAAACTATCTGGGTCACACTGCAGATAGCAGGAGTGCAAGTGAAGATGGAATTGGACACCGGATCGGCGTTGACGGTCATGAATAAACAAGATTACAAAAAGTTATTCAAACATATTCCCCTACGGGATACGGAGATAGTATTGCAGACATACACGGGGCAAAAAGTATACCCCATCGGAAAGATAAAAGTCAAGGTGGTACACAAGGGCAAAGAACACCAAGGAATGGACTTATATGTACTACCTGAGGGAGGTCCACCACTTCTGGGACGGGAGTGGATCAGGAAAATAAATATGGACTGGCACTCCCTAAACGCAATAACGGTAGATTCCGGAAAAGAAGATGTCAAACCTGAACGATTGTCTAGAATATTGGATGAGGCTAAAGAGGTGTTCCAACAGGGACTGGGAACACTGAGAGGAATTAAGGCAAAAATCAAGATTGCAGAACATGCAAACCCAAAATTTTTCAAAGCCAGACCGGTGCCGTATGCGATACGACCTGCTGTGGAAGCTGAGCTGGAAGGGCTGGAATGTTCAGGAGTACTGTCTAAGGTGGACTGGAGTAAGTGGGCCACGCCAATTGTTCCCGTCATGAAGCGTTCATCGAGTAACAAGCCAGGGGAACCGGGGAAGGTCCGCATCTGTGGAGACTTCAAGATCACAGTTAATCTGGTGCTTCACACGGTGCAATATCCGCTTCCGCGGATTGAGGATATCTTTGCTTCATTGTCTGGTGGGAAACGCTTCACCAAGATAGACCTGGCGCAAGCGTACTTACAGATGGAAGTTGAGGAAGAGTCGCGCCAGTATCTCACAATCAGCACGCACAGAGGCTTGTATCGATATAATAGACTGGTTTTTGGAGTGGCTTCGGCTCCGGCAATTTGGCAGAGGGCCATAGAGCAGGTATTACAGGGAATTCCAAGCACTCAATGTTACTTGGACGATATCCTAAATACAGGAGATGACGATGAGGAACACCTTGCAAATTTGAAACTGGTGCTCACCAGGTTGAAGGAATATGGCCTTCGAGTTAATCGCCAGAAATGTGAGTTCTTTCAGAAACGGATCCCGTACTGTGGTCATGTCATTGACCAGGAGGGGCTGCACAAGTCACCTGACAAGATCGAAGCTGTTGTGAAGGCTCCCGCTCCGGAAAATGTATCCCAGTTGAGATCGTTCCTAGGGTTGATTAACTATTACCATAAGTTTCTGCCAAATCTATCCACGGTGCTGCACCCACTGAATACTCTTTTGCAGAAAGAAGTACCATGGAAGTGGAGCGAGGACTGTAAGAAGGCCTTTCGCAAAAGCAAGACATTGATCACCTCAGAGGAAGTGTTGGCTCACTTCAACCCAACGCAACTATTCGTTTAGCTTGTGATGCTTCTCCTTATGGTATTGGAGCAATACTCTCACACAAGTTGCCAAGTGGCTCGGAAAGGCCAGTCGCATTTGCATCCAGATCATTGACCTCCGCTGAGCGCAACTATGCTCAGATAGATAGGGAGGCTCTCAGCCTGGTGTGGGGAGTAAAGAAGTTTCATCATTACCTGCAGGGCCAGAAGTTTACACTGCAGACAGACCACCAGCCGTTGGTATCCATATTCAACCCTAAAAAGGGCGTTTCCATTATGACAGCGCAAAGGCGACAGAGGTGGTCCCTTTTCCTAGGGGCACACCAATATGACATAGAATACAAAGGATCAAAACAGCATGGGAATGCTGACGGTTTATCACGCCTACCGTTGCCAACAGTAGAAGAGGCACCTACAGTGGACCCAGTGGAGATGTTCCACTCAACCATAGTGGAATGTCTATCAGTAACAAATTCTACGATCGAAAAGGAAACAAGAAATGACCCGACTCTCTCACGAGTCTACGATTTAACGGTGAAGGGATGGCCAGCAGATGGCGAACCACTGTTGCCAGCATTCTCGCAAAGAAGAGAACAGCTGTCAGTGTGCCGAGGAACTTTGATGTGTGGATCCAGAGTGGTGATTCCACCCAAACTCCAGCAAAAAGTGCTAAAGGAGCTTCACGAGGGGCATCTGGGTGGAGTGAAAATGAAGAACCTAGCCAGAGCGTTCGCGTGGTGGCCAGGTATCGATGGAGACATCGAAGAAATGACCAAGAGCTGTTTAGGATGCCAGAAGGTCCAAAACGCCCCACCACAAGCTCCTCTGCATCCATGGGAGTGGCCCTCATCTCCATGGCAAAGGGTACATATCGACTTTGCTGGCCCATTTATGGACTCAATGTTCTTAATCGCGGTGGATGCACACTCCAAGTGGCCGGAGGTAATAAAGATGTCCTCCACCACCACGGAAAAAACCATCACAGTATTAAGGACCATATTTGCCAGGAATGGGCTGCCGGAACAGATCTGTTCTGATAATGGACTGCAATTTGTGTCCGAAGAATTCAGGAAGTTCTTAAAAAACAATGGGGTTAAGCACTACACGTCCGCCCCATACCATCCCGCCACCAATGGATTAGCTGAAAGGTTTGTCCAGACCTTCAAGAAGGCCATAAAGGCCATGGGTAATGAAGACATAAATCTACAACATAAGGTAGATAACTTCTTGTTGGCGTACAGGAATGCAACACATGCGGTCACAAACCAACCTCCCGCCATGATGTTTTTCAATAGAAGACTAAGATGCCGGCTGGATTTGATCAAGCCAAGCATCAGAAGGGATGTAGAGAACCGGCAATTTCAAGGCATGAATGAAAGGCCAACTAGAGCCTTCCAGATAGGTCAACAAGTTTTGGCCCGGGACTACCGCACCGAGAAATGGCAGCCTGGAACTATTTGCAAACGACTAGGACCGCTGATGTATACCGTGGACATTGGTGAAAGCATAATAAGGCGCCATGCTGACAGATCATAGCGTCATCCGAAAAGGGACAACCTACACCACAACTCTAGACGCGTAATGATGAAGCAGAGATACCCATAGTATCTACCTCCGATCCGGTGATACTGGAACCAGATGAACCCGACACTGACATTCAAGCCGAATCGACCTTGCCAAAAGAACCTACTACACCACCGAAAACTACTACACCACCGAGGCGTTATCCGGACCGAGTCAGGAAGCCTCCAGAGAGACTGAATCTGTGAACTGTTTTTACATTAAGTTGTGTACATATGTTATGATGTTATGTTTAATGGGAAGACATACTGTTAACCTAAAAAGGGAGGATTGTAGTGTATGTAACCGTTCCACCTTTAAGAGAACTATTTTAAGGGTTGCACTACTTTATCTTGGCTGCTGTATACTGTAATACCGGTGGTGACCACACCGGTATATAAGTGCTGTGCAATGATTTATTGGGCAGTTCCGCCCTGACCTTCAACTAGTAAAGACCTGTTAAAGTTTACTCTTGTGGTCTGTGTAGTAATTCGCAATATAACACACAGACTTAATAGCAGCGACCCTGGAGACAAAACCTGCCAGAGACTCCTGCATCTGTTCCTGGAGTTCCATCACCGCTGATCTCATGGGTGGAGCCAGAGGCAGAGGGTCGACATGCTGCTGATGTAACGTCCGTGTGTAATTGAGACACGGACTGCAGAACTTGGTTATAACAGGTGTTTACTGAATGGAGACAAAACTGGAACTACTATACAAAGTTACTTCACAGGCTTATATACAGGGATGGTCACTACTGGTACTGCAGTATACAGGGGCTGCAGAATATAGTTCCTTCTTCAAGGTACATACACTACAATTCCTCCCCTTTTAGCTAAACAGTACATAACATTCGATTAATAATTAAATAACATATTTACAATTACAGTTGCTATATACATTAGCTGAAGTTAATCAATTATAAATTCAGTCTTTGAGGAGGCTTCCTGATTCTGTCCGGATAACGCCTCTTTGGGGTATCAGGTTCTTCTGGCAAAGTTGATTCAGAATCAACGTCGTTGTTTGGTTCGTCTGCTTCCAATATCACCGATTCTGAGGTAGATGCAATTGGTACTTCGGTTTCATCACCAGGTGTATAGGATCGTGGTGTAGATTTGATGCTTTCCAGTGACTCTAGAATCTGGTCAGCATGGTGTCTTACAATGCTCTCTCCAACATCCACGGTATACATTTGAGGTCCTTGCCGTGTGCAGATCGTTCCTGGCTGCCATTTCTCTGTGCGGTAGTCCCGGGCCAAAACTGGTTGACCTATCTTGAAACTCCTGGTTGGCCTTTCATTCATATTCTGAAACTGCATGTTCTCCACATCTCTTCTGATGTTTGGCTTAACCAAATGCAAGCGGCATCTTAGTCTTCGATTGAAGAACATCATGGCTGGAGTTTGGTTGGTAACCGCATGTGTCGCATTCCGGTAGGCAAACAAGAAGTTATCCACCTTGTGTTGTAGGGGTATGTCTTCATTACACATTGCCTTGATAGCCTTCTTGAATGTTTGAACGAACCTCTCAGCCAATCCATTGGTGGCTGGATGATATGGGGCGGATGTGTAATGCTTAACACCATTTTTCTTTAAGAACCTCCGGAACTCTTCAGCCACAAACTGTGGTCCATTGTCAGAGCAAATCTGTTCAGGCAGCCCATTTCTGGCGAATATGGCTCGTAAGACTGTGATAGTTTTTTCTGTGATGGTTGAGGACATTTTTATTACCTCTGGCCACTTTGAATGTGCATCCACCACAATTAAAAACATCGAGTCCATAAATGGACCAGCAAAATCAATGTGCACCCTTTGCCATGGAGATGAGGGCCACTCCCATGGATGTAGAGGGGCTTGTGGTGGGGCGTTTTGGATCTTCTGGCACCCTGTACATCTCTTGGTCATCTCTTCGATTTCTCTATCGATTCCCGGCCACCACACAAACGCTCTGGCTAAGTTCTTCATTTTTTCCCCTCCCAGATGACCCTCATGAAGCTCATTGAGCACTCTATCCTTCAATTTGGGTGGAATTACTACTCTGGATCCACATATCAAGGTTCCTCGGCACACTGACAGCTGTTCTATTCTCAGCGAGAATGCTGGCAACAGTGGTTCGCCATGTGCTGGCCATCCCTTCACCGTTAAATCATAAACCCTGGAGAGTGTCGGGTCATTTCGTGTTTCCTTTTCTATGTTTGCATTCGTCACAGGTAGACATTCGACTATGGTCGAGTGGAATATCTCCACAGGATCCACTGCAGGTGCTTCTTCCACCGTCGGCAACGGTAGGCGCGACAATCCATCAGCATTCCCATGCAGTTTAGTTCCTTTGTACTCGATGTCATATTGGTGTGCCCCTAGGAAAAGGGACCACCTCTATAGCCGTTGTGCTGTCATTATCGGGACGCCCTTCTTAGGGTTGAAAATGGAGACAAGAGGTTGATGATCAGTTAGTAGAGTAAATTTCCGTCCGTGCAGGTAGTGATTGAACTTCTTCACCCCCCACACCAGGCTGAGGGCCTCTCTGTCAATCTGGGCGTAGTTACGCTCGGCTGCAGTTAACGAGCGTGACGCAAAAGCTATCGGCCTCTCTGAACCATCAAGGCATTTATGTGACAGTACCGCTCCAACGCCATAGAGAGACGCATCACACACCATTCTTATCGGTAGTGATGGGTTGTAGTGAGCCAATACTTCTCTTGAAGTGATCAGGCCTTTACACTTCTGAAAGGCCCGCTTACATTCATCGCTCCATTTCCATGCTACTCCAGTTTGTAGCAGGGCGTTCAGTGGGTGCAGAATTGTGGACAAATTCGGCAAAAACTTATGGTAGTAATTCACCAATCCGAGGAATGACCTCAGTTGCGACACATTTTCAGGCGCTGGAGCCTTAACTGCCGCTTCAATTTTGTCAGGGGACTTATGTAACCACTCTTCATCAATCACATGGCCACAATACGATATTTGTTTCTTAAAAAACTCGCACTTGGGCGATTGGCTCATAGCCCATGTTCTCTTAGTCTAGTGAGCACATGCTCTAGGTTGGCAAGGTGTTCACTGCCATTTTCACCAGTCACTAGGATGTCGTCCAAGTAACACTGAGTCCCCGGAATCCCTTGTAGGACTTGTTCCATCGCTTTTTGCCATATAGCCGGAGCTGATGCAACTCCGAATACCAGTCGATTATACTGGTAAAGACCTTTGTGAGTGTTTATCGTGAGATATTTCCTACAGGATTCTTCAACCTCCATCTGCAAGTATGCTTGCGCTAGGTCAACTTTTGTAAAACGCTTCCCTCCAGATAGTGAGGTGAAAATATCTTCTATCCTCGGAAGAGGATACTGTACTGTGTGAAGGATTGGGTTCACAGTCACTTTGAAGTCCCCACAGATGCGAACCTTCCTTGGCTCCTCAGACTTATTGTTTAACGTTTTCTTCATGACAGGAACAATGGGTGTCGCCCACTCGCTCCAGTCTACCTTAGTTAACACGCCTTCATTCTCCAGATTCTCCAGCTCTGCCTCGACGGCTGGGCGAATTGCATACGGTACCGGTCTTGCTTTGAAAAACTTGGGAATTGCATTCTCTTCTATTTTTATCGAGGCGGTTACGCCTTTAAGAGTTCCCAGTTCTTGTTGAAATACCTCTTTAGCGTTAGCCAAGATTTTTGGCAATCACCAGGTGTGACGTCGTCATCCTTTTTACCAGCCACAGTCAGTGCCTGAATAGAGTGCCAGTCTAAACTTATCTTTCTGATCCATTCACGTCCCAATAACGGTGGTCCACCATCTTGCAGTATGTACAGATACAATTTCTGTATTTCCTTGCCGTTGTATTCGACAGGCACCCTTATTTTCCCTCTGGGGTATACTTTCTGCCCCGTATATGTCTTCAAGACAATGGATGTGTCTTTCAAGGGTATGTGTGAGAATAGCCGCTCATAGTCTCGTCGATTCATGACGGTCCGGGCTGATCCTGTATCCAATTCCATTTTGACTTGGGACCCTGCTATTGTGAGGGTGACCCAAATGGTCCGGTGATCCTCTTTTGTGATTACGTTGTGTAGTTTGAGATAGCTTAGTCCCTTGTTCCCGGATTCACTATCGCTCTTCTGGTCTTCGGAACTACTGTCCGTCACCTTTTGTACTTTCCTGTACTTTTCCTTAGTAGTCTTTTTGTTGTCGTTAGTCTTCTTCCCGGACCTGCAAACTCATGCAATGTGTCCCATCTTTCTGCATTGCCTGCATGTTTTGTCCTTGGACCAGCAGTCCTTCTGGTCATGGGTTGTTCTGCCGCAGCGATAACATTTTTCAAATCCCTGTGTCATTTCATGGGTGCCATATTCCTGTGGCTTTTGCTGTATTTCTGCAGCTCCTCTTTCTGCTGCTTCGTACGATACTGCCACGCTGAAAGCCTTATCTAGCGTCAGCTCTTTCTCTGAGAGTAACCTCTTCTGGGTTCCTTCACTCAGGAGTCCACAGACAAATTTGTCCCGTAGGGTATCTGCCAGTCCTGCTCCGAACTGGCAGTGCTTTGATAGCTTGCGTAGTTCCGTAAGGTAATCAGCATTGCTCTCATCTTTATGCTGATTTCTCTTGTGGAATTTAAATCTTTCTGCTATCAGCAGTGGTGTAGGATTTAGGTGTTCCTGTAGGATATCAACAATTTCGTTAAAACTCTTCTTCATCGGTTTGACTGGAGTGATCAGGTTCCGCAATAGGCCGTACGTTCTTGCGCCCATTAAGTTTAGTAGTACCGATGCCTTTTTCTCATCGGCTACTTCATTTGCCTTGCAATATACTTCGACTCTTTCCACATACGTGGTCCAGTCTTCTATTGCATTATCGAAGGCAGTGATATTGCCAGTCTTCGGCATCTTGGAGATCTAAGATGGCGCCTCCCGCACTTTGCCTTCTTCCCCGATTGAACAAAATGACGCCTCCCGCGCTTTGCCTTCTTCCCCGCTGGATTAAGATGGCGCCTCCCACGCTTTCTGTCTTTTCTGCTGCTGCCAGCGCTGTTGCTGGCGTTTTTATGCCTTGATGGCGACGCCCTATGGTCTTCACGCACTTCCCCCCGCGCTGCTGCCAACGCCGCTCTCCGCGGTCCCCGTGGCAAACTGCAGCTCCTCGCGGCTTTCTGCGCTTCTAATTTATTTTATTTTAATTACTGTTCCCGTCGTCAGAGCAGACCCTATGGGACACTTTCCTCCCTCTTCTCGGGCCTGTACGCTGCCCGGCTTCGTAGCACCGGCCGCGCCCTGTGTGCTCCACCCTCGCTCTCTCTCTCTCTTCTTCCCGACATTGCTGCTCGGCCCCATTGAAAAGCCACCCGATCGAGCTCCAGCCCGCCGCAGCCCAGGAAGGATCAGTGTACTACCTGCCACCAGCCCGATTAGCTGGAACACCATAGACTGGAGAACGAAGCCCAGCTCTCGACAGCCTCTCCTGCAAATCTTCGAATTCGATGAATCAGAGGGCGGTTGCCCACGGTCGACGCCCGTTTCTTCTGTATTTTTTTTTGGTTTTTTTCCTTCTGGCCTCGACCTCTAACAACTTCGCTTCAGGGATGGATCCCCGTGAGGTGGTGCAGAACTGTAGGTGAGTTCGGATCTGTTTGTCGCCAATGTAACGTCCATGTGTAATTGAGACACGGACTGCAGAAGTTGGTTATAACAGGTGTTTACTAAATGGAGACAAAACTGGAACTACTATACAAAGTTACTACACAAGCTTATATACAGGGGTGGTCACTACTGGTACTGCAGTATACAGGGGCTGCAGAATATAGTTCCTTCTTCAAGGTTCATACACTACAGCTGAGCCGAGCTGGCAGAGTCCTATGCCCTCCGACTAGGACTTTCCACTGCAGTCCCTGTCTCCACAATCTGCTGATGCTCACTTGTGAGCTGTGATACACCAGGTGACAACACTACTCTATGTCCCGAAGGTCCCACCGAGGTGTGAGTGTCTGCGCTGGTGCTGGGTGTGCTGAATTCTGCTGACGCTGCGCCCTCAGAGGTTGCAGCTTCCTCTGAGGAGTCTGGAGGCTCAGGCTGTTCCCCCTGGATAGTGGGGACGGATGCTTGTGATGGTCCTGTGGGGGAGTAAAGGAAAGAGTTATGCCAAGGCTACATGCACATAGCTTTTTGCAGATGTTCATAAGTCCATCTGTCACAGCTTGACAATCATTATCAGCAACTCATGCAATGTCAAAGAGAGAATTGGGAAACTTTTCTGTCACCAGCTTGCTGTGCTGCTCCCGTCTGTCCATGCCCGATGCACGAATCATCCCCAATGCCTATGATTTCCAGGACGGCCTCCTCTCAGGGGGTCAGGTGGGCTATTGAGGTGGCCCTCCTCCTGTCTTGGCTCGATCTCTCTTGTTGTGAGCTCTCTTTTCCTGCAATGAGGGAGACAAGTGGAGGTTGAGTGAGAATGAAGGAGTGAGTGTAGAGATTGCATAGCATAGATACTTAGAAGGAGACAAAGATGGAGTGAGGTTGCAAGACCAAGGGCCCTCCCTGTGTGTTCTCAGTTGTGTTCAATGCATCAGAATGAGAGGGAGTGTGAGGGCTGCATGGTGGAATAGTTATGTGTATGTGAGCATAGAGAGAGAGGTGCAAGGATGTCAGTGTCAAGTGGGATGTGGAGGAAGAGATTGCTGAAGCTGAGTGCTGATGAGGAAAGGCAATGGGGATCAGATTGAGGGTGATGGGAAATTCATACTCACTTTTCCAGTGCGCTGAAGGTCATGAAATCTTTTCCTGCACTGTGTCCAGGTTCTGCAGGTGACTCCCAAGGAGTTGACCTCCTCAGCCACCTGCATCCACACTGCCTTGGTCTGAGTGGGAGGCCTCTTCCTCCCTCGTGAAGGGAACAGGACCTCCCTGTTGGCCCTAGCACCATCCACCAATGCCTGAAATGCCGCCTCGTCAAAGCGATGAACTGTTCTTGCCCTCCCGCTTGTCATCTCTCCTGCAGGTCCCTCTGACACCAAATGGAGGAAGCTTGGAAGCCTGCAGAAGAAGCAAGGCTTGCTGTGGACCTTAAATGCAGCAGCAATGATGACATCATCGGAGGGGACTTTCAGTCATGAAAACCCCCCTTGCAAAGGCTTCCCACACGTTGGAAATCAATTGGCCAATTGAGTTAAAATTGCATCAATCTCCCACATCCATTTAGATTCCTGTGGGAAACACAAAATTCGGATAACACGACAACAACCCGCACCTGAGCTAAAATCACCCCCTCAATGTTTTCAAGGGGAGACGAGATAGGCACTTGAGGGAAATAAACTTGCAGGGCCACGGGGATAGAGCATGGGAATGGGAGTGATTGGATTGCTCTGCAGAGAGCTGGCACAGACTCGATGGGCCGAATGGCCTCCTTCTGTGCTGTTATGACTCTGTGGGCTGGATTTTGTCAGTGTGGGTGGGCTGGGACGTGTCAGGGGGAAATCTTGCCAGGACCCCGATTCCTAATTGAAGTGATGAAAAGTGGGATTTTCCCCTAATTGGTTAATTGATTTCCTACGTGTGGGAACCCCTGGCTCAATGAGTCTTTTCAGACAGAAAGTCGCCTCCGATGACGTCATCAATGCTGCTAGATTTAAGGCCTGCAAGCAGCCTTGCTTCTTCTGGAGACTGCAACCTTTATGGCCATTTCTGTCTTTACCTTCTTCATCAACTATGTCCAGCAGTAGGCCAAAGTGTGCTCCACGCTTGGATGAGCCCTCCCTCCAAGCTCTGGTGGAGGGAGCGAGATCCAGGAAGGAGGTACTATTCCATTCCTCAGGGAGAAAAAAGGCACCCCAGCAGACAAAAGCTGTGTGGCTGCAAGTGGCCCAGGAGGTCAGCTCCATCTCGCTGAGCCGCAGAATCTGGCTGCAATGCAGGAAGAGGTTTAATGATCTTCTCTGAACAGGAAAAGTGAGTATGACTTTCCCATCACCCTCAATCTGATCCCCATCGCCTCTCCTCGCCAGCACTCTGCTTTGCAACCTCTTCCTCCACATTCCACTTGACACTTACATGCCTGCACCCTTACCCATTCCCTCTCTCTCTAAGGTCACATTTACTTAACTATTCGAGCATGCAGCCCTCACACTCCCTATCACTGTGATGCCATGACAACAACAACTTTCAGCACACAGTGCGGGTCCTTTGTATCCTTCTAAGCATTTATGCTATGGATTCTCTACACTCACTCCTTCATTCCCAATCAAACTCCACTTGTGTCCCTCATTGCAAGAACAGAGAGCTCACAATAAGAGGGAAAGAGCCATGACCGGAGGAGGGCCACCCTCAGTAGCCCAGCTCACCCCCTGGGAGGAGGCGGCCCTGGAAATCGCCGGAATCGAGGAGGATTCCCAAGTGGGTGACGGACAGATGGGTGCAGCGCAGCAAGCTGGTGACAGAATAGTTTGGCATCGCTCTCATTGACATTGCATGAGTCACTGATAATGAATCTGATGCTCTAACAGATTGACTTATGATCATCTGCACTTTTCAATGTTCATGTAACCTTGACCTTACATCTCTAACTCTTTCCTTTACTCCCCCACAGGACCATCGAGAGCCCCCGTCCCCACTGTCTAGGAGGAAGAGCCTGAGCTTCCAGACTCCACAGAGGGAGCTGTAACATCTGAGGGCGCAGCGTCAGCAGAATTCAGCGCACCCAGCACCAGCGCAGACACCTCGGTGGGACCTTCGCGAGATACAGTAGTGTTGTCACCTGGTGTATCACAGCTCACAAGTGAGCATCAGCAGATGGTGGAGACAGGGACAGCAGTGGAGAGTCCTCGTTGGAGGGCGCAGGACTCTGCCAGCTCGGCTCAGCTGCATGTCGACCCTGTGCCTCCGGGTCCATCCAGAAGGAGAGCGGTGCTTGAACTCCAGGAACAGGTGGAGGAGTCTCTGGCAGGTTTTGTCTCCAGGGTCGCTGCGAGTGTGGAGCAAATGGAGGAGTCCATCACGAACATGAGCAGAGCCTTTGTGGAGGCATTGCCGAATGAACGCATCACCGTGGTAAGGATGGCAACCTCCGTGGAAAGGATGGCTACCTCCATGGTAAGGCTGGCTACCAGTGAGGAGAGGATGGCTACGGTAGAGGAGAGGATGGCTATCTCCATGGAGGAGCTTAGTCGCCAGGGTATGAAAAAAATGGTAATTGTTCTGAATAGACTGACATCTCTTGAGGAGCGATGGTCAGCTATTGAGCAAACAAACCAGACCTTCATGCAAGTCCTCTGGAGTAGGACTTCCAGTGCAGAATCGGGTCCTCATGGCCCCTCTGCAGTGCAACAAGGTGCTGTCCAGCCACTTGCCAGCTCTGAAGTGGGGCTGACCCATGAGAGGGATGTTGGTGGCATATAACAAGGAAGTGGGGGCTCCTCTCCAAGTGCTCACACAACCATGCCACTGCAGAGCCCTCAGTCAGAGCCCCACCAGAGTCCCCACCGAACTGAGATCAGCGTCTCAACCCCTGCACAGCCGCAGGAGCAGCAGACTGTTGCCGAGCCCTCACAGGTTTACAACCCCAGAGGATGCCCGCCAAAGGTGTCGAGACAGGAGCATCAAGAAAGTGAGCAAGGAGCCTCCACATCTGCTGAAGCCACAGGGGAAGCAACACGTAGGAGCAGGCATAAGAGGAAGGTAATGCACAAGTAGTCACAAGGGTTGTCACTTGGGTGTAATGTTGTGCTTAATTTTGAGAGGCCATCAGTTGCTTATTGTCATAAAAAATTCTGATGGCAAGTTGTTGCAGTTGTGGCGTGTGTCATTTCGCCAATGGGACTTCTATTTTGAGGGCTTAGGGTGACTTGCAATTGTCAGTATGGTGGTCACAGTGAGAGGAATCTGCAGGTTCTTGTACATTGTCGATGCTCTGGTAAGAAGGTGCGAGGCTAAACTGTTTGATTGTGCAGGCTAAGCAAATGTGACCAACATGAGTGCGTCCCTTGCATCCCGGGCAGCAATATGGTTGCGCTCTGGCGCCTTCTGGCCTGTGCATCTTCAGGTGGGTAACTAGCAGCTTGGCACTCCTGTTGATGTTCCTGTTGTTGGTGCTGCTGTTGCTCATAGCTCTGCTGCTGCCGCGGCTGGTCTTCATCCGAATCTGCTGTCCGGGAGGAAAGGAATTAAAACGTCGCCATGCTTCTGGTATATGCCTCAGTTGAGGAAGTGCTTAGTCAAGGTGGGGAGGGGGGTTTCCAAGGAGGTCACACTCCAAGGGTGTCAGGCTCCAAACTTCCACAACACTGAGTATACCTGCTAAAAGTTCCCCCAGACCTGAAACAACAAAGTTCTGCCACCTGCAAATGATCATCGGTGAAAACTCCTTTGTAATGGTGGAGCTGCAGCTGTTAGTAAGCAATCCACTAGTGAGGCCGCCAGCATTACTTGGCGTGTTCCAGAGGAGGCGTGTAGGATGGGGGGAAATGTGGTAAAATTGGAAAGGCCTCTCAAAATGGGATTATAGAGGCAATTAAATGGTTGTTAAGGGCCTTAAGGGGCTATCCCGCATTTTGGAGGCTGGATGGAAAGTGGGTCAAAAACACGCACTTGGGAAAATTGCTCGGAGGCAAGAACGGGCGCGCCCACCAGTTTTGGCAATTTTAACAACTCGCACGCCTCCAAACCTGCCTCCTCGAGGCTGGGAAAATCGAGCCCATTATGACTCTATGAATCATGAGACTGCCTCCGATCTAATGACTACTTTCAAATCCTGCCTCTGAGGTCAAGATACAAAGGGGGGAATTTTGCTGGCATTCAGGGGGCGGGTTTGGAGGCGGGACTGCTGGCAAAATTGCAAAGATTGACAGCGTGTCCCAACCCCGCTGTCAACCCGCCTCCATACAATCTTCCCAAGTGTCGGGTCCCTGATATGCGCAAGGACCCGACACCTAGTGGCGGGAAGAGGATTATAGGCACTTAACTGCTGGTTAACACGTAGTTAACAGGCAGTTAAGAGGCTTTTCTCAATTTTGGCAGTTCGACTGTGGGCTTCCCGATGTCCGGACACCACGCCAGGTTATGTGTGGCATGCTGTGGGTCTAATGTAAGGTTTGTGCATTGATGACAGCTGCAGAAGTGGTGTGAAGGATCCAATGGTACACTGGTGATTTTCAGAGGTAAGAAAATGTTGGCTAAATCATTTTTAATGTATTTAGACTTTTCTGTAGGTAACAAGGTTTGAGGGTTTTGTGTAGTCCCAACTCATTGGCAGAACCTCTCTCACCAGTGACAGATCGCTTCTGTAACCTCACCTGCAGCTGCCATCTGTTTTATCCTAAGGAGAGAGTCACTGGAGAGCCTGGGTGCAAGGGCTCAACTTTGTCATGATTGGCAGTGTTTACAGCACCTCAATGCTGTCAAACACTGAAAAATCATCTGTCAAAAAAAAAAGTGCATGTTGTTGCGGCTGCCGCGGAACACGAATGGAGGCCGAACCGATCTGAGGAACACATGGCTTTTATTACATTCTCTTGAGAGATGGCTGCCCCAGCTCCTCTCTCTGCTAAACCCGAAAACAGACTGAGGGCGACACCCGTGCTTTTGAGTACACACTGAGGGCGACGCCCGCTCCTTTGTCATGCCTTAAAGGCAGCATGCTTCTTAAAGGCAAGGTGCCCGATTTATTGTCCACGGACGGAAAAGTGGATTGCGCCCGTTTAGGTGGCAATCCGCCACACAGCTCCCCCCAGAATCCGCTTAGGAGGTGTGGACGAGACGGTGCGGCGGTCTGATGGGCCGGCCGGAGCGACTCTTGTAGGACACCGGTGGACGTGGAACGGCCGGGCGTGGAGCAGCCGGGTGTACTGGCTTGAGGGCAGGTCGGCCGTGTGGCGGTGGACGAGCTACTGGGACCTGCTCACCGGGCTCCGAGTGTGCTGGCTTGAGTCGGTCAACCGACACTTTTTCAGTCCTGTCGCCCACTTGTAGGTCGAAAAATTTGTCCCCAGCCTGTAGCACTTCGTAGGGCCCGTCGTACGGGGGTTGAAGGGGTCCGCGGTGGGCATCGTGCCAGACGAAAACGAACCGTGCCTGGTGCAGGCTTAGCGGGACGTGTGAGGTGGATTCGCCGTGCCGGGCAATGGGCACCGGGGCGAACTGTAGCGCCGGTGAGGCGAAGTCGTGGCGTTGCTGGTCGGCTGACCAGGGTGTCGTGGCAGTGGACAGGAACTCGCCGGGTACGCGCAGCGGCTGGCCGTACACGAGCTCTGCTGCCGATGCGTGGAGGTCTTCTTTAACCGCGGAGCGCAGGCCGAGGAGGACCCACGGGAGTCGGTCGGTCCAGGCGCCGTCCTGGAGGCTGGCTCGAAGAGATGCCTTCAAGGATCTGTGGAACCGCTCACACAGCCCGTTGGCTTGGGGGTGGTACGCTGTGGTGCGGTGAATGGTCACCCCGAGATTGCGTGCGATGGCGGTCCAGAGTTCAGAGGTAAATTGCGGACCTCTGTCTGACATCATGTCGGAGGGGATGCCGAACTGTGCGACCCAGGTGCTGACGAAGGCTCTGGCGATGTCGGCGGTGGTGGTAGAGGTCAGTGGAATTGCCTCGGGCCAGCGCGTGGTGCGGTCGACGATCGTCAGCAAGTGCGTGTGGCCTTGCGACGGCGGCAGGGGCCCGACGATGTCCACGTGGATATGGTCGAATCTACGTGAAGGGACGGTGAACTCCTCGAGGGGTGCTTTCGTGTGTTGCTGCACCTTGGCCCATTGGCAGGCTAGGCAGGAGCTGGCCCAAGTACGCACATCCTTGCGAAGGCCGCACCAGACAAAACGGTTGGCTACCAATTTGATGGATGCGCGGGCGCCGGGGTGGGAGAGGTTGTGGAGAATCTCGAATACCCGGCGGCGCCAGGACGCTGGGACGACGGGCCGAGGTTGAGATAAGGATATGTCGCACTTGACCGTGACTGCGGTCGGGCCGCAGGCGACGTCGGCCAGGCGTAGCCCCGGTAGGTTGGTAGGTGCGGAGAGCAGATCAGGGTCCGTGAGCTGGTCTGCTGCGAGTTGAGCGTAGTCGACTGCCAGGTGTGCGGCGTGGATGGCGGGGCGGGAGAGGCAGTCGGCTACCACGTTGTCTCGGCCGGAGACGTGTTGGATGTCCGTGGTGAACTCGGACACTGCCGCGAGCTGGCGCTGCTGCCTGGCGGACCAGGGGTCGGTTGTCTTTGCCATTGCGAATGTCAGGGGTTTGTGGTCGACAAACGCAGTGAAGGGGTGGCCCTCCAGCAAAAACCGAAAATGGCGGACCGCCAGGTACAGCGCGAGGAACTCGCGGTCGAAGGTGCTGTACTTGACCTCCGGGGGCGTAATTGGCGGCTGAAGAAGGCACGTGGTTGCCAGGCGCCGTCGACCCACTGCTCGTACACGGCGCCGACCACGTGGTCGGAGGCGTCCATGGTGAGCGCTACTCTGGCATTGGGCCGTGGGTGCGTGAGCAGGGTGGCGTCGGCGAGCGCGGTCTTGGTGGAGTTGAAGGCGGCTGATACGTCTGCCGTCCATTCGACCGCCATCTTGCCGCTCCTGCCCCGGAGGGCTTCATACAGGGGCCTCATGAGGGACGCCGCTTTGGGGATGAAGCGGTTGTAGAAATTCACCATCCCGAGGAACTCCTGGAGTCCTTTGATGGTGGTGGGGCGGGGAAATTGCTGGACGGCCTGCACCTTGGTGGGCAGGGGAATGGCCCCAGCATGGGTGATGTGGTGGCCGAGGAAGTCGATCTTGTCCAGGCCGAACTGGCACTTGGCTGGGCTGAGGATGAGCCCGTGGTCGCTGAGGCGCCCGAACAGGATGCGAAGGTGTTCGAGGTGTTCCTGCTTGGAGGAACTGGCTACCAGAATGTCGTCCAGGTAGACGAACAGGAACTTCAGGTCCCGAAGGACAGAGTCCATGAGCCGTTGGAATGGCTGGGCCGCATTTTTGAGGCCGAAGGGCATCCGCAGCAACTTGAAAAGCCTGAAGGGGGTGATTACGGCCATCTTGGGGACATCCGCGGGGTGGACGGGGACTTGGTGGTGGCCGCGCACCAGGTCGACTTTGGAAAAGACTGAGCGGCCGGCCAGTCTAGCCAAGAAGTCCTGAATGTGCGGCACAGGGTACCGATCAGGGGTGGTGGCATCGTTGAGGCGGCGGTAATCCCCGCAGGGGCGCCAACCCCCGCCTGGTTTGGGGACGATGTGGAGTGGGGAGGTCCAGGGACTGTTGGAGCGGCGGATGATGCCGAGCTGTTCCATAGTGGCAAACTCGGTCCGCGCGATCTCCAGTTTGGCCGGGTCCAGCCTGCGGGCGTGGGCGTACACTGGGGGGCCTGTGGTGGGGATGAAGTGTTCCACCCCGTGTTTGGCGACCTCCGCGGAGAAGGTCGGGTTGGTGAGGGCCGGGAATTCGGCCAGGAGTGCCGAGTAGTCATCCGTGGCCCGGGCGTGGCACTGTGACGCCATGTCGGCGGGTTGGCGGGTGGCCATGGCGCCCAGGATGGGGGACATGGTGTTCATGTCCACGAGGCGGTGTCGAGGGATGTCTACCAGTAGGCCGTGGGCGCACAGGAAGTCTGCGCCGATGAGAGGGGAGAGTACCTTGGCAGTGATGAACTCCCATCGGTAGCGGTGACCAGCGAGGTCGAGGGTGACTGTGCGGGTGCCGTACGTCCGGATGTCCGAGCCGTTAGCGGCAGCCAGCGCCTGTCCTCGTTCGCCCTTTTGGATGTCAAGGGCGGAGGCCGGGATGATGCTGTGCTGAGCTCCAGTGTCGCACAGGCACCGGCGGCCGGTTTTGTCATCCGTGACGTACAGCAGGGAGCCCGCGTGGCCCACGGCCACCGCGGGGGCTGGTACGGGGGCGGACTTGAAGGAGCAGGGAGGTGTGCACCGTTGTGCCCTGGCGCCGAACCGTGCGTGGTAGTAACAGTAGCCCGGGTTTGTGGGGCGTGAAGGCCCCGTGGGCCCCGTGGCTGGGCCTTGTGGCCGTGTGGTGGCTGGTGAGGGGCGTGCCCAGGCTGTGGCTGCCAGGTCCGGAGCGACGTCGCGGCTGGAGTGAGCGGACAGCAGTTTGTCGGCCTCGTCGGCCAGGGCTTCTGGGTCCGTGAGGCCGGACGCCACGATTGCTGTGCGGATGCTGGGAGGTAGCTGGTGGATGAACAGCGTGCGGAAGAGGGACCCGGGTGGGCTCTCATCGGTGAGTGAGAGCATGTGGGAGAGGAGGTCTGACGGTGAGGCGTCACCGAGGCCTGGAAGGTCGAGGAGGCGGCAGTTTCGCTGGTATGTCGAGGTCGTAAATTTTTTAAGGAGCGCGGCCTTAAGATGTGCATACTTGCCCTCCTCTGGTGAGTTCTGCAGCGCTATCCAGACCTTCGTGACTGTGGAGCTACCGAGTGATGCGACAAGGTAGTCATACTTCGTCCCATCTGTGGTGATGTGTCGCAGCCGGAATCGGGACTCAGCTTGGAGGAACCAGGCTTCGGGCTGGTTTTCCCAAAACTCCGGCAGTTTCACGGAAACTGCGTTCGTGTCCGCCATTGCAGTGCTCGGAATACGTTCTGAGCGTCGGGGTCACCAATGTTGCGGCTGCCGCGGAACACGAATGGAGGCCGAACCGATCTGAGGAACACATGGCTTTTATTACATTCTCTTGAGGGATGGCTGCCCCAGCTCCTCTCTCTGCTAAACCCGAAAACAGACTGAGGGCGACGCCCGCTCCTTTGTCATGCCTTAAAGGCAGCATGCTTCTTAAAGGCAAGGTGCCCGATTTATTGTCCACGGACGGAAAAGTGGATTGCGCCCGTTTAGGTGGCGATCCGCCACAGTGTCCCCATTAAGAAAACCGGCAGATGACACGTCATCAATTGACGTCATCTGACACCGGCTTTCTCTTATATGGCCGGCAAGCCCACAGGGCGGGCTTAACAAGGCCAATTGATGTAAAATTACATCTGTGCATTGGGCGTCGTTAGGGGTGGGATCGGATCCCGGAAGGCAGCTGAACCGCTCCCAACTTGCACTGAAAGGTAAGATCGCGGCCAAATAATCCATTCTAGTACATATTCTGCAGTGAAGCTTTAGTTCAGTTGGAACTGCTTCTCTCATTGAATTTGAGAGTATTGCGATACATCAATCAGTTTACAATCCATTTCCTCCCCTTGAGGGTGGCAGGTTTAAACATATGGACAAGTCACCCTACTTCTCTGTTCTAGAAATGATGGTGGAACATAACATGGATCTATCTCATTCTGTTGATTTTTCAAAGCGGCTTGATTTTTTTTTGGCTGAGATGAATTTTGTTCCCTTATTGAAAGCATTCTGTTCTGGCAGTCCAAACATCATGAAGCTTTTACTTTGGTCAGTAGTCTACACTGAGGTTGCAGTCTTAGCTCAGTGGGTAGCACTTTCGCTTCTGAGTCAGAAGGTTGTGGGTTCATAGTCCCACCCCAGAGAAATGAGCACAAAAATCCAGACTGACATTCCAGTGCAGTACTGAGGGAGTGCTGCACCGTCAGAGGTGCCATCTTAAGGATGAGACGTTAAACCGCAGCCCTGTCTATTCTCTCAGGTGGACGTAAAAGAGCCCATGGCACTATTTTGAAGAAGAGCAGGGGAGTTATCCCCGGTTTCCTGGCCAATATTTATCCCTCAACCAACATAACAAAAACAGATTATCTGGTCATTATCACATTGCTATTTGTGGGAGCTTGCTGTGCACAAATTGGCTGCCATGTTTCCTACATTACAACAGTGACTACACTTCAAAATTACCTCATTGGCTGTAAAGTTCTTTGGGACATCCTGAGGTTGTGAAAGGCACTATAGAAATGCAAGCCTTTCTTCTTTCTTTCAGTCATCATTAGAACCAACATGGGGTCATTTGGAATGGACACCAATAAAGAGTGTTTAAAGAGTGTTTCTTAAAAGTGATCCCAGAAACCCCCCCTAATCAGACAATACAAAAAGAGGATGCTTTATTTTTTTGATGTGGGTTAAGTCAGCTCGCTGTGTGTATGCAAGCTGCTATAGCATTGGCCCCCGATAATAACTTGGAGGCAGGGGGGGAGCTGGTGGGGGGGGGGTGCGCAATTTAACAGAAGAACGGATTTCCCTCAGGTCCTGCCAATTTTAACAGAGAGATCGGAGAAGGAGAGGAGGAGACCACGGAGGATCCGTGGAGGACTTGGGAGGGAGGGAAGGAGATCGTGAGCCGTGATCAAATTCGGGAGGGCATCAGATCGCATTGGGGAGGTGGGTGTCCGATCACTAGGAAGGTTAGCAGGTTTCCTTAATAGGTCTGGGGGGAAGCACTGCTGCTCCTCTTGGTCCACATGCAGTACTGGAAAAAAAACTTAACCTGTCCCACAAAGCAGTCCTAACCTCCCTTTAGCTGCCAGGTTTCCCAAGCCTGGGAAACCCAGCCGGCCAGTGTTGAAGCTGGAACAGAAAAAAGAATCTGAGTCACGTAGCCTTCGTAAAATATTTAAATGAGCGACCTGCCTCCTGGGAGCGGATTTGCGGATGACACCAAATTGGGGGGGATAGTTAATACTGAGGAGGACTGCAACAAATTACAGGAAGACATTAATAAACTTGAATGGGCATATAATTGGCAAATGAAATTCAACACAGATAAATGTGAGGTATTACATTTTGGTAGGAAGAATAGGGAGATCACTTATCACTTGGAGGGTGCAAGTCTAGGTGGGGTAGAGGAACAAAGGGACCTCGGAGTACAAATACACAAATCACTAAAAGTTGCACCGCAGGTTAGCAAGGCCATAAAAAATGCAAACCAAGCACCAGGGAAGTTATGCTAAAGTTGTATCGAACGTTGGTTAGACCACACTTGGAGTACTGCATATAATTCTGGTCGCCATATTATAAAAAGGATATAGAGGCACTGGAGAGGGTGCAGAGAATATTTGCAAGGATGATACCAGAAATGCGAGGTTATACTTATTGTGAAAGGATGAACAGGCTGGGTCTATTTTTGCTTGAAAAAAGAAGGCTGAGGGCTGACCTAATTGAGGTCATTAAAATTCTGAAAGGTTTTGATAGCATGGATACAGAGAGAATGTATCCACTTGTGGGGAAGAGCATAACTAGAGGCCATCAATATAAGATAGTCACCAAGAAATCTAATAGGGAATTCAGAAGAAACTTCTTTACCCAGAGAGTGGTGAGAATGTGGAACTCACTACCACAGGGAGTGATTGAGGCAAATAGTATAGCTGCATTTAAGGGCACGTTAGATAAGCATATGAGGGAGAAGGGAACAGAGGGTTATGCTGATAGTTAGATGAGGAAGGATAGGAGGAAGCTCGAGGGGAGCATAAATGCCGGCATGGACTGGTTGGACTAAATGGCCTGTTTCTATTCTGTATATCCTATGAAATCTTATGTAATCCTATGGTTGCCTGCTCCCCGTCCTGCCTCTGTTGAAACTGGAAGTGGGCCGGTTCGAGGTGGGTTGGGTTCGGGTTTGAGATTTTTTACATTTTTACTTCCCATCCGACCCTAACCCACCTGTTTTTGAGGGTTAAAGATCCCTCCTTTGTATCGGAGAATTGTAAGCAGCTGGCTAAAATAGACACCTTAGGGTTTCCCTCTCCTATTGACCTGCCTATTCTTCATGTTCCTGGTTAGGTATAAATAATTGTCTATTATTACTTAATTTAGAAAAAAAATCAATTTTCCACTAGTAGAAATAGTTTCAACCCAATTCCCTTTGAATGGAAACTGACTGTATTTGTAATAAGTGTAGAACAGAATAAATAGCATTTCCATGGGCGGGGGAGTGGAGCGGGGAACAATTCCAGACACACTCTTATTCTCCTACCGTTTGACAATTGATGTTTTTGGGATTGAAAGAATGTAATCATAATTCAGAAGGAAGGAGATTGCAAAAAGGCAAGAGATTCCATTTCTATTGCATTTCAACACCGAATGTATTTGAGTTGTGTGATTAGGCAAATATTAATATTGCAACTGCTGAATAAATCGGTTTGTCAGAAAAAATAGGTTCGCTGCCAGCATGACATGAACAATGTGAATGTTAAATAGTGATGGCCCTTTTATTGGGAGAAAATGAAGATGTATTGGTGTGCAGTCACTGATCAATCAGTCTACACCATTATAAATAATGAATGCTGTTGCGACATGTGGTAGTTGGATGATATAGATGTGTAACTCAATCTATTAAGTATGCACTCGGAAGTATAAATTAAGGAATTCGATTACATTTGTTACAGAAACTATGAAAATATATTGATGTGCTCTGTAATTTGCAGTAACTAAATTAAATTCTGCCGAGGAGCAGAACGCACTGATAATCCTCGCAAGTAAAATTCACTTCTCTCCTTCAGAATTTGTCATTATAATCAACTGAAAATGTGAACAATATGTAGTTACTAATGGCCCAGAACTTGCTGGGGAATTAAGCGAGTTAATGGTGCACGCCATAATTAGTGTGCAAATAACCCAGTAATTTATAGCAACGAAGAGATACCCCGTGAGTGGTGAATCACCACAAGTTGCTGGATGATTTGCGCCACTCCACTGTTAGCCTTGCAACGGAAACTCACCCTCAACCTCCCCGTGGGTTTCAAGAAATTGCTGGATTTGCGCAAAAATACGAATTAAACTCGCCGCAGAAAGTTAGGGCTGGTATTTCAATGGCGAGAATTATGTTCCTGGAATGCCACTCAACCTCAGATGCCCAGAAAAGGAACAATTGAAACTGTGGAGTCTCATTCCTGCAGGTAGTAAATTGATCCTAGAGGTTTTTAAAATTTAAAATTAAAAATTTTTTTCTTACTTTACCTTTCTGTCTCTTTTTTTCTCTCACTCTTAACCCAATCTTTCTTTCCCTCTCTCTAGTTTGTTTTTGTGCCTGATTTGATTCTAATTCACCCTAGTTCCTTCTCCCTTGTTCAATCTGTTTCTTTTTCAATCCTCAAAGCTCATTGGTTAAGGAGATAGGCTGTTGTTCCATCAATCACTGAGATCCCAGGTGCCCCGTTGCCGTTATTAGCTCGCACTTCCAGCAACTTACAGGGCAAAACTTTTTCGAGCTGAAGGGTGATGAGAAAAATCTCAACTTACTGGGTACGTAGTGAAATGCCCCACTCCAGCCATATCTATCCTAATATCTTTTTAGAAGAAGCTGCTTTTCCAGTCTTCAGGAAGAGGTACTTCGAAATTAAAACTGACTGTGCTAAAGATGAGTCAATTAAAACTCCTGAAGGTTGGAAGGAGCCCAACATGGTAAATCTGAACCATTTCCATGAAACCTAATTGTTTATCTCTGCATTTTGAAACCCTATCTTAAAAAAAAGAACTGGAATGGAAACTTTACTTTATAATGCTACTGTTATCTTTCTAATGCCAGCTTGACATAGTGACTGCAAACTGCTAAAATAGTACATCATTCCTACCACATCATCATTTAAATTGCTAGTGGCATTACAACTGACTATTTATTGGCCCAGTAATTCCTCTCTGAACGCGTGAGTACGGACAGGGTACTCACACGTGGCCGGAGGAATTGCCGGTTTTCAGCATGCACAGCGCATGCGGGGAAAACCGGCATTTCCTCTCCCCTGACCTAAGGGGTTAAGAGGCACAGCACGTGCGACTGCACAGGCAGCGCGTGCGCAGTGAACTTCGTCGATTTCATTCATGGATTCAGTGAGGGTAAGTCCTGACAACTTGGAAATGAAAAAAGCAGGAGTAAAGCTATCGAGAAGCTGCGGAGGAAGAAGTCTCTCATCGTGGAGCTTCTGAAAGTCATTCTATTTCTGTTTCGGAAAGGGAGGAAAGTTATTTTAAGAAAGGCTGAGGTAAGTTTAAAATTTTTTTTTTGTTTAAAACGGTTTTTCAGTGCTGTGGGTAGAAGGAGCAATTGTGGCTGTGGACAAGGCCTCATTGAATTTGTTTTTATAAAATGTGAAATTGACTTTTAAAAATAATAAAATGCTTACAAAATGAACTTGTCATCAGCAATATTTAGTAAGTATGTATGTATGATTGTATGTATGTCTGTATATATTCCTTGAAGGATGTGCATTTATGTATGTATTCCTTTCAGTACGTGGATGAATGTATTTATGTAATGATGAATTTCTGCAAATGTAATTTATTAGAAAAGGATCTCGGCCTGTGATATTCATCAGGCGGGAAGGATGTGTTTGCAAGCCGTTAAAGCATGCTTCCTGGCATAGGCCGAGTTGATGTTATAGGCACTAAGTTTATTAAAATAACTGTAACAACTATTCCCATTTACTCCGAACAGGTACGTCTGTGTAGTGAGGAGTCCTGTGAGCGAGAAACATGCCCTCTTATAGAAATGTTGCCGTGATGTTCTATGTGTATTTGCTTCAAAGAAATCGCAATGCCAGAAGCAACGTAGAAGATTGAGGAACCATAACCGTCTCCTGATCAGAAGAAACAACTACCCACCCCACAGAGTGTACAGGGAGAGGCGATCATTTGAAATGCTGTCCGAGGGGTTGTGTATCAGGAGGCTGCGCTTCAGTAAAGAGGCAACTGGCCGACTATGTGACATGTTGAAGGCGGACTTGGAGCCACGCTCGAAGACCCGCACTGCCTTGTCAGTGAACATGAAGGTAACCACAGCATTGAACTTCTTTGCAAGTGGATCATTTCAAGCAGGCACCGGTGACATATGCAACATCTCCAAGAATGCTGCGAGGGTCTGCATTCACCAGGTCACAGAAGCCATTTGCCGTAGGATTTCAGATTTCATTAATTATGACTTGTCCACTCGACATCAGAAGGAGATGGCCTTAGCTTTTTATTGCATTGCTGGATTCCCCAAAGTGATTGGGGCCGTCGATGGAACCCATATTGCTTTGAAGGCACCCAAGGATGCACCTGTGACATTTATTAACAGGAAGGGGTACCATTCATTGAATGTAATGATATTATGTGATGCACACCTTCGGATCCTAAACGTGAATGCAGGGCACCGGGGAAGTAATCATGACTCCTTCGTCCTCCGTAACTCTAAATTGTATGATTCTCTCAGCAAATTGCCTACAGGATCCGCATGGATATTGGGCGACAAGGGTTACCCGCTAAAACCATGGCTGATGACCCCCTACCGCAATACCATTAATCAGTCTCAGGAGAGATACAACCATGCACACGTGACTACACGTCAAGTGGTGGAGAGGACAATAGGAGTTCTGAAATCACGCTTCCGGTGCCTGGATAGGTCAGGGGGGACCTTGCAGTACTCTCACCAGAAAGTGGCACGGATTGTGCTGGCCTGACAACCTTGCCCTGCAGGAAGGACTGACCCTTAACAATGAGGAACAACTGCCTGTTGAAATGGAGGATGAAGGCGATGGCAATGTGCATGTTGCCAGGCCTCATGGGGAGGAGCCAAGTACTGCCGAATCTAAGGCTGCTCGCGAACTGTTGGTAGCCAACACCTTCACGCGGTAGTTACGCCCTGTACCTACCCCTCCCCCGCAAGGCAAAGACAGAAGCAGACACATATTAAAGTGAAACAGTGACCTTTTATTGCATCATCAAAAACTTTTCATCTTCAGTTTCGATGTATACAGTGAATAACTTGTAAATTTTAAGTAAAGCTTCTGTGCTTTTAAATAATTTCTAAAAATGAACAATGAGGAAGACATATTGGAAACAGTTCGTTTTTACTTGTCTTTCTTTTTTTGTGCACGTATGACATTCAGGGTGTTAAGGACCTCCTTTATGCACTTTAATAATATTAAAGTTAACAGTTTTGAATTCACTTTGTAAACAGGTTTAAGTCATTTTTGTTTGATTCACAGTAAAATGGCAAAATTTAAGATGGGTACTACCTCATGTAATGTTTTCAAACATGTGCAAAATGCTAACTGTTGGCAAAGAAAGTGTAAACATTTTACAGTAATTTTTACTTCCTTACTGCAATACAGACATTCAAGGTGGGAACTAGCTATTTTCGACTTGTGTAACTGTTGTCAAACTTTTTGAAATAAAAGAAATGTTTAAATTGTTTTAAGATTGACTACTGGGTGTACTGCTTAAACAAAAAGGTAACATATCCTTTCGTGCAGAAATAAACATTTTAATTTAAATATGTAAGAAAACATTAAACACTTCAATAAAATGACAAATATAACAATTTAACGATTTGGCCACTGGCCTCTGTGACTGAGGGTTGAAGGAGGCAGAGTGGGCAGAAGGTGACACGCTAATGTTTCCTGCGCCTTTTCAATGCCCGTGACTGGAGCCCTCCAGAGCCACATGCAAAGGCCCTGTCAGACTTTTCCTGCTCTTCAGCAACACTCTCACAAAAGGATTGTTGCTGAGACAATTCCACGCTTCCCTGCATCATGACTGGCGCAGCTGCTGGCTCCTGGGACCAAAGTGGATCTGCAATGTGACCTGGGAACAGCCCTTCTGCTGCATTCAGCGTAATGGCAGTAGGAATAGGTTCACGCGAATTAACTAGTGCAATCATACTCTCATTAAGAACCCCAAACTGCGCCACCAACTGCGATGATGTCTGATTTAGTGTCATGCACAGATTATCAATTCCCTGCCTGATAGAGTCTCTGGAGTCTACATCCTTCTCAGTGAGAGAGCTCAGCAAATGCCTGAAACCTGCAACATCTTGCTCCTCATCTTGTAGGTGCTGTTGTACTGAATGTCTTTCTGCTCCTCCCACCTGCACTGAAGTGTCAATATGGTGTCTGTCTGTAGAGCTACAGTCAGCAGTGACTCGCACAGAGCCACAGGGGCCAGGAGATTGTGATATAGTGGGCAGCGACACATGGTCTACACACTCCTGCTGCACTTGCTGAAAAAGGACAGGTTCCTCCTGTTCCTCAACCAGCTCAGTAAATGCTGCCACCACAGCAGAAACACCTTCCCTAATGCCCTCTGCGGCCGCTGACTCCGCGCACTGCTCATCCCGCGTTTGAGAGGTACTCTGTCCAGCTGTGGGAATGAAGCAGAAAACATTTGCAAAGGTAAAGCATGATGTGCCACATCACAGATATTCAGCACACGCCTATCCTTCTTCAACATATAGCTGGGCAGGCCAACTCACTATGAGGGTCAGCAATGTTTGTTTCAGATCCTTCAGCAGGGCGATTGCTAGCAAATCCGCACATCTGTTCGACCCGTTCCTCATGCTTGGTCAAAACCCTCAGCATAGCAACACCACTGCCTGTGCGTGTGCGTTCTCTGGCATTATGAGAACTCTTACTCTGATATTAAAGAAGAGAAAATAGAATCAAACAGCTGCATTTCCGACATGGTCAGCAAAGGCTTTGAAGACTGGGTTGGGTGTTTCTTAAAATCTCTGATTGAAGTTTTGCAGCTCAAAGCACTGGAATCAAGATAAGAGAACAGAAGGTAACCCTGAGCTGGCCCCAAAGCCATAAAGTTTTATTGCTAGCTCAGGTGACTTTACCATGAAGTAACTTTAGAAAATTAAATGCAGAAGCCTTTTGAAATCCAGTTAAATTAAACTCTTTGCAATTTAACAGTACACTTTAGTTAAAACTGTACAAACCCTGACAGATCGCAACAAGTCACTGAATTTCTTGCGACATTGTTCCGCTGTACGTGGAATGGTGGAGCTCGCGCTGACAGCTTGTGCAACTTCCGACCACGCTGCCATCTGACCTTTTCGCGGTGCCCTCGACTGCTCATTCCCCATGATGCGCAGGCGCCTCGCCTCCACCTCGCTGAGGAGATTGCTGAGGTCATCCTCAGTGAAGTTCTGAGTTCTTTTAATCACGTTAAATGTGGTCATTCCAGCCATCTCAATTTGCTAATTAACTGAACAGAATTAAAAGAATGTTTTCAAGGCTTTAAAAACTGCTCAAATAGCTTCAATTCTCTTTAAAACTTTCTGAGAGTCATCAAAATCATTCAAAAGTTTTTAAAAGTTTATAAAAGTTACCAAAACATTGATAAAAATACACATAACCTACCTGCACTTCTGTTCTGTAAGAAAGAGTCCTCTCCAGCTGCTTTCACAGATTATGGGCGTGTCCTATTAAATTGAGACCTCAAGGGGTGTGTCTCACTTGCACAGCGCGCTACAGGCTTCGCGCTGGCTGCACTCCTAGGCGGCGTGACGTCATACGCTGCCCGGGATTCTTCTCTTTCAAAAAGGAATTCCAGGCGTCCCTGGAGGTGAACGGCCGGCGCGTCGGGTAAGTGCAGATCGGGGGCTTGCACGCGTGGCAAGCCCCCGATCCTAATTTCTGCCCCATTAAAGTGTTAGAGATCCTAATACCACTGCTGTTAACATTAACATCCTAATATCACTGCTCTTGGAGTAGCTGTGCTTCTTAGAGATAACATAATGGCAGTAGAAAAAAGTGACACTGCCATCAGTAAGGCAAAATAGAATCCATGTGGATAGAAATAAAAGATAATAAAGGATCAATCACACTAATAGGGGTAGTCTACAGCCCACTTAATAGTTAAAGGGAGGTGGAGGAAGAAATAGGCAAACAAATTAGGGAAATGAGTAAAAAACATAGAATAATAATCATAAGGGATTTCAGCGACCCCTAAATTAATTGGCCAGAGAAGGTAGGTAAATGGGGATAAGGGAATGGCGTTCCTACAATATGTAAAGGATTCCTTCCTAACCCAGTATGTTCACTACTGGATCTAGTAATGGGGAATCAACCAGAGCAGGTAAGAGAAGTAAAAGTAGTGGAACATCTAGACAATAGTGACCATAACATAATACAGTTTAAGATAATAGGTGAGAAGGACATAAGCATAACAAAGACCATGGTAATAGATTGGAATAAAACTGATTTTGAGGAGCAGAGAGTAGAACTTGGGACAATAAAATGGACAACAATATTGGCAAACAATGATGTTGAATAGCAATGGGAAACATTTAAAATGGTGTTCAACAGAGTCCAGGAAAAATTTATTCCACTAAAAACAAGAACAAACTAAACACTAATGCAACATCATGGATGAATAAAGATATAAGGGAAAAATTGAGGGTAAGGAAAGGGGCATACACTAAGGCCGTGATTTTATCAGCACTGAGAGGGTGGGTTTGGAAGCAGGTGAAAGTTTAAAATCATTTTGACTGATGGTGGGTTGCAATCCCACCATCAACCCACCTCCAAACAATTTTCCCAAGTGTTGGGTCCCAGATTTGCGCATGGACCCAACACCTAGCGGCGTGAAGTGGATGAAAGCCAATTACATGTCTTGAATAGGTAGTTGATAATAGTTGACAGGCCATTTTTTCATTTTCCCGCTTCTGCCTCGGGTTTCCCGACGTCCAGACACCACACCAGGTAAGTCTGGCATGTTGTGAGTTGGCTGTAATGTTTCTGGATTGATGACAGCTGCAGAAGTGGTGTGAAGGATCCAATGGTGCACTGGTGAGTCTCAGAGGTAAGAAAATGTTGGGAAATTCATTTTTAATGCATTTGTACATTTCTTTAGGTAACAAGTTTTGAAATCCATGTCCAGTACCACCTCATTGGGAGAACCTCTCTCACCAGTGACAGATCGCTTCTGTCACCTCACCTGCAGCTGCCATCTATTGCAGCCTATGGAGGGAGTCATTGGAGAGCTTGGGTGCAAGAGCTCACCTTTGTACAGTGATTGTCAGTGTTTGCAGCACGTCAATGCTGTCAAACACTGAGAAATCCACTGTCAAAATAAAATTGTGCATGGTCCCTTTAAGAAAACCGGCAGATGACGCGTCATCAAATGATGTCATCTGACTGGCTTCCTCTTAATTGGCCGGCAAGCCCATAGGTCAATCAATGTAAAATCACATCTGTGGGCCGGATGCATTTGGGGGTGGAACTGGAAGCTGGGAACCACCTGACCCGCACCCAACCTACCTCCAATGAAAAAATCGCGGCCTAAGTACATGGACAGCAGGGGAGAGTATGATGAGGGAGAATACAAAGAGATTAGGAGAGAAGTTCCAAAAACAATTCGGAAAGTAAAGAGAAACTATGAAATAATATTATCAAGGAACATAAAACCAAACAAAACAGCTAAATATTCTATAAGCACAGAAATAAATAAAGGAACATCTGGATGTAATGGGCCACTAAGGGACCGGCAGGATAAAATCACAAGCAGCGATAGCAAAATGGCAGAAATAATAAATTATTATTTTGCTTCAGTATTTATCAGGGAGGATCAGGTGGACATGACATCAGAAAATGAGGTTAGAAATGATATAACTGCATTTAAAGTAAAAAAGGAGAAATATTAAATTAACTAATCAAACAGAAAGAGGATAGAACCCTGGTCCAGATGGATTACATCCATGCATTTAAAAATAATTGAGGGAAGAGATAGCAGAGGCCTTATTACACATATTCAATAATTTATCAGAAAAATGTGTAGTGCCAGAGGACTGGCAGATAGCTAACATTATTATACCTATATTTAAGAAGGGAGATAGAACATGTCCAGGGAACTATAGATCAGTCATCTTAACAGCAGTGATAGGAAAAATAATGGATTCCCTACTAAAGGGGAAAATAGAAGAACATCTAGAAACCAAAAAATGTAATAAGGAATAGTCAGCAAAGATTTCAAAATAGAAAGTCTTGCTTGACCAACCTTGAATTCTTTGAAGAGGTAACAGAGAGGGTAGACATGGGTAATGTAGTAGATGTAATACATCTAGATTGTGAAAAAGCCTTCGATAAGGTACCACATAATAGACTAATGAATAAGGTCAGTGAATGCGAAGTCAGGGGACAAGTAGCAGAACAGATATCTAGCTATCTGCAAAACAGAAAGCAAAGTGTAGGGGTAAAGGGTTCCTATTCAATGTGTCAGAAGGTGGGAAGTGGTGTCCTACAAGGATCAGTGCTGGGACCACTGTTGTTCAAAATTGATATGAACAATTTAGACTTTGGAATCTAAAACACAATTTCTAAATTTGTGGATGACACCAAATTTGGGGGGGGGGGGGAGGGGGGCTAGTCAATCCTGAGGAGGACTGCAACAAATTACAAGAAGACATCAATAAAATTGTAGAATGAGCATATAATTGGTAAATGAATTTCAACATAGATAAATGTGAGATACTACATTTTGGTAAGAAAAATAAGGTGGTCACATATTACTTGGAAATTAACAATCTAAATGTATTAGAGGAGCATAGGGTTCTGGAAGTACAAATACACAAATCACTAAAAGTAGCATTAATAAGGCCATAAAAAAGGCAAACCAGGCACTAGGATTTATTTCTGGAGGGATAGAATTGAAAAGTAGAGAAATTATGCTAAACTTGTTTCGAACCTTGGTTAGATCACACTTGGAGGACTGTGTATAGTTCTGGTCACCATACTATGAAAAGGATATAGAGACACTGCAGAGGGTGCAAACAAGATTTACAAGAATGATAGCAGAACTGTGAGATTATACCTATCAGGAAAAGATGAATAGGATGGGTCTCTTTTCTCTTGAAAAGTAAAGGCTGAGGGGAAACCTAATAGAGGACTGTAAAATTATGAAAGGTTTAGATAGAGTAGAGAGAAAGAGAGAGAGAGAGAGAGAAAGAGATCTGGGCTGGAAATTCGTTATAGCCAAGGAATGAGCGGTGTCAGTAGAAAAGTTAAAGAATTAGCGCCAGGCACTAATGCTTTAGCCTGCACGCAAAATTCATGCTCACTGCTCAAAAAAATGATTGGATCGCTAAATCAAGTTTTAAAGTCCAAGCTCATTGGCGTCACACTCAAAGGGTGGACCAATATCGGGTGCAGTCTAATCGCAAGTCATGATTGCCACAGGCTTTTTTCAGTACTTAAAGGAAAGGTTCATTGATGCTGCAGCACCTCATTCTCAGCGTTGTTGGCTGTGCAGCTGCCTCAGAAAGCAGAAGCAGGACAAGGGGAAGGACCTGGAGGACTGAACCAGGTGTGCTCATGGCAGATCCACGCATCGGGGAGAGAGCCCGCAGAGTCAGCAATGAAGCATTGGAGGCGTTGGTCTTCACTGTGGAAGATGGAGGGCGGTGTTCTACTTGCCATGTGGCAGGAGGCCCTCGCCGCAAGTCTTCCGCACCATGTGGAGGGAGCTTGCCCAGCACGTCTCCGGCAGCACCGTGGTCCCCAGGACCCACACACAGTGCAGGAAGAAATTTAATGACCTCACTCGGGTGGTCAGAGTGAGTCAATGCTTCAACAAATGCTACATACCACCAACTGAACCACAGTCTGCACACTCTGCCCAATGTACCTCACACCCAGCACTCACCCACCAACAATCCCTACCTACCAACACTCACACCCACATCTCACACCTGGCACACAATGACAGCTATTCAACTATGGCAAGCACATCTCCCAAACACATTGCTCCACACTCACTCACACACTTTCCTTTCTCTTGCAGGCCAAGGTGGCTCACAACAGGAGAGAGATGGAGCGCACAGACCAGGGACAAGCCAACACCCAACCACTGTCTGAGCTGGAGGAAAAAGTGCTGGAGATTATTGGGCACCAGGTGGTGGGCGCTGTAGCCACTGGTGACATTGACCCCCTTGGGGGCAACAACAGTATATTCATCTCTACTCCTTCTCACATCCCACTTCCGCCTCACCCCACAAGCATTTCTCCCTTCCTGCCCCCCTCCCCTCACCGTAACCAGACCCTTGTGCCTTTATGCTTTCAGATACTTAGCAAGCACCTGAGCAGCCTGTCCCTGAGGGCACCGTTGAGATCGAGGCGGGAGAAGAGGAGGAGGAAGAACACACCGCGTCACTGCCTGTCTCACCCGCAGGCACCAGCTCAGATACTGGCACTACGCGCTATTTAGAGGCTCGTATACTAGCGGGACCTGCACAGGGTAAGGCACCGGGGATGATTCAGATTCAGATTCAGATTCAGATTCAGATTCAGATTAGATTTATTTGCCATATGTAACAAGTACAATGGAATGCTTGTCCCCCGAAGGGCCGCATCAGCTATACATACAGCGCCGCGTTCAGAGTCAATACAATGGCTTCCCGTGGCAGTGGGAGCATGATGTCCCTCAGCCGCTCCATCCTCCTCTTCACCGCGGCCTCCTCCTCACTGTTGCCGGCTCCACGTGTGGTGGCCTGCTTCTCCCACTCTGGCCACCATGCCCGGCTCCCCTCCTCCCATCCAGGCTGCGAGTTACCCAAAATGGAGCTGCTGCCCGACGTGCTGCAGCGTGTCGTGAGTCTGCTGCTGCTGCTCGTTGCGCTGCGCTCCTCTGCCCGACTCGCCGAACACATCGTCGGGATGTGAATGCTCCAATGCGGCCTCCTCTTCAGCATCGCTGGCTCCACGCTCCACGGCCCGTGGCCCACTTCTCTCTCTTCACGGGTCGGCCTCTGGCCGCCAGGCTCGGCTCCCCTCCTCCCAGTCAGAATTCCTTCCCGCCGAGGAGCTGCCGGCCGATGTGCTCCAGAGGGTCGGCTTGGCTGCTGCTGCTGCTCACCGCGCTGCGCTGCCTCTGCCCGATTCGCCGAGCACCTCGCTCCGGTTGCGGGAGCGAGCGGCGAGAGCTGGCCGCCCGAAACAGGGAGAGCGATCTCAGCACCGGACCGTCACGGCCACCATCTTGACAGGGATGAGTGATCTGCAGCAAGGCCAGGGGGAAAGGGTAGCTCAGGGGCCAGCTCCCCGGAGGGCGGGTTTGTGAGCAAGTTTGGCTGCACAGGACTCAGATGAGGCCCTCAATGGGGCGGCCTTTAGAAAAAGGGTGATGGGCATGAACACGGTGATGATAGGTGCAATGGCAAGGGTGTCCAAGAGCCTGTTGACAATGGTAAGGAGCGTGAAGGAGTCCACCTCCAACATTGCATGGAGCTCTGTATATACCATGGAGCCCATCATTTTCAGACTGCAAAGGATTGTGGACTCCCAGTGAGATCGTGGCAACCCAGACCTGATGCTTCGTGTGATGGGCGATCTGGCAGCTTCCATTGCAGCACAGATGGAAGCGACGCAATGTCTTAGCACTGTAATGCAATCTATGCTTGGTGGTATCCAATCTGACTGCTCTCATGCAGCCTCAACTTGATGCCACGCAAGCTCTGACTGCTGCCTTCGTGGCTGGGTCTACCACCGTCGACTGGGGCTTTCACGGTGTTGCAGCAGGCCAGCAATCTGTGCTCCAATAGATTGCGAGGGATGCTGAGGTGCTGCCCCAGAGGAGTGTCAGTGGGTCAGTGGAGCAGGAACCTGCTGTCCTCTCTCAGGATGACAGCATTCCTGATCCCACCACTGCCACTCCGCCATTGCCCTTGTCACTGTCTGTCATCCAGCCAGCTCAGACTGCTGCCGTCCATGCTGAGGTGGTGCAGTCTACAGCTGGGCCTTCCAGATCCAGAACTGGTTGAGGGCGTCCTGCAAAGCCATCTGAAGTCTCCAGCATGGACACTCAGCAGCCTTCCACCAGCTGCGCTGCAGCCATTGGGCCAATACTTCGTAGGAGCACTAGAGTAGGCAAAGGTGTTGTGTATGCACCTTTAAGGGAATAACTGGTCTCAGACTGCAGTACCGGCAGTGATAACCCCTGTATAAAAGGCCCTAGCAGGCTTCTGTAGTTTCAGTTTCCAGGTTGTCTCCATTCAGTAAAGATTTGTTATAATCAACTCCTGCAGTCCGTGTCTCAATTATACACGGACATAATACTGGCGACGAGTAAGAAACAAATTTACCTGCAACTCGGCAGCACCTCAGACGACATTATTGAAGGTCGAAACCAGAAGAAAGAAAAAAAAAATAATCCAAAGAAACTCGAGAAACGGGCATCGACTGTGGGCAACCGCCCTCCAAATCATCGAATTGAAAAGTGCAGGAGAGACTGTTGAGAGCCAGGCTTGGTCTCCAGTCTGTGGTTTCCCAGCTAATCGGGCTGGTGGCAGGTAGTGCACTGATCCTTCCTGGGCTGCGGCGGGCTAGAGCTCGATCGGGTGGCTCTGCAACGGGGCCGGGCAGCGAGTCGGGAAGCAAAGAGAGAGAGAGAGGGTGGAGCACACAGGGAGCGGCCGGTGCTTCGCAGCTGGGCAGCGTTCGGACCTAAGAAGAGGGAGGGAAGTGTCCCAGAGGGTCCGCTCCATGACGGGAACGGTTCTTCAATTAACGGAGCAAATATTGAAGCGCGATAGAAAAATAAAAATACCGCGGAGAGCGGCGTTGGCAGCAGCGATCGGGGAGGCGCGAAGACCATAGGGCGACGCCATTACAGGATAGTAAAATAAATATAATCACCAGCAACAGCGTTGGCAGCAGCGGCAGCGGCGGGAAAGCACGGGAGGCGCCATCTTAACTCGGCGGGGAAGAAGGAAAAGCGCGGGAGGCGCCATTTTGATCCATCGGGGACGAAGGCAAAGCACGGGAGGCGCCATCTTAGATTTTCAAGATGCCAAAGACTGGCGATATCACTGCCTTCGATAATGCAATAGAAGACTGGACCACATATGTGGAAAGAGTCGAGGTATATTGCGAGGCAAACGAAATAGCCGATGAGAAAAAGGCATCGGTATTGCTAAATTTAATGGGTGCAAGAACGTACGGCCTATTGCGGGACCTGATTACTCCAGCCAAACCGAAGGCAAAGAGTTTTAACGACATTCTTGCTATCCTACAGGAACACCTAAATCCTACACCGCTGCTGACAGCAGAAAGATTTAAGTTCCACAGGAGAAATCAGCATAAAAATGAGAGCAATGCTGTTTACCTTATGGAACTACGCAAGCTATCAAAGCACTGCCAGTTCGGAGCAGGACTGGCAGATACCTTACGGGACAAATTTGTCTGTGGACTCCTGAGTGAAGGAACCCAGAAGAGATTACTCTCAGAGAAAGAGCTGACGCTAGATAAGGCTTTCAGCGTGGCAGTATCGTACGAAGCAGCAGCAAGGGGAGCTGCAGAAATACAACAAAAGCCACAGGAATACAGCACCCACGAAATGACATGGGGATTTGCAAAATGTTATCGCTGCGGCAGAACAAACCATGACCAGAAGGACTGCTGGTCCAAGGACAAAATATGCAGGCAATGCGGAAAGATGGGACACATTGCACGAGTTTGCAGGTCTGGGAAGAAGACCAACGACAACAAAAAGGCCACTTAGGAACCGTACAGGAAAGTACAAAAGATGACGGACAGTAGTTCCGAAGACCAGATGAGCGATAGTGAATCCGGGAACAAGAGACTAAGCTATCTCAAACTTCACAACGTAATCGCAAAAGAGGATCACCAAACCATTTGGGTCACCCTCACGATAGCAGGATCCCAAGTCAAAATGGAATTGGATACAGGATCAGATCTAACCGTCATGAATCGACGAGACTACGAGCGGCTATTCTCACACATAACCTTGAGAGAGACATCCATTGCCTTGAGGACGTATACGGGGCAAAAAGTATACCCCAGAGGAAAAATAAGGGTGCCTGTCGAATACAACGGCAAAAAAATACAGAAATTGTATCTCTACATTCTGCAAGATGGTGGACCACCGTTATTGGGACGTGAATGGATCAGAAAGATAAGTTTAGACTGGCACTCCATTCAGGCACTGATGGTGGCTGGTAAAAAGGATGACGACATCACTCCTGGAAGATTGTCAACAATCTTAGCTGATGCCAAAGAGGTATTTCAACAAGAACTGGGCACTCTTAAAGGCGTAACCGCCTCGATAAAAATAGAGGAGAATGCAATTCCCAAGTTTTTCAAAGCAAGACCGGTACCATATGCAATTCGCCCAGCCGTCGAGGCAGAGCTGGAGAATCTGGAGAAGGCAGGTGTGTTATCTAAGATAGACTAGAGAGAGTGGGCGACACCCATCGTTCCTGTCATGAAGAAAATGTTAAACAATAAGTCTGACGAGCCAAGGAAGGTTCGCATCTGTGGGGACTTCAAGGTGACGGTGAACCCAATCCTTCACACAGTACAATATCCTCTTCCAAGGATAGACGACATCTTCGCCTCACTATCTGGAGGGAAGCGTTTTACAAAAATTGACCTAGCACAAGCATATTTGCAGATGGAGGTTGAAGAATCCTCTAGGAAGTATCTCACGATAAACACTCACAAAGGTCTTTACCAGTATAATTGACTAGTATTCGGAGTAGCATCAGCTCCGTCGATATGGCAAAGAGCAATGGAACAAGTCCTGCAAGGGATTCCGGGGACTCAGTGTTACTTGGATGACATCCTAGTGACAGGTGAAGATGGCAGTGAACACCTTGCCAACCTGTAGCAGGTGCTCACTAGACTACGTGAACTTGGGCTACGAGCCAATCGCCCTAAGTGCGAGTTTTTTAAGAAACAGATATCGTATTATGGCCACGTGATTGATGAAGAGCGGTTGCATAAGTCCCCTGACAAAATTGAAGCGGTATTTAAGGCTCCAGCGCCTGAAAATGTGTCACAACTGAGGTCATTCCTCGGATTGGTGAATTACTACCATAAGTTTTTGCCGAATTTGTCCACAATCCTGCATCCACTGAACGCCCTACTACGAACGGGAGTAGCATGGAAATGGAGCGATGAATGTAAGCGGGCCTTTCAGAAGAGTAAGGACCTAATCACTTCAAGAGAAGTATTGGCTCACTACAACCCATCACTACCGATAAGACTGGCGTGTGATGCGTCTCCCTACGGTATTGAGGTGGTACTGTCACATAATTCCTTGATGGTTCAGAGAGGCCGATAGCTTTTGCGTCACGCTCGTTAACTTCAGCCGAGCGTAACTACGCCCAGATTGACAGAGAGGCCCTCAGCCTGGTGTGGGGGGTGAAGAAGTTCAATCACTACCTGCACGGTCAGAAATTTACTCTATTAACTAATCATCAACCTCTCGTCTCCATTTTCAACCCTCAGAAGGGCGTACCGATAATGACGGCACAACGGCTACAGAGGTGGTCCCTTTTCCTAGGGGCACACCAATATGACATCGAGTACAAAGGAACTAAACAGCATGGGAATGCTGATGGATTGTCGTGCCTACTGTTGCCGATGGTGGAAGAAGAACTGGCAGTGGATCCAGTGGAGTTATTCCACTTGACTATAGTCGAATGTCTCCCTGTGACAAATGCAAACATAGAAAAGGAAACACGAAATGACCCGACACTCTCCTGGGGTCTATGATTTAACGGTGAAGGGATGGCCAGCACATGGCGAACCACTGCGGCCAGCATTCTCGCCGAGAAGAGAACAGCTGTCAGTGTGCAGAGGAACCTTGATGTGTGGATCCAGAGTAGTAATTCCACCCAAATTGAAGGATAGAGTGCTCAATGAGCTTCATGAGGGTCATCTGTGAGGGGTAAAAATGAAAAACTTAGCCAGAACGTTTGTGTGGTGGCCGGGAAACGATAGAGAAATCGAAGAGATGACCAAGAGCTGTACAGGATGCCAGAAGGCCCAAAACGCCCCACCACAAGCCCCTCTACATCCATGGGAGTGGCCCTCATCTCCATGGCAAAGGGTGCACATTGATTTTGCTGTACCCTTTATGGACTCAATGTTTTTAATTGCTGTGGATGCACTTTCAAAGTGGCCAGAGGTAATAAAAATGTCCTCAACCACCACAGAAAAAACTATCACAGTCTTACGAACCATATTCGCCAGGAATGGGCTGCCTGAACAGATTTGTTCTGACAATGGACCACAGTTTGTGTCTGAAGAGTTCCGGAGGTTCTTAAAGAACAATGGTGTTAAGCATTACACATCCGCCCCATATCATCCAGCCACTAATGGATTGGCCGAGAAGTTTGTTCAAACATTCAAGAAGGCTATCAAGGCAATGTGTAATGAAGATATACCCCTACAACACAAGGTGGATAACTTCTTGTTTGCCTGCCGGAATGCGACACATGCAGTTACCAACCAAACTCCAGCCATGATGTTCTTCAATCGAAGACTACGATGCCGCTTGGATTTGGTTAAGCCAAACGTCAGAAGAGATGTGGAGAACAGACAGTTTCAGAATATGAATGAAAGGCCGACAAGGAGTTTTAAGATAGGTCAACCAGTTTTGGCCCGGGACTACCACACAGAGAAATGGCAGCCAGGAACGATCTGTACACGGCAAGGACCTCTAATGTATACCGTGGATGTTGGAGAGAGCATTGTAAGACGCCATGCTGACCAGATTCTAGAGTCACTGGAAAACGTCAACTCCACACCACGATCTGATACACCTGGCGATGAAACAGAAGTACCAATTGCATCTACCGCAGAATCGGTGATATTGGAAGCAGACGAACCAAACAACGACATTGATCCCGACGCAACCTTGCCAGAAGAACTTGATATCCCAAAGAGGCGTTATCCAGACAGAATCAGGAAGCCTCCTCAAAGACTGAACTTATAATTGCTTAACTTCAACCAATATATCTAGCAACCATAATTGTAATTGTAATTAGTTATTATTTAATTGTTAAATGAATGTTATGTACTGTTTATCTAAAAGGGGAGGAATTGTTGTGTATGTACCTTTAAGGGAATAACTGGTCTCAGACTGCAGTACCGGCAGTGACCACCCCTGTATAAAACGCCCTAGCAGGCTTCTGTAGTTTCAGTTTCCAGGTTGTCTCCATTCAGTAAAGACTTGTTATAATCAACTCCTGCAGTCCGTGTCTCAATTATACACGGACATAATAAAAGGTACATTAACGAGAGGCACTAAGGGATTACATAAGGGTGAATAATTAATATTTTTGTAGTAAATATGTGTTCACTGATTTTTGATAATTTTATTTTTTCAGTTTGTTTTATTTTGTGGCGTCTCTTATTTCTGCTTTGCGCTGTGATATGGCCTGCGACAGGGATGGAATGATGGGGATGTGGTGAGCAATGGGGATCTGGAGTTTAATTTATTGGAACCACAGTCTGATGAGGCGGTCACGGACTACCCTTTCAGAAGGCCGATTGAGTGGCTGCCTCCTCCCCCGCTCCTGTTCCTCCTCCTCCTCGTCCTCCTCATTGTCCTCCTTGTCTTCCTCATCCTCCTTGTCCTCCTGTTCCTCCTCCTCTCCCTCTTCCTCCTTCTGAGGTGGTCTCGCAATCCCTGGTGGCAAGGGCTGGGCCCTCATGATGGCCAAGTTGTGGAGCATGCAGCAGACCACCATGAAATGGGACACCCACTCAGCCGAGTCCTGGAGGGCTCCTCCCGAGTGGTCAAGGCAGCGGAAGCATTGCTTCAGCAGGCTGATGGTGCAACACGGTCATGGTAAACTTGGCTGAATCTCCATTTGACTGAACCTAAAAGTTGACCAAATTTTAACATCATGCTTCGCGAGGACAAAGACTGGTTGCTGTGAGAACTTTACAAAATAAACTGTTTGACTCGTAAGCTGCAAAAGCTGCCAAATGTCTTTCAACAGATATGGAAAACAAGCTTATTGGCATTCTGTGGAATCAGTGCAATAACAGAAACATCTTCAGACTATGGAATGTACCTTGTCTTGAAAGCTACAGTTGCCTAACGGACTAGTGATAAGAGTGTCTGGGAAAGAACTGCTGACCATTATGCCATATAGTTAGGGACACGTGAGCAGTGGGAGGGTTGCCAAATTTTGGGGTATAAAAAGTAATGTTTCAAAACATTCGGGGCTGCAGTGGGGGCTATAGTCGATGGTGACCTGATCAGTTGCCTGTTAAAGTTAGTCATACGTCTAGTTCATCGTTGAATTGGCCTCTCATTGGTGAATAGTAACGTATGTGGTTTTGCTTATAACCACCTGAGCTTAAAGTAAATGATGTTTTAGATATATGCTTGTGATAAGTACATCCATTGAGTACATTTTGTATTCTGGTAATTACTTGTAACCTCTTACTGATTTTTAAATAAAAGAAGTTTCACAGATTCATTGGGTTTTTGTGTTGTCTGTTCTAGGAGTCTGAACTCTATAAACTGTCAGACAATCAGAACGTCTTACAATGGTCTGCTCGATGATGTTCCTGGTGGCAGCATGGCTCTTATTATATGAGTGCTGGGCACGATTGTCGGGGTTGCGGAGGGGAGTCATGAGCCAGGTGGAGAGCGGCTAAGCCTTGTCTCTGGCAGCCAGCCTCGAGCTTGGCGTGGTGGCTGGAAGAGTGCTGGCATGAGGGCGCAGGATGAAGGCATCGTGGCTGCTGCCAGAATAGCGGGCATTGACATTGAGGATTTGCTGTCTGTGGTCACACACCAACTGCCCATTAAGTAAGTGGTAGACTTTGCGGTTACAGAAGATCTCAGTATTTATATGAGGTGCCCGCAAAGCCATGTGGGTGTAGTCAGTGGTGCTCTGCACCATGGGGAATCCCGCTATACTGGCAAAGCCACATGCACACTCGTCCTGCTTCTCTTTGGTGATGGGGAAGGAAATGTCCCTTCTCCTGCTGGAGAGAGCCTCTGTGACTTCCCAGATGCAGTGATGGACGGCGAACTGTGAGATGCTACCTATGTCTCCTGTTGCAGACTGGAAGGATCTGCTGGCAAAGAAATTGAGGGTGACGGTGACCTTGACTGCCACTGTGAGAGCCGCGGTCGCCCTGATCTGAGGATGGAGGTCTGGTTGCAGGAGGTGGCAGTGTTCTGTGACTAATGCAGGTGGTGGCGGGTGGTGCGTGCGTCCAGTCAGTTATGCCCCTGACTGTCGGTGAGCAGTTCGAATCGCTCCCACGCCCCTGGGTTCTAGACACCAGACTTATGTACAGGCGGCGATGCAGAAAGACTCCAATAGACAGGTGCTTTGGTGTAAGGAAACCAAGATTTTATTAAAACAGAAATTAAAACAGTCTTATGAGAAGTCACTAGTATAAAATACAGGCAAATACAAAATAACTATATTATACAGGGAGTGGTGAACACATGGCGAGTCATGGGAAAAACAATTACTTTAACAATCCCCTTAATCCTTATCCCACCCCTACACCTAACTAGATTAAGCTATGAGGGGCCAGAATTCATGCTCACCAATCCAAAGCAAAGCCAGCTGTTTTAACGGATGAGGGTTTTGAGGTTTGGTCTTCTGTCCTTTTCGGTACCCCGTCACCACGTGGTCTCAGGGTGCGGTGCTGGAGCTGCAGCTGTGACATTGCTTTCTTCTCCTCAGCTGCCGTCGTCGTCTCGTCACGATGGGTTCTCTTCTTCTCCCTCGGGCGGTCGTCGGCGGTAACATTACGTTAATGAGACGATTAGCAGTTTTTACTGCTTAGATTTTACTACCCATTCTTAGAACGCCAACATGCTCGTCATGGCGTGGACACCTGCGTTTATTCGCAAAGTTCAACGAGAGGCTTGCCCCCAAGCGCCAGCTTAATTGCAGGGTTCGCCCAACCAACTTCGTCTCACTGTCCTCAGATACTTTCTTCCCCGAGCGTCAGCTTATAACTCGGCGCTCGGGTTTTTTAATTAATACGCCTTCTGCTGCACTTCTCTGCTCTTTGTCGGGCCTACCCTACTCTTCATCTCAACTCGTCTCATCAAGTATGGCTACTATACAAGTCCTAGGCTACCTGCTCAGTTTCGTCTCGCCCCTACTTGCAGCCTGGGTGTCCTGGATGACTATGGACTCGGGTCTCGTTCCCCTCCCCTGCGGTTGGTATGGATGTCCTTGACTGCTGGAATCTTACTGCGGGGAGCGAGGAGAGACCCGCCATGAGGCCAGGGCATGAGTGCGAGCAGTGGCAGCCCCAAGCCTGACAAGAGCAGAGCGACCAGAGAGAAGAAAACAACCCCGATTGCTACTAAGGGCCTACAGTTATACTCTTTCTGATGGCCCCTTATTTGCGCACCAAATCAGGTTAGTTCATTGTTTCAATTTTGGCGGGCTGTTTTAAATGATTGTACCAATCTAAGTTAACTGATTTTAGATGGACGTTTATCCCACCAAATGGCCTGTATTGTCATTAATGCATTTTAATCGGCCTGTCCAGCCTTGATGGCTCCCATAAGCTGTTTCCGATTATTTATGCGGACAACCTAATGGCCTCAAGTATAGGCCTAACTGGTTTTGATCTGTCTACGGTCTGACGTAATGCATATTCCATGTTTGCTGTCTGGCTTCCAAAACACAAAGTCCTTTTCACAGAAACTGCATTTTAAGTTTCGATTTCCCAAAAATGCTTGTTCTGAGCTGCAGAATACAAGCTTTTAAAATCTTACAGGCTTTTGGTCACGAGGTGCGGACGCCATCTTTTGGGTAACCTTTTCAAATTGTACATGCAGGGTCCCTTTTATTTATAACGTTGGGGGAATGTGGGAATTTTGCAAATCTTACACACCCCCTGTGATACTAAAACTTGCTTGAAGTATCATTCTTACCAGGTGAGCAAAATTTTGTGACCCTCCATAGTCAACCTTCCCCTGTAATTACCTGTCTAACATACCCACGACACATGCACTTCCCATTCCATGAAAATGTAGTGTACATAAGGATACATAGAATAATTACAGTTTTTCACACACATCCAAGCATGGAAGGGGTCCAACACCCCTGCACCACTTGGTACACATACATCTTTATTAACAACTCATCGCAAGAATCTTTATTAAAAACAACAAACAAAAAAACAACAATCTTTATTGGAAAATACAAGGAAAAAAAATTCAAACAGGCGTATCTTCCTCCACCTTCACATAATGTTCCTTCCAGAAATTCTGCCTTCGGAACTCTAACAACTGACCTTTTCCCTTGCACTGGATGCAGACTAGATATGACACTATCCCTAACTGGCAAACCATGAGAATGTGGGAAGCCAGTCTGATCCACGAAGGGACCTCTATGTTATTGAAAATGTCCCACCAGGGTGGAATTACAATATCCAATATCTTAGTCCCTATCTCTACTGTTATCTGCTCTAGAGTGTAATAATGTTTCTGTGATACTATAACGGCCTTGAGTATTTTGGTAAGGTGTTCAGGGAGAGGGGGAATTTCATAGCCAAAGTGCGCTACATACTTCTGCAAATTGGTAAAATTCTCCTTCACAGTGAGGTGAACAGTGGAGGGTTCAGGAATGGGGACAATTCGCTCCTGGGCCACTTGAACTTCTGCCCCGGGTTTAAAACAGAAACTGCTGTCACTAACTGGACACCAGCTATGCTGTCCATGCTGGTAGTGGGATGCGCCGGTGGTGACACAATATGTCCCACCTCCTATATATGCTACCTGTGGGGGAACATGGCCTTGTGCCATGCCTCCAAGGTAGAATTTATAGATTCGCGCCAGCAGCTCTGAACCCACACTGCAGTTTTGAATAGGCATTCAAGTGCTGGGGACACAGGATTATGTGTGCTCCCTGGCTCCGGCACCCTGAGAGGTCAATACCTGTCATAGTGTGCTCCCACTTTATGATGTAAGGTGGGACCACTGTGAAACAAATGTGTGCACCCCCTTGAATGACTCCAATGTTCTCTACCCTGTATACCGGCACGGGTCGGGCTGTCCTACCCATGACCGGCATCCTAACTACTACTCCCATGATTGTGTGGTTGGAACGCCCACATTCCACTGGGACTGGGTAGGCTTCGGAGGCTAGCCGGAGTTGGCACGGGCTTAATGGATTCTCAAATGGGTGGAGGGCTGCGAGGTGTTTGTTGCTGATCCAGGAGGGGACTAAACCCTGTTTTAAATCCTCCAGATTACTGTGCCCTCGCCCAGCAACCACGCCCCGTATAGCATGCACACCTCATTCTGCGCAGCCTGGTCAGAAGCATTTCTGCCCTCACTTATGAGGGCATTTACCATCTTTGCATGCTTCTCCAGGTCCACTATGATCTCCTTTAAATGGCCCATCATAGCCTGGTCTTCATGCAACTCCGAGCCCACTACCTTGTTCTCGTCCACCAATATCCTCCTTAACTGTGATTTTAAACCGTTTATCTGGGTCTGCAGCTCTATGTCATCCAGACTGTTGATGACAGCGGACCCAGTATTAAACGCAGTAAAAACATCATTCCATACTCCCCTTCTTTGTCTCCCTGCATTACTGAAATAAAGAATAGATTTGCCTTTCTAATCTAGGCTTTATTAACTTAAAAATCCTGTAGCACATCTTCAACAGCCAGTCCCAACTAAAGGCTGGAAAGAACTGAATTTAAGATGGCCACCACAAATCACATGACATCAACTACCAATGAGATTACAACATATATCCCAAGGCAGGAAACAAACAACCAATCACAATACTTCTTACTAAACATAAAGAATAATCACCACATTCACCCCTCCTTTTAAAATATACTCCAACCTAAATAACCTTTACAATTTATAATTAATTATTTACAACTAAAACTATGCACAGACAAAATAAAACTATTCAACATGACACAATACTAAGTGAGCAACAACAAAGAGTAACATTGCACATAAGTATTAAATATCTCTCAACTAAAACAATATAATATAATATTTCAACAATTTTAAAACATTACTATCAATTTAAAAGTCCATTTTTAATCGGTCGACCGGATATCTTGTTCGTGTCGACCTTCTTAACCTTGGTGAAATTCCTTGCCCTCCCACACCAGGAGACACAGAAGTATCTTCTGCAGGAAGGCTATCCATATCCCGATTTTCAACGGTTTCCGGATTAGAAATCCCATCAGGAGGTAAATTGGGACGGTCATGAACATCCATCGAGGGCTGACTAATAGAAGTATAATTATCTGCAGTCGGATTGGAAATATTCGTAGTATCTGTAACAGCATCCACATTATCTGAATCATGACTATTGTTAATATCCTCAGAAGAGGGCTGGCCACCACAAGGAGCCAAGTCATTAATTGAAACGGTGCTTTCTTTCCCATCTTGGAATCGAATATGAGCATATTGGGAATTTGCCTCCAACAGCTCCACCTCCTCCACTAAAGGATCATATTTTGACAATCTAACATGGCGTCGAAGCAGCACAGGTCCCTGCATAGTAAGCCATGAAGGTACCAAATATCCCATAGTAGATCTCCGCGGATAGTTAAAGAGCCTTTCATGGGGGGTCACATTAGTAGTCGCTGAAAGCAATGATCTAATGGAATGCAGGGCATCAGGCAGTACCATTTCCCATTGTGTATTCTTAAGGTTCCGGGATGTCAAAGCCAACATAACTGCCTTCCAGATCACCCCATTGTATCGTTCGCACTGTCCATTACCCTGGGGATTATACGGGGTAGTTCTGTTAGTAGAAATTCCCCGACTCTGAAGGTATTCCTTCAACTGGGAAGACATAAAAGAACTTCTCTGATCCGAATGGATATACGCAGGCATCCCAAAGATGACAAAAAGTTGAGTCAGACATTTGATAACTGTAGCAGCTGATACATCTGCGCAAGGAAAAGCAAAAGGGAACCTTGAAAACTCATCCACAACAGTAAATATATATCGGTTTTGAGTAGTTGAAGGAAGAGGCCCCTTAAAATCGACGCTCAAACGTTCAAAAGGAGAAGTAGCCTTTATAAGATGAGCTCGTTGAGGTTTAAAGAAATTCGGTTTACACCGAGCACAGATAGAACATGACGAAGTCATCCGCTTGACGTCTTCAACTGAAAAGGGCAAATTCTTACTGCGTACAAAGTGTATCATCCTCGTAACCCCAGGATGGCATAAGGCATTGTGAAGATTAATAAGCGTATCTCCGTGAATCACAGAACAATAAGCCCTCGACAGCGCATCAGCAGCAACATTATCCTTCCCCGGACGATAAACTATATCAAAATGGTAACATGCCAACTCAATCCTCCACCTCATTATTTTATCATTCTTAATCTTTCCAAAATGTTTGACATCAAACATAAAGGACACAGACTTTTGATCAGTTACCAACGTAAAATGTCGCCCCGATAAATAATGTCTCCATTTACGCAGTGCTTCTACTATTGCATACGCCTCTTTCTCTATTGAAGAATGCCTTTTTTCACTATTGTTCAAGGTACGTGAAAAAAAGGCCACAGGTCTTCCATTTTGGTTCAGAGTAGCCCCAATTGCAAAATCAGAAGCGTCCGTCTCAATCACAAAAGGAACCTGCTCATCAATAGAATGCACAACTGCTCCAAGGATATCCTTTTTAAAATTATCAAAACACGTCCTGGCCTCCCATGATAGAGGATATGTCGTAACCCGAATAAGAGGCCGGATCTTCTGTAAAAAATTTGCAATCCAATTAGAATAGTAAGAAAACAGTCCAACAACTCGTTGCAAAGCCTTAGAATTAGTAGGACAGGGTAAATCAATCAATGGTTGCAGCCGTTCTGGATCTGGTTTAATCTTGTTTCCCGAGATAATATACCCCAGTAGATTTACCTCAGTGGTCGAAAAGGTACACTTCTCTTTATTGAAAGTTAAACTAACTTTTTCCGCAGCTTGAAGGAATCTTTCTAAATTAGAATCATGCTCCACCCTTGATTTGCCACACACCGTGATGTCATCTAAGAATGAAAAGGTGTCAGAGAGAGAGTTATCACTTATAAAAGCATCCATTGCCCGTTGAAAACAAGCAACACCATTAGTAACACCAAATGGTATTCGGCAAAACTGATACAGCTTTCCACCAGCCTCAAAGGCCGTATATGGTTGATCCTTCTTAACAATAGGAATCTGATGATAAGCACTCTTTAGGTCAATAGTGCTAAAAACCTTATACTGAGATATTTTATTGATAAGCTCATCAATCTTAGGCAAAGGGTACGCATCTAATTGAGTATACCTATTAATAGTTTGGGAATAGTCTATCACCATTCGTTTCTTATGTCTCTCGTTAGTTGTGACAACTACCTGTGCCCGCCAAGGCAAACAACTAGGTTCAATGATTCCTTCCAATAAGAGACGTTGGACTTCAGAATTAATAAATTCTCTATCCTGACTGCTATACCTTCTTGACTTGGTAGCAATTGGCTTACAATCTGGCATCAAATTGGAAAAAAGTGATAATGGAGAAATGGATAAAGAGGTTAATCCACAAATAGATAAAGGTGGCTTAGTCCCTCCAAATGAAAGATTGAGAGACTCGTGTAACTGAAGCACATCATGACCAATCAAAATATCCGCACAGAGATTAGGCAAAACAGATAGGCGTATATCAGTATACGTATTACCTAGAAGAATCAATTTCGCAAGGCAACAACCAGCTACTTGTGAAGTGAGAGTCGTCTGAGCCATACACACCTGATAGGAAACAGGCGAAATTTTCAAATGCTTCTCCTTTGCAAACTGAAGACTTATAAAACTCTCGGTACTGCCCGTATCTATAAGGGCCTTCACTTCCAACCCATTAACTTGGGCCGTAACTATAGCTTTGTTTAGGCCATGAGCAAATGCAGCAGAAATTGATGCAATAAACGCCCTATCTAAAGGCTGAATAGTCACAGAGGAGGTAATTGAACCTGATGATTTACACACACGTGTGTAATGACCTCTCTTGCCGCATTTACTAAACACAGCCTCCCGAGCAGGACACTTCAGACGAGGGTGCCGGACGTTCCCACAAAAATAACACTTCTGAATCCTAGAGGCAACAGCCGCTGAAGTAGAAACTGTTTCAGAATCTAGTAAACCACTCCTATTAAGTCCACATCATTCCTTTTCATCCGGAACTGCCGAAACCACAGTCACAGGCCGATTAAAAAGAGCATAAGAATCCGAACTTCTCTGAGCCACATCCAATGTAGAAGCTTGCTCAAAAGCACTCTTAAGATCCAAAGTCTTATTTTCTAACAACCGCTGACGAATTGATCTAGACAGTAATCCATTAATAAAAGCATCCCGTACCGATTCTTCCTTATATTCTTCAGCCGTCACGGCCTTATAATTACAGTTAACACTAAGGCACCGAAGTGCTTGTAAATAAGTATCCAAAGATTCTCCCACCTGCTGCCTATGGGCAGATAGAAGGTGACGTGCAAATACCTCATTCTTTGGTTTAACAAAAATCTTTTCCAATGTAGAAATAGCCACTTCTTAAGTTTTACAGTCCAAAATATACTTATACACATCCGGAGCAATGTAGTTGATCAGCATATTCAGCTTATTTAGAGACTCTTGATCCAACACACCCAAAAAGTTTTTAAATGTACAATACCAGTGTTTCCATTTATCATCCACTCCTGCAGAATTAGGGTCAGCATTGAATCGTTCTGGTTGAAGATATCGCTCCATTCTGACATAAAGTTAATAAATTGAAATAAAGAATAGATTTGCCTTTCTAATCTAGGCTTTATTAACTTAAAAATCCTGTAGCACATCTTCAACACCCAGTCCCAACTAAAGGCTGGAAAGAACTGAATTTAAGATGGCCATCACAAATCACATGACATCAACTACCAATGAGATTACAACATATATCCCAAGGCAGGAAACAAACAACCAATCACAATACTTCTTACTAAACATAAAGAATAATCACCACAATTACCCAAAAACTCTCGGTGTGTGGTGTACTGTTCAGTTTTGTCGACATGGGCGAAATCGAACTCATAAAACTTCCTGAACATGTCCTTTAATAGGGCCTGGTATAGCTGCTCTGTTTCTTTGGGACACCACTCCGGTAAATGTACCTCGGTGAGATTTAAAATCACGGAGGCTACCACGTAGTGTACTCTCTGGTACTGCACCTGATTGGTAGGTACTAGTAACAACCCATTCCCTGGTCCCTTGGTGGTGGTGGGTGATGTGCCATCAATAACTCAAGGACAAGAAGTTAAAAGCCTTCAGTTGAATCCACCGGACCTCCTCGATGGAATAGGGCAGGTTACGGGATTTTATAAAGTGAAATAGCCGGGTGACCCCCGGGTGGCAGAGGCCATTGTGGAGGCCCTGTAGCCTGTCCCCCTGGATGCTGGCACACATCCCTCGTGATAGGGCATCGGGGGATTCGTTGAGGGCCCCCGGCCTATATATTATGTCGTACTCAAACGTGGAGAGTTCGATCCGCCACCTGAGAATTTTGTCGTTCTTGATCTTCCCCCTCTGTTTGTTGTTAAACATGAAGGCTACCGACCGCTGGTCGGTAAGCAGGGTGAAGCGTTTGCCGGCTAGGTAGTGCCTCCAGTGCCACACTGCCTCCACTATGGCCTGGGCCTCCTTCTCTACCGAGGAGTGCCTGATCTCGGGCCCTTGGAGGGTTCTTGAGAAAAAGGCTACGGGCTGCCCATCCTGGTTGAGGGTGGCTGATAAAGCAAAGTCGGACGCATCGCTTTCGACCTGGAAAGGGATGTTTTCGTCCACTGCCCGCAGCGCGGCCTTCTCAATGTCGTGTTTAATGCTGTTGAAGGCGGTGTGGGCCTCGGCCGTGAGCGGGAAGGACGTTGATTTCAGGAGGGGACGGGCCTTGTCGGAATAATTGGGGACCCATTGGGCATAATAGGAGAAAAACCCCAGGCACCTTTTCAGGGCCTTGGGAGTGTTTGGTAGGGGTAGCTCCCATAGGGGGCGCAATCGGTCGGGGTCCGGACCGATTTCCCCATTTTCCACCACGCAGCCCAGGATACAGAGGCGCGTGGTGCTAAAGACACACTTATCCTCGTTGTAGGTGAGATTGAGTCTGAGGGCGGTTTTCAGAAATCTCGCGAGGTTTGAGTCGTGGTCTTGCTGGCCGTGGCCGCAGATGGTGACGTTGTCTAGGTATGGATAGGTGGCTGTTAACTGGTTCTCATCGACCATGCGTTCCATCTCCCGCTGGAAGACCGAGACCCCATTCGTTACCCCAAAGGGGACACTGAGGAAGTGGTAGAGGCGCCCGTTCGCCTCGAAGGCGGTGTATGGACGGTCCTCTGGTCTAATAGGGAGCTGGTGGTATGCCGATTTTAGGTCGATGGTGGAAAACACCCGGTATTGCGCAATTTGGTTAACCATATCTGCTATGCAGGGCAGAGGGTAGGTGTCTAGCTGGGTGTATAGATTAACCGTCTGGCTATAATCTATCACCATCCGCTTCTTTTCGCTACCCTTAACTACGACTACCTGGGAGCGCCACGGGCTGGTACTGCATTCGATGATACCCTCCTGCTTGAGTCTTTCTACTTCAGACGCAATGAACCGTCTGTCCTCCCAGCTGTACCGCCTACTCTTGGTCGCTATGGGTCGACAGTTGGGTGCGAGGTTGGCGAACAGAGAGGCTGCTTGACCTTCAGGGTAGCCAGACCGCACACTGTGAGGGGCGGCTGGGACCCACCGTAGGTAAGCGTGATACTTTGGTGGTGGCACTGGAAGTCCAGACCCAAGATCACGCTCACACAGAGATCTGGCATTATCAACAGTTTAAAATCTCTGTAATCAGTGTCTTTTACCGACAACATAACCGCGCAGAAACCTGTAATTTTTGAGGTATGAGTCTTATCAGCCATGGCGATTTTGCCCTGTGTAGGGACTATCGTTAGTGAAAGTCCTTTTACCAGGCTAGGATGAATAAAGCTTTCGGTGCTCCCGCAGTCAATCAAGCATTTAACCTTGTTCCCGTTTACCTCTATGTCCATCATCGATCTAGACAACGGATGCGGCCTGGATTGATCCACTGTGATTGAAGCCACCAGTGGGTCCTGGGGGCCGTGTAGTCGGGACAAGATGGTGGACTCCATGAGGGTGGACAAGATGGTGTCCAAGATGGCCGCCCCCACGGCGCGCACGCAGCGGTGGCGGAGTTGGAGGCGGGGTTCCCTCTGCAGACTTTACTGAAATGTCCTTTCTTCCCGCATTTAAAACAGGTGGTGCCCTTCGCTGGGCACAAATGCCTGGAGTGTTTGTCCTGGCCGCAGAAGTAGCATTTCGGGCCCCGATGCATCGCGGCAGTAGTGGGGCTCCTGGGTGGAGGCTGGGGCTCCGACGGTGCTGGGCTGGCCTGAGACCTGGGAGGTGAAGATGGCTTCCAAGATGGCAGCTCCCACGGTGCGCACGAGGCGGAGTGGGCCGCGTGGCCTGAGGAACAGGATTCAGAGTTCCTCTGGGCCATATCCAGCGATCGCGCTATGCCCATAGCCTGTTTTAAGTCCAGTCCCTCCTTTTCAAACAGTTTCTGCCGAATGTAATTTGAACTGAGGCCCGCAATAAAGGAGTCTCGGATCAGCTCCTCCGTGTACACGGTGGCAGACACGGCCTTACAGTTACAGTCTCTGCCCAGTACTTTTAGGCTTAGCATGAAGTCCTCTAGTGACTCACCATGCCGCTGCGTGCAAGTAGTCAGAAGATGCCTGGCGTACACCTCGTTTATTGGCCACACGTAGTGGGCCTTCAGAATGGTGCAGGCATCCTCGTAGCTGGTGGCATCTCGGATGAGAGGGGAGACCCGATGACTCACCCGGTTTCGCAGGATTCCCAGTTTCACGTCTCCGGTGGCGGTCGCGGCTGCTATGGCGGTGGCTGAGGTTTCGATGAAAAATTTGAAGCATTGGAACCAGTGTCTGAACTGTGTGGCTGCGTCTGTGGCATGGGGGTCCAGATCCAAGCGCTCTGGTTTCAGGAGTCGATCCATCTTGGTGTTCTTAGCGATTAAAATTGATGTGCCATCAATAACTCAAGGACAAGAAGTTAAAGGATTCAACTGAAGGCTTTTAATCGCTAAGAACATTGCACATCATTCCACATCGGATTCGTCTGGCAGAATGACTCATACAGCTCTTGAAACCTTTATATGACAAAAGACAGGGGCGGAGCCAATACACACAATAGGGGAAAAGGGGGCGATACACATAATACAATGCAGGTTAAACACAGGGGCTGATGAAGACATATATTTCATCACAGTGGGGCACCCTTCCCTGGGTAACCTCGCCGCCTGCATCATGGGCGGGGCACAAGCTCAGTGGCGCTTACTGGGATCGGGGTGTATGGGACCGCACACACCTTTAGGCTGGTATTCCACTTCATCTCCTCCCCGGCGTCTTGCCACTGCCGGTGAAAAACAATCGATATGTCTGTGGGGCAGACCCTCTCTAACCCCAACATACAGATATAAATCCCTTGGTCCGTTCCCACCACTTGTCCCAACACACACTTAATCCTCCATGAGTCCCTGTAATCGTCCGGTGGGTATTGTTCCCCAACCGTTCCCACTCGACTGCGGGGTCCCTCATATCTTTGCTCAGCTTCCTGAGCCACCACCACCTATCCAGAGGAATGTGTCTCTTACATGTTAGACATTACGCTTTCCTACAGTGATGCTGACCCTTGTGGTAACGACCCATACCCTGGGGCACAGGAGGGAGGCCTCCCCGCATGTGAATCCAGTTTGGCTGGAGTACTGAGACGAATTGGACCCCAGCCATCCTGATCACCTTCCCTCATGGACGTAGACGGCGGTCTCCTCTATCTCCCGTTCACCGCTTCCGTCGGTCGCTATAGGTGCTCTATCTCACGAGCACCCGTAGATGTGGGAATCTTCTACATCGCCCCGCTTTTCCAAGCTCAGTCCCATCAGGGCGAGTAGGATTACGTTCCCCTTCATCCCGACAGTCTTTCTGTAACAGATACAAAACATATAGCCAGGTCCCCAAGAGATTCTCTGGCTTGGGTGAAGCACAGTCAGGTCTCGTGACATCGACCCGAATACATACACTCTTAGCAGATTACTCACTTAACTAAAACTACCCATCACCTTATTTAACTTAAGCTAAAACAACCAAACTTAAGCTAAATATTTAACTTAACAATATAAACTTAAATTACCTAAACTATATACATCCGCCCCCTGTCTCCGGGTGGCCAGGCTAATCCCTGGTTGGGCTGCGGCACACTGCTTCCCCCGGCGTGGCCACACCGTCCTTCACTGCTGGTCCCTCGCCGCCCGTGGCTGCTGGCTGGGGGCCTCTGTCCTTGGACTTCCCCCTGACTCGAGGGGCGGCCCTTGGTAACTGGAGAGCTGGTGACCATGGCTTTCTCGGCTGGGGCATCTGTGTGGGCCTTCTAGGGACCTTGGCAGGTGGGGCTTTCTTGGCCGATGGGCCTTTAACCCAGACCGCTGCCCCCTCAGGCTTGACCTCTCCCAAACCTGGGCTAGGGGCAGGTAACTCTTCGCAGCCTGCTGCTGCGAGCTGAGAGTCTCCGCCCCCAGGTCCCATTGCTGGGTCCGGAGCCGGGTTTTTGACCTCGGGTCCCTCCCCCTCTACACCTGGGTTAGGGGCGGGGTTATTGCCCTCAGGTCCCTCCACCTCGTCTGGATCCCAGAAGAGTGGGGGGGTGTCCCAATTGATGGGCGGGATGGCCCCTCCCTTTAAGCAAGCCACAGCGCCTGCCTGCGCAGCCTGTGAACTCGCTCCTGCTGCAGGCTGAGGATTTCTATCCTCCGGCCTTACCCCAACTGGCTGTTTTCCCCTTTCAGGTTGAAACAGTTTACACTGGTTGATAAGAAACCATTTTGTACGCCGGGGCATCTTAACGGCATATACCATGGGGCTAGCTTTATCTACAATATTGTAGGGCCCGATGTACAATGGTTCCACACTTCCTACACGGCCATAGTTTCTCACCATGACCTGGTCTCCTACCTCCCACTCGTGGTGCTTTCAGGGCTCGAGCAGCAATCAGTTACTCCGATGCTGCCTTCCCATGTTCCCAGCCGTCTGCTCGTGGACATGCTTCAGGTGCTCAAAGAGGTTTCGGGTGAACCTGTCTTGGTTTACTTCCCTGAGCTGACCCTCCATGAGCACCGGGGCTAGCACATGGGTGGGGGTCCGCATAACCCTGACAGTCATCAGCTCGTACGGGGAGTACCCCGTGCTTTTCGACTGGCTGGCCTGGATCCCCATCAGAACCAACGGTAGGACCCCGACCCATTTACGGGGCGAGTCCACAGTCTCCATCCTCAACCTCTCTTTCAGGGTCCGATTCATTCTTTCCACAACCCCAGATGACTGTGGGTTGTGGGCCATGTGCCATTTCCCCTCAATGCCTAGCAGCATGAGGGTCTTCTACATCACCTGTCCGGTGAAGTGACTCCTGTATTGATTTCTTTGTGGGTTCAATGACGAGACATTTATGAAAGAGAATGACTTTTTATCTAAAGTATGTTCAACTCAGTTAACAGCATTTACAGGAGACATCATGTTAGAAATCCATCTAGAACAAAACTGAAACTAAACCAAACTGCTTGTCTCTGTCACATGACCTCTGCTGGTCAGGCATAAGTAATCAATACATGCAAACATGCTGGTAAGGCATCATAATCAAACAGGCAAATAACAGCACTATTTGCTGATATCATTACATCTCCCTTTCTTAAAACAAAAGTATTTTACTTTTAACTAACAACGTGTTTTCTTTGTATTAATCTGCATTTTAACTGTAACACTTAATGAACTTACATTATCAATATCATGATCAAGGTTTTTTAACCTTGCTTTGTGTGTTCACATGAAATATGTAAATACACTAGAACTTGAAGAAAGAATAAGATAACATTACTTCCTTCTATAACAAGAGTCCTTAAATTTGCTCAATGAGTCTCTCAGGAGGCTTCACGTGTCGTGAGGATTTTCTGATTGATTGTCCTTGAATCTGAGTTGTTGCCTCAGATGATGGTTTCTCAGCTGTGTGATCAGGTTGTTCAACAGTATCAGTCTTTTGACTTGCTGTGGCTGGTACCATGAGAATATCTCGACGATTTCTTCTCAGAACAGCACCCTCATCAGTCTGAATGGTGTATGATCTTGGTTGAACTTCACTCAGGACAGTTCCCTTCTGAGTCCATGTGTTTGTTTTGTCTTTGAACCTTACTTGGTCACCAGTGTGGAGTTCAGGTAGGTTTTGTGTTCCTCTGCCATAGTAGTACTTTTGCTTTTCTTTCTGTTGTTCTTTGAACTTCCTCACTTTCTCCCCCTCTTTTGTATTCAGGAGGTTCTCTGGGATGGGTAGGTTTGACCTTAGCCGACGTCCCATCAGGAGTTGGGCTGGTGACATACCACACTTGAGTGGCATTGTGCGGTATACAAGCATGCTCTGGTAGAAGTCAGTTCCACTGTCTTTTGCCTTTTACCTCAGTCTTTTCACTGTGTTTGCGGGCTCTCCTGGGTCAACAGCTCTGGACAACGTGTCTGCTGTATACATCAGCTTACCCAGTGTGTGCACAACATTCAGTTCATCATAGACTGTCTCTCCTTCGCTTTCCACAACGAGGACTCTCTTTACCAGGTTCAGTCTCTCACAGGCTTTTAAACCTAGTATGGCTTGCACATCCTTTGGCACCACGATTAATGCTAGCGTGTGCTCTCTGTCCTTGTGTGTTACTTTGACAATGCAGCTTCCTTTCACTGGTATATCAGTACCTGAGTATCCTGTCACTTTCACTTTTATTCCATGTATCTTTGGTCTGGGTCTAATTTTCTTAAAATCAGTCTCTGATATCACATTAACTTGTGCTCCAGTATCCAATTTAAATGGAATGTGTATGTCATTCACTTTTAGTGTCAACATCCAGTCTCTTTCTTCTTTTTAGTTTTCAGACACAACATCTACATTGAACTCCTCTATCTCGCTTTCATCTACTGCATGGGCCTTGCTTTGTTGCGCTTGGTTCTTACAGCAACGGGCATAATGGTTGTTTTTGTTGCAACTATTGCATGTTTTACCATATGCTGGACACTTTTTTGGTGGATGCTGTGTACCGCATCGACTACATGACTTTTGATTGTCCCTTTCATTTTTGTTCGCTGGCCATGCCTCTTTTTTCACATTGGCGCTCTTTTTGTTAACCGGTTTGTGTCCGTTCATTCTCACTGCATCCACGTTGCAGCTATTGTCACTGAACAGCTCCTTTGCCTGCAACTTCACAGTCTCTGTAGCCCTACACAGTGCTATGGCTTTTCCCAGGTCTAGATCTTGCTCTCTTAGCAGTCTTTCCCTTAGACCATCATCCGGAATACCACACACCAGTCTGTCTTTTATCAGCGAGTCTGTCAGTCCCCCAAATTCACACGATTTGCTTCTGTTTCTCAGTTCAGTCACACACTGATCAATAGTCTCACCCGTTTTCTGTACACATGTGAAAAATCTGTGCCTCTCAAACGTCACGTTACGTTTAGGTATGCAGTAGGCCTCAAACTGTTCCATTATTTTATCTAGTTTCATTTTGTCTCCATCAGCAGCGAATGTGAAGTTATTATACACCTCCAGCGCTTCATCACCCACGACATGTAAGAACAGTGACGATTTCTTTTTATTACTTTTCTCGTCAGCTCCGATTGCCACTAAATACAACTCTAAACGTTGTTTGAATCTCCTCCAATTTTCAGCCACATTACCTGTCAACTGAAGCGTCGCCAGTGGGAGTAAACCTTCCATTTTTCACTTTGTTAGCTATTCTCTAATGGTAAGTAACGATGTTCTCTTTTGGCTTGCTAATCTGTGGAGAGCTGATTTAACTTCAGATTTTTCCTCTTCATCTCTTTCAATCACTTCTGACACCATGTATTGATTTCTTTGTGGGTTCAATGACGAGACATTTATGAAAGAGAATGACTTTTTATCTAAAGTATGTTCAACTCAGTTAACAGCATTTACAGGAGACATCATGTTAGAAATCCATCTAGAACGAAACTGAAACTAAACCAAACTGCTTGTCTCTGTCACATGACCTCTGCTGGTCAGGCATAAGTAATCAATACATGCAAACATGCTGGTAAGGCATCATAATCAAACAGGCAAATAACATCACTATTTGCTGATATCATTACAACTCCCTTGGTCGGACTCCACATACTGTGGTAGTCCCCACCACGAGAACACTTCCCCGACCAGGATCCTGGCAGTACCCAGAGCTGTGACTGTTCTGCAGGGGAAGGCCTCTACCCATTTGGTGAACACATCCACCAGGACTAGGCAGTACTTATAGCCTCACTGGGCGGTGGGCAGGGGCCCGATGTAGTCGACCTGTATCGACTGCCATGTTCCCTCTACCCTCCTGATGTGTCCCATAGGTACCTTGCTTTTGTGGGGGTCGGGGTTATTTGCAGCGCACACAAGACAGCCTGCACAGAGCTAGCGGACATCCTCCCTGAGTACCGGCCACCATCTCACCTGTTCCACACGCTGCCAGGTGGTCTCAGGCCCGGGGTGTCCCACTCCTGTGCCCTCATGGGCCAGTTTAAGGAATTCCCTCCGGTGCTGCTGCGGCACAACCCTCTGCGGGGTTCTGTGGAGGAATGGGCCTTCACCTTGTGGATGAAAACCTCCCCTTCCTCTCCCACTGCAGCTGGGATCTTTTCCAGCAGGGGCTTTACTGTGAGGGGTCTCCCATCAGCGGAGGTGTATCTGTGGCGGGACCAAATGGCCAGGTACTCCATACACGAATTGCACGTGAACATGCTGTCCGAGCAAATCGTGTAGGGGGTGGGGAAGATTTCGGGGTGGGTAACGACGTACACCACCGAGGACAGTTCAGCCTGCTGGGCGCTCGTGGTGCTGGGGAGCTTAATCGCCAGGGCAATGTTCGCTGCTGGGTCATAAACTCCGCACCCCGTGAGATGCTCGCCAGCAGATACCATGCTTGAACCGTCAACATAGATCTCGCGGCCCGTGGGATGGATCCCGGCCCGTAAACCTAGGTATACTTCACAAACCCCTTCAGTGGATCACCGGTGGGCTGTTCCAGGATATACCAGGTTGGCTGCGAGCTTTGGCTCACAGAGACCCTTCACTCTAAGATCCATCTGTGAGAGGAGCAAAGTCCAGCGGGCAATGCGGGCACTGCTCACTGTCCCATCCTTGATCCTCCCATCCAGAAGCATCTGGGTGGGTGTGTGATGGGTGAGGAGGGTGATGGGAGAGGTGCCTGTGAAGATCAGTGATCTCTTCACAGCCCAATGTGTGACCAAGAGTTGCCGCTCACAGTTGGAGTAGCTCCTCTCCACATCCGTGAGTATCCGGGAGGAGTAGACCACCGGCCTCAGCCGGCCATGCCGCTATTGGAGCAGCACAGCACTCAGGCTGTCCCCGCTGGCTGCTACCTCCAGAAAAAACTCTTTCCCCCCATCTATGGCCCCTAGAGCTGGTGCGGTCTGCAAGTCTTTCTTGAGCTTGACAAATGCTACCTGGCAAATCTCATCCCAAAGCTACTCCACTCCCTTATGCAGGAGTCGGAGCAGAGGGGCTGCGGTGGCTGCATAGTCCTCAATAAAGTCGCTGCATACCTGGTTAGCCCTAGAAACGACCTCACAGTGTATTGGGGACTGGTAACTACTGTACCGCCTCCCTCCTAGCCTTATCTATTGCCCTTTCTCCAGCGCAGACGGTGAAACCTAGGAATTTTACCTCCTGCTGGCTGATCTGCAGTTTCTTTGGGTTAACCTTAAAACCCTTCTGCCCTAGCAGCTCCAGCAGTTCGGCCAAGAGTGGGCTATGCTCCACTTTCGAATCAGTGAACAGGAGCAGATCATCCACATATTGCACCAACTGTCAGGGCTGGCTAAAATCCTTTAGACTGTTCGCCAGACACTGATGGAAAATGCTGGGGCTGTTGTGGAAGCCCTGAGGCAAGCAGTTCCACGTGTACTGTTGCCCTTTAAACATAAAGGCAACTTGTACTGATCCTCCCTCCTTAAAGGGATGGACCAAAACCCGTTGGAAATATCCAGCACCGTGAAAGTGGTCGCGGATGCTGGAATACTCCCTATCAGGTCGGCAACTGCTGCTACCGTGGGTGCACAGGCTGGGATGTTACTGTTGAGCACCGGATCGTCCACCGTGGCCTCCAGGAATTGTCCAGCTTTCTAACCGGCCACAATGGAGAGTTTACGTGGGTGGCTATCGGCCTCAGAACACCCTGCTGTACTAACGAGGACATGGCTGCTTCCATGTCTGGCTCTGCTTCCCTGGGGAAGCTACACTGTTTCTGTGGTCGGGCCATGGGGTCCCCATCTACGCTGACCTCAAACCCGTTGACCCTCCCGCAGTCGTGTTTGTGTGTGGCAAATGTGGCCAGGTGGGCCTGCACAAATGCCTGGAACTCCTTTGGGGTGTTACTGACCATAAGCTCAAGGTTATAACCCTCTTTGGGCTTCATGGTGCAGAGGGTCCCCTTCCCTTCCTTTCCTGGGATTACTATTACCTCACCGTTCTTTACTTTACCTGCCCCCCATAGGCAATGATTCATGAAATCTACTAGGATCCCGTGGCCTATAATAAAGTCGGCCCCCAGGACCCCTCTTCCACCCTCCACTTCCCATTTCATCAGGACACAGGTCCACTTGGAGAGGAGCGGTCCTAACCGAATGGTGAGCGGGATGGAAATCGAGCCAGCCTGTTCTTTGCCTGTGAACCCCGACAGACTGTATGGGAAACCGCTAGAGAGTGGTGAGGTGGTGGGGTTAGCTGAGTAGACCACGGTGCATGATGCCCCCGTGTCCAACAGATAGGTCCCCGTCTCCTTTTCGACCTCCATCTCCAAAAGGGGTCTTTTACATTCATCATACCGGAGAGAACACAGGTAAACAGGCTGCGCTGGCTCTAGTCAGGGCTGTGGGTTGGATGGGGCTGACAGGGTCAGCGCACCGGTAGCGGCTGCTACCCTCCACTGGCCAGTTAATAAGGACCTCATGGTGTCCAAAAGTGACTCGACCTCGGCAGGAGGGATTCCAAACCCCGCCTTTTGGGCTGGGGCTGTGGAATTCTTTCCATTGTTATATTCCAAGAGTTTTTGCACTCCTTCCGCCAGTGACCATCCTTCCCGCACCCGTAACAATTCGTCTTTGTGTTGGGGGGGGTTACTCCCTTCCTGGTGCCACTCTTTCCTACTCGGTCCGGGTTTTACCTCATGCACCTTCCCCTTGGGTGGGTGTGCATCGGTTCCCCTACCGTTCTTATAGGCTAGGGTCAACTGTCTGATCACCGTAAGCTCGGTGGTCTGGGGATTTTTGGGGTCAAACCAGACTTCTGCCTTGGCCCAGACCTGTGGCAAGCTGTTCGCCACCAGGCAATGGAGACAATGGGCCAAGGGGGTCCCCGTTCAGGAACGCCCGGTTCGGGGCCCCCGGGCAGGCCCTCCGGTACACCGGCCATAACCGGTCCGCGAAAGCCTGCGGGGATTCCCCTGCAAGCTAGACCGTCTTCTCCACACGGGAGAAAGGGCTTCCCTCATTCATTCCCATGGCCTCCAGAACTGCATCTTTGAGTTCCTCATACCCGCTCTTCCATCTCTTACACTCGTCAGAGAGGGATTGGAGGGGACTACTCTCCAGGGAGAATAGCAGCATCTTGGCCTGCTCAGCGCCATCGCAGTCGTTGACGCTGGCTGCCTGCTCTACTTCCCTGAAGTGGACCGAGGGGTCACCTTTTTCAGAGAGCTTCGGGATATGGTTGACCATAGCCCTAAACTGTTGGGTGCTATAGGGTAATACGAACTAGTTTTGGAGGAACTTTTTCACCCAGAGGGTGGTTGGAATCTGGAACTCACTGCCTGAAAGGGTGGTAGAGGCAGGAACCCTCATAACATTCAAGAAGCATTTGGATGAGCACTTGAAATGCCATTGCATACAAGGCTATGGACCAAATGCTGGAAAATGGGATTAGACTGGACAGGGATTGATGGTCGGCGCAGACACGATGGGCCGAAGGGCCTCTTTCTGTGCTGTATAACTCTATGACTCTATGACTCTATGACACCTCCGCTTCCACCTCTGCCTCCACCCCCCCTTGCTGCCAAACCTCACTGAAACTTGGCGCTACAGGTGGTGGTCGTGAGTTCTCCTCTCCCTCAACCGGGTCGTCCCTGGGCACTACCGGTGACGTTGGAACTGTCCTCCCCTCGTTCCCCAGAAAGTCTGCCTGACCTGCCTTTGGGCTTATGAGGCATTCCATGCCGTTTGACTTCCGGAGGGCCGGATCAGATTTTCTATCCGCTCTTTACAGAGGCCGTGGTCTGCCTCCTCAAACCCCTGTTCGCTCGCTAGCTTGTAAGCGGCCTTTACCTCCTGTACTTTCTCTTCCTGTTTCCTAATCTGCCTTGCCAAGCGGGCGTTCTTCTCCCGCAACCTTAACTCATTTCCCTTGGCCTCGGTGACTGAGCACCGTAGGTATTCCAACTGGGCCTGGTGTTCTCCCATTAAATGCTCTCTTTCCTGATTCAAGGCCTGCAAAGCTACCATTAACTTCTCCCTTGCTAGAGCCTTATCCTGGATCTCCAGGGCTGACTCCCTTAACTCGACTGCCTGTGCTGCAATGAGCCTATCCAAAAGCTGGACCTGCTTTTTAAAACACATCAGCCAAACTGCCTTCTCTAAGGACTTCTTGTGTTCCTTTCCCTCTGTCCGCTTAGCTGCTGCATCTACCGGACACCCAGCCCTTAACAGAGTGGTAATCCACTTCTTAGTGATATTCACCTTGCTAAACACATAATCAGAAATTCTTTCCTCCAGCATGGTTTGCTCATCTGAACCATTGTCTACTGTATCGCAACCCTGTTGCCGGTGTCCTGCCGTGGTCGCCATTTTCTGTAGGGGCTGGCGGGTGGCGCATGCGCCCAGTCAGTTATGCCCCTGACTGTCGGTGAGCGGTTCGAATTGCTCCCACGCCCCTGGGTTCTAGACACCGGACTTTGGTACAGGCGGCGATACAGAAAGACTCGAGTAGACAGGTGGTTTGGTGTAAGAAAACCAAGATTTTATTAAAACAGAAATTAAAACTGTCTTATGAGCAGTCACTAGTACCGACAGTGCTATCAAGCGGCACTTACTCAGCAATAACCTGCTAATTGACGCCCAGTTTGGGTTCCGCCAGGGCCACTCAGCTCCTGACCTCATTACAGCCTTAGTCCAAACATGGACAAAAGAGCTGAACTCAAGAGGGGAGGTGAGAGTGACTGCCCTTGACATCAAGGCAGCATTTGATCGAGTGTGGCATCAAGGAGCCCTAGCAAAACTGAAGTCAATGGGAATCAAGGGGAAAACTCTCCATTGGTTGGAATCATACCTAGCACAAAGGAAGTTGGCTGTGGTTGTTGGAGGTCATTCATCTCAATCACATGACATCACTGCAGGAGTTCCTCAGGGCAGTGTCCTAGGCCCAACCGTCTTCAGCTGTTTCATCACTGACCTTCCCTCCATCATAAGGTCAGAAGTGGGGACGTTCGCTGATGATTGCACACTGTTCAGCACCATTCGAGACTCATCAGATACTGACGCAGTCTGTGTCCATATGCAGCAAGCCCTGGACAACATTCAGACTTGGGCTGACAAGTGGCAAGTGAAATTCGCACCACACAAGTGCCAGGCAATGACCATCTCCAACAAGCGAGACTCTAACCATCTCCCCTTGACATTCAATGACATTACCATCGCTGAATCCCCCACTATCAACATCCTGGGGGTTACCATTGATCAGAAACTGAACTGGACCAGCCATATAAATACTGTGGCTACAAGAGCAGGCCAGAGGCTGGGAATTCTGCGGCGAGTGTCTCAACTCCTGACTCCCCAAAGCCTTTCCACCATCTACAAGGCACAAGTCAGGAGTGTGATGGAATACTCTCCACTTGCCTGGATGAGTGCAGGTCCAACAACACTCAAGAAGCTCGACACCATTCAGGATAAAGCAGCCCGCTTGATTGGCACTCCATCCACCACCTTCAACATTCACTCCCTCCACCACCGGCGCACTGTGGCTGCAGTGTGTACCATCTACAAGATGCACTGCAGCAACTCGCCAAAGCTCCTTCAACAGCACCTTCCAAACCCGCGACATCTACCACTTAGAAGGACAAGGGCAGCAGACGCATGGGAACATCACCACCTACAAGTTCCCCTCCAAGCCACACACCATCCTGACTTGGAGCTGTATCGCCATTCCTTCACTGTCGCTGGGCCAAAATCCTGGAACTCCCTTCCTAACAGCATTGTGGGTGTACCTACACCATATGGACTGCAGCGGTTCAAGAAGGTGGCTCACCACCATCTTCTTAAGGGCAATTAGGAATGGGCACTAAATGCAGGCCTAGCCAGCGACGCCCACATCCCATCAATGAATAAAAAAATTAAAAAAAATACAGGCAAAAACAAAAATAACGATACTTATACAAGGAATGGGGAGCACACGGCACATCGAGGGAAAAACAATTACTTTAACAATCCCCTTAATCCTTATCCCACCCCTATACTTAACTAGATTAAGCTATGAGGGGCCAGAATTCATGCTCACCAATCCAAAGCAAAGCCAGCTATTTTAACGGATGAAGGTATTGAGGTTTGGTCTTTTGTCCTTTTAGGTACCCCGTCGCCACATAGTCTCAGGGTGAGGTGCTGGAGCTATTGCTGCGACACACCTTTCTTCTCCTCAGCTGCCGTCATCGTCTTGTCACGATGGGTTCTCTTCTTCTTCTCCCTCAGGCGGTCGTCGGCAGTAATGTTACGTCAATGCGATGATTAGCAGTTTTTACTGCTTAGATTTTACTACACATTTTAAAACACCAACATATTCATCATGGCGTGGACACCTGCATTTATTCACAGTGTTCAACGAGAGGCTTGCCTCCCAAGTGCCAGCTTAATTGCAGGGTTCACCCAACCAACTTCGTCTCACTGTCCTCAGATACTTTCTTCCCCGAGTGTCAGCTTATAATTCGGCGCTCGGGTTTTTTAATTAATATGTCTTCTGCTGCCCTTCTCTGCTCTTTGTCGGGTCTGCCCTACTCTTCATCTCGACTCGTCCAGTCACGTATGGCTACTATACAAGTCCTGGGCTACCTGCTCAGTTTCGTCTTGCCCCTACTTGCGGCCTGGGTGTCCTGGATGACGATGGACTCTGGTCTTGTTTCCCTTCCCTGCGGTTGGTATGGATGCCCTTGACTGCTGGAATCTTACTGCGGGGAGTGAGGAGAGACCTGCCACGAGGCCAGGGCACGAGTGCGAGCAGTGGCAGCCCCAAGCCTGACAAGAGCAGAGCGACCAGAGAGAAGAAAACAGCCCCGATTGCTACTAAGGGCCTACAGTTATACTCTTTCCGATGGCCCCTTATCTGCGCGCAAAATCAGGTTAGTTCATTGTTTCAATTTTGGTGGGCTGTTTTAAATGATTGTACCAATCTAAGTTAACTGTTTTTAGATGGCCGTTTATCGCACCTAATGGCCTGATGTCCGGGCTGTATTGTCATTAATGCATTTTAATCGGCTTGTCCGGCCTTGATGGCTCCCATAAGCTGTTTCCGATTATTTATGCGGACAACCTAATGGCCTCAAGTATAGGCCTAACTGGTTTTGATCTGTCTACGATCTGATGTAATGCATATTCCATGTTTGCCGTCTGGCTTGCAAAACACAATGTTCTTTTCACAGAAACTGCATTTTAAGTTTCGATTTCCCAAAGCTGCTTGTTCTGAGCTGCAGAGTCCAAGCTTCTAAAATCTTACAGGCTTTTGGTCACGAGGTGCGGACGACATCTTTTGGGTACCCTTTTTAAATTGTCCATGCAGGTTCCCTTTTATTAATAATCTTGGGGGAATGTGGGAATTTTGCGAATCTTACACTACCTGCTTGGTGAAGCGGAGCCTTCTAATACACTGCTCCTCGCTTAATTGGAAGTAGGAGAAGTGCTCTCAGAATACCCTCGGAGGGTAAGGCCGCCTGTTGATCGTCCAAATGGCCCTCCTCCTCCCTCTGGGCACATTTTCCAATCTTTTTCACTGCCTCCGCTCCCTCTACCATACTTCTCAGAGGGCGAGGTTGACTGCCAGTACAGCCCCCATTATAGTTCCCAAGTCTGATCCTTTGCAGAATAAATGTAGCTACTTTTTAGTTGCCACAACACTCCTGATATAAAAGAACCTTGAAATTACTGAATGAAACTGTTAGAGTATGTCAAATGGACAAGAAGCCACTGAAACTGCACTAACCTGACAGCTGTGAGTCATTACTGACGATCCCTTTAAGTAACGCCCCTGGAGCTGGCTTCCTGGTGCTTCACAGCAGCTCTCCCTGTCAGTATTTACTCCAGGCTTTAAGGTAGGTGGCGACAATCAATTTAGCCGATCAGGTGGTCAGTGAGTATTGCACACTCACCGACGTTGCAATCCACCTGGCGTTGACGGTCCCGGCGATAACTCATACCGATGATGCTACAGGCGGGTGGGATTTGGCGTGCGGCACTGGATTTGCACCCCCCACCCCCGGTGATACAGCTCTAGCAGCCAATTAGCGCTGTGTAAAGGGTGGTATGTGGGTCGACTTCGCCTCTGACTTGTGAGCAGTTCAAATCGCTCCCACTCCCTTGGTTCTAGACCTGGGACTTATTTGGGGGTTGTGATGAAAAGTGCAGCAGACAAATGAATTTTGGTGAAAGGAATAGGATCTTTATTTGAGAAAGAAAATATACAATACAATAATCTTAACACTCTAAATTGGGGGAACACTTCAGAATATACGAGGGAAAATAACAATAGACAGAATACTACACCTCTCCCAATCCCACTTCACTAGCTAAGTTGGGCTCCAGAGGACCAGGGATAATGCTCACCAAAACGACTTCTTTTGACAGTTGTATAGGTTCGCGATTTCAGGATTCTCTAGATGTGTCGGTTGGGGCCTGCCGTACCACAGACACGGTAGAGGACTTCACCTGCATGGCTGGTCAGTCTTTGCGAGTCTGCTGATGCGGTAGGGTGCGTATTGGATCTATCAGGTGAGTACCCAATTTCTTTTGGTTAGAAGCAGGGTTTAGAGTCTTTTCAATAAAATCTTACCCAGGGGTAAGTCAGGATAGATTGTAGAGTGGAAAAACTTGCGGATCTTCGTTTTACTTCTGAGTTGGGTTTTGTTGGTCGTGGTGGCCCAATATTACCCAGTTGCTGGTAATATTTGGTTGTTTGTTTCGTGGGGCCCTGGTCTGCCGCGAGGTCTCCGGTTGTGTGTTATTTCTTCAAGAGGGAGCTTCTTCTTGGAATGATGAAGCGAACTCTTTTCTTCAACTCGACTCCACTCCTTGAACTCTCCTCTCACTCAACTGCTTGAACCGTTCGACCTGAACTGAACCCGCACTCCTTCAGCTGAACTCTGACACCGCACTGCACCTTTGTTGAACCTGTTGCTCTGTTGTAAAACAGGTCCTCAATTATACTGTTTGAGGCCTGCAAATCTGCGTGCTAAATTGGTCTAAGATTGCGCAAAGTGGTTTCGGGGTTGTTAAGTATGTGTATTGTATTGAACAATTAACACAAAGACTTAAACGTATAACTCAAACAGGTCTTTACTGGTTGGAGGTAGGGACTATACATAGGTCTTTACTTCATGCCCACAGGCGGGAACTGAGGGGGATCAGTACCCACAGTACTATTTATACCCCTATGGCCAGGAGTGGTACTGCGTATCACTACGCCCAACAAGTAGTGCAGTCCTGTCCATAGGTTCAAAGTAGCACACATATTACATACACAACAGGGGTGGTCTCATCGATTCTTAATTGGTTTAAGTGATTGTTTAACCTCTTGTTTAATTGCAGTAACATTTGTCTTTTCCTGTGGGGCCCAAGGTTCTTTTGTTAGTTGGTGGCATGTTCTGCATTATGTATACTTTGGATGGTTCTGTAATTTTGGGCGGGAACTACTCTTCCGTTGGTCTATTGTCATTATGTAAAATGACTGAGACAATCCAGATAGTCCCCAGACAGCTTGGCTAAGGCCAATACTCAAACAGTCCATTTACAGAGGCCAATCCCAATTCCTTTGTTGCAGCCCCCTTTTCTGCCACAGGCTCGAACATGCTTTTAAAATAAAAACCAAAATCCTGGGGTCCTTGATTTTTAAATCTCCATTTGGCCCAATATTCTTATACCATTCTGACATGGTTTATTAACAGTCCAAAAATCCCTCCTTTAGGGTAATCTTCTTGGTTTTGGGGGATCTGCTGAATTTTGAGAATCTTACAGCTGATGTAAGAAAACTACTAGGCACTTGGTCTAAGTGTTAAACAAAGCTTTAATGAACTGTTTTACAACACGGCGGTCTAGTTGTGTCCTTCACTAGTTCCTGTTAAGAATGTCCTGTGCAAGCTGGGCCCGTGCCCGAGTATTTACACTCACCCTGGACAGCGCCACCCGCAGGCCACTCAGTATTATTTCATAAGTCTTTCTTTCATGAATGACTGATTTATGTCAAGCGCCATCTGCTGGCGCTAACGGGAGGTGCTAAGGGGACGAATTTTTCCCCCAGAGTGTTTACACTTATGGGGAAGAGCAAAACAAGAGGCCATCAATATAATGTAATTATATTGTGATATAATGGATGTCACCAGTAATCAAATAGGGCATTCAGAAGAAATTTGTTTACCCAGAGAGTGGTGAGGCGATGAGTCTAGATGCTTTTAAGGGGAAGCTAGATAAGCATATGAGAGAGAAGGGAATAGAGGGTTATGCTGATAGAGTTAGATGAGGAAGGATGGGAGGAAGCTTGAGTAGAGCATAATTGCTGGCATGGACTGGTTTGGCCGAATAGAATTAGTCAGAGTAGAAATAGAAGGATGTTTCAAATGAATACTAGTGGAATGGTGCCAGGGGGAGGGATTCAAATTCCTGGCACATTGGAACCGGTTCTGGGGGAGGTGGGACCAGTAAAAAACGGACAGCTTGCACCTGGGCAATGTCCTAGGTGGAGTGTTTGCTAGTTCCGGGTTCTGGTTAAAAGTAGTTTACTTGAAGTCTTAAGTGATTTTTTGATATGGTGTGTGATTTTGTGTATTGTGGTGTATTTAGTGTTAAAGCAGTAGCCCAATATTACCCAGTTGCTGGTAATATTTGGTTATTTGGGGGAGGGTTTAAACTAAAATGGCAGGGGGTTGGGAACCTGAGTGGGGAGACAGAGGAAAGGGAAACAAGGATAAAAGCAAAAGACAGGAAGGAGAAAAACAAAAGTGGCAGACAGAGAAATCAAGGGTTTAAATCAAACATGGCCACAGTAAATAATAATTCTAAAAGATATAAGAGCGTTAAAAAAACAAGCCTGAAGGCTTTGTGTCTTAAGGCGAGGAGCATTCGTAATAAGGTGGATGAATTAGCTGCGCAAGTACATGTAAACAGATATGATATGATTGGGATTACAGAAACATGGCTCCAGGGTGGCCAAGGATGGGAACTCAACATCCAGGGGTATTCAATATTCAGGAAAGATAGGCAAAAAGGAAAAGGAAATAACAACAGAAAATGCTGGAAAAACTCAGCAGGTCAGGCAACATCCGTGGAGAGAAATTTGAGTTGACATTTCGGGTCGAACCCTTCTTCAAAACTGGAAAGAAAAGAAAATAGATCGAAGGCAGGGCTGCGATTGGACAAAAGAAGTGAAAGAAACAAAAGAAGTAAAAGAGCTAGACGAGATGGTAATAGGCTGAGATTAGGTGTAAAGTGTACTGGCAGGGCAAGAGATAGCTGCCAGGTGTGAGAGAGAAACAAAAGGAAAGGGGGGGAAAGGAGTGGAAAAATTACAAGAAAAAATGTGTAATAGGGGCCGAGGTTATGATCTGAAATTGTTGAACTCGATATTGATTCCGGAAGGCTGCAGAGTGCCTAATCGGAAGATGAGGTGCTGTTCCTTGAGTTTACGTTGAGCTTCCGTGGAACAATACAAGAGGCCAAGGACGGTGAGGTCCCAGTGGGAATGGAGCGGTGAATTAAAATGACAGGCGACTGGAAGCTCGGGGTCACCCATACGGACTGAACGGAGCTGTTACGCAAAGCGGTCACCCAATCTGCGTTTGGTCTCCCCAATGTAGAGGAGACCGCATCGTGAGCAGCGAATACAGTATACTAGATTGTGAGAAGTACAAGTAAATCGCTGTTTCACCTGGAAGGGGTGTTTGGGGCCCTGGACAGTGGGAAGGGGGCAGGTATAGGGGCAGGTGTTACATCTCCTCCGCTTGCACGGGAAGGTGCCAGGCGAAGGGGAAGGGCTGTTTAGGGTGATAGAGGAATGGACAAGGGTGTCTCGGAGGGAGCGGTCCCTACGGAATGCTGAAAGGGGAGGGGAGGGGAAGAAATGTTTGGTGGTGGGATCACTTTGGAGGTAGCGGAAATGCCGGAGGATGATCCGTTGAATGTGGAGGCTGGTGGGGTGAAAGGTGAGGACAAGGGGAACCCTATCGTGGTTCCAGGAGGGAGGGGCAGGGGTGAGGGCAGAAGTGCGGGAGATAGAACTGACACGGTCGAGGTCAGTGTCAACCATGGTAGAGGGGAATCCTCGGTTGCGGAAAAAGGAAGACATGTCTGAAGCACTGGTGTGGAAGGTGGCATTGTCGGAGCAGATATGGCGGAGACGGAGAAACTGGGAGAATGGAATAGAGTCCTTACAGGAAGCGGGGTGGGAGGAAGTGTATTCCAGGTAGCTGTGGGAGTCAGTGGGCTTGTAGTGAATATTGGTCGATAACCTATCCCCAGAGATGGAGACTGAGAAGTCGAGGAAGGGAAGGGAAGAGTCAGAGATGGACCATGTGAAGTTGAGGGAAGGGTGGAAATTGGAGGCAAAGTGAATGAAATTGTCAAGTTCGGGGCATGAGCAGGAAACGGCACCGATACAGTCATCAATGTATCAGAAAAAGAGGTGAGGGAGGGGACCCAAGTAGAACTGGAACAAAGATTGTTCCACATAGCCCACGAAAAGGAGGTGGGGTAGCATTGCTGGTTAAATAGGGGATTAACACAATTGTAAGGAAGGATATTAGCTCTGATGATGTGGATAGAACTGAGAAATACCAAGGGGCAGAAAACGTTAGTGGGAGTGGTATATAGACCTCCAAACAGTAATACAGAGGTCGGGATGGATTTAAAAGGGAAATTAGAGAATCATACAATAAGGTCACAGCAGTTATCATGGGTGACTTTAATCTACATATAGATTGGGCTAACCAAATTAGTAACAACACTGTGGAGGAGGAATTCCTGGAGAGTATACGGGATGGTTTCCTGGACCAGTATGTCGAGGAACCAAATAGAGATCAGGCCATCTTAGACTGGGTATTATGTAATCAGAAAGGATTAATTAGCAATCTTATTGTGAGAGGCCCCTTGGGTCGGAGTGATCATAATATGATAGAATTCTTCATTAAGATGGAGAGTGAAGTAGTTGACTCAGAGACTAGGGTCCTGAATTTAAATAAAGGAAACTACGATGGTATGAGGCATGAGTTGGGTAGGATTGATTGGGGAATGTCACTCAAAGGGTTGACGGTGGATGGGCAATGGCAAACATTCAAAGACCGCATGGATGAACTACAGAATTTGTTCATCCCAGTTTGGCATAATAATAAAACAAAAAAGGTGACTTAACCGTGGCTAACAAGGGAAATTAGAGATAGCATAAGATCCAAGGAGAGGGCATATAAATTGGCCAGAAAAAGCAGTAAACCTGAGGATTTGGAGCAGTTTAGGATTCAGCAAAGGAGGACAAAGGGATTAATTAAGAGGGGGAAAATAGAGTATGAGAGTAAGCTATCAGGGAACATAAAAACTGACTGTAAAAGCTTTTATAGATATGTGAAGAGAAAAAGATTGTTGAAGTCAAGCATAGGTCCCTTGCAGTCAGAAACAGTGGAATTTATAATGGGGAACAAAGAAATGGCAGCCCAAGTAAATACATACTTTGGTTCTGTCTGCACAAAGGAGGACACAAATAACCTCCCAGTGATGTTGGGGAACATAGTGTCTAATGAAAGGGAGGAACTGATAGAAATCAGTATTTGTAGGGAAATGGTGTTAGAGAAATTGACGGGATTGAAGGCAGATAAATAGCAGGGCCTGATAATCTACATCCTAGGGTACTTAAGGAAGTGGCCCTAGAAATAGTAGATGCATTACTGGTCATCTTCCAAAATTCGATAGACTCTGGAACAGTGCCCATGGATTGGCAGGTAGCTAATGTTACCCCATTGTTCAAAAAGGTGGTAGAGAGAAAACAGGGAATTACAGACCGGCAAGCCTGACATCGGTAGTGGGGAAAATGATAGAGTCCATTATAAAAGATGTAAAAAGCAGAGCACTTGGAAAACAGTGACAGGATCAGACAAAGTCAACATGGATTTACAAAAGGTAAATCGTGCTTGACTAATCTACTGGAATTTTTTGAGGATGTAACTGGTAAAATAGATAAGGGAGAACCAGTGGATGTGGTGTATTTGGACTTTCAAAAGGCTTTCGATAAGGTCCCGCATAAGAGATTAGTGTGTAACGTTAAGGCACATGGGATTGGGGGCAAGGTATTGACTTGGATAGAGAACTGGTTGGCAGACAGAAAGCAAAGAGTTGGAATGAACGGCTCTTTTTCCGAGTGACTAGTGGGGTACCGCAGGGATCGGTCCTTGGACCCCAGCTATTCCCAATATATATTAATGATCTGGACAAGGGAACTAGATGTAATATCTCCAAATTTGCAGACAACTCAAAGCTGGGTGGGCGTGTGTGCTGTGAGGAGGATGCCGCGAAACACCAGTATGATTTGGACAAGTTGGGTGATTAGGCAGAAGCATTGCAGATGCAATATAACGTGGATAAATGCGAAGTTATCCACTTTGGTGTCAAAAACAAGAAGGCAGATTATTATCTGAATGGCAATAGATTGGGAGAAAGGGCAGTGCAACGAGACCTGAGCGTCCTTGTGCACCAGTCGCTGAAGGTAAGCATGCAGCTGCAGCAGGCGGTTAAGAAGGCAAATGGTATGTTGGCCTTCGTAGTGAGAGGGTTTGAGTACAGGAACAAGGATGTCTTGCTACAGTTGTAAAGGGCCTTGGTGAGACCACATCTTGAGTATTGTGTGCAGTTTTGGTCGCCTTATCTGAGGAAGGATGTTCTTGCCATGGAGGGAGTGCAGCGAAGGTTCACCAGGCTGATACCTGGGATGGCAGGAATGACGTATGGGGAGAGATTGGGTCAATTTGGCTTGTACTCACTGGAGTTTAGAAGAATGAGATGGGATCTCATTGAAACTTATAAAATTCTAACAGGATTAGACAGACTAGATGCAGGCAGGATGTTCCCGATGATCGGGGAGTCCAGAAACAGGGGTCACAGTCTAAGGATAAGGGGTAACCATTTAGGACAGAGATGAGGGGGAATTTCTTCACCCAGAGAGTGGTGAACCTGTGGAATTCTCTACCAGAGAAGGCAGTAGAGGCCAATTCATTAAATATATTCAAGAAGGAGTTGGATATATTTCTTAAGGCTAAAGGGATCAACGGGTATGGGGAGAAAGCAGGGACAGGGTACTGAATTTGGATGATCAGCCATGATCGCATTGAATGGCGGAGCAGGCTCGAGGGGCCGAATGGCCTACTCCTGCTCCTATCTTCTATGTTTCTATGAATGACCTGTTTCTGTGCCATATATCCTATGTAACATGTGAAATTATTCACTTTTCTACTGTCTTTAAAAGGATAGTGTCATTTTTACTATCTGCCTTATATTTTTTCAACTCTACCATATTGCTTTTTAAAAATAAATGGATAGTATTCCCTTTTTCCAACAATTTCTTCAGTTGAAAATTGACCAGCTAGAGGACACAGATTGATTCGGCCTCTATACCACTATAATTCTTGTTAATGTTGGAGTGACCCTCCTCTTATCAAATTCACAAAACCACTTTGATTGCACTTTGAAAACTCAACACCTTGGATTTTTTATTATCTGTTTCCCTGCTACTGTAAACAAAACATGCATAGCATGTACATCACAGAAACAGGTCATTCAGCTCCCAACTGGTCCATGCTGGTGTTGATGCTCCACACAAGCCTCCTTCAACCCCTCTTCACCAAAAATTAGCCCTGCTTGAAAATGATCTATACCTAAACAAAGTCTTAAATAATCAGTATCTTTCGCACACCAATGTTGCTGATGTTTGATGCAGCATGGCTCTTTTGCCAGAAGCCTGAATAGTGAAGCAGTTAAACCTATCTAACCTAAGCATAGACTTTATGGGGTTGATATCAACTCCCCAGCCCACTCTCCCCTCCCTTGCCTGGCCAAAAGTGGGCAGCCAGTTAAAATAGAGCCGGGATTTACCCTTCTCCATTCCAGCCCTGATCTGGCCGACTGCAGGCGATAAAGACGCCCACCTGAAGTTGAAAGGTTCTACTTGAGATATGCAGATCAGTCTCCAATGACGTCAATGTGGCCCGGCTGCAATTCTGACACGAGACCTATGTGGGGAATCCGCAATGGCTTGGATGAGAGGGTATGTCAAAAGTACTGTCCTGCCTCTCTAAATTGTCCTTTTCTTTTTTCAGAATATTTTTTATCCTTGGTCCTTTAATGACTCAGCACATTTATTCAGTGAATAGCTAAACATTAAAGACCAGTGAAGTTCAGATTTGATTCCCATCCTGTGCTGAGTTAGCTATGACAGTGATCGTTGTGTTAAAATTCATCTCGGCATCCCTTGGGTAGGGAGAAGAAGATCTGCTTGGGTTCCTGCCAACCAGTGACCCTTGGCAATGCACATATATGGACATTGGATGAAGGATGAAGTTTGCTCTGGCGAATATCACAATCATTCTAATTAGCTAGATGACCAGGGAAACTACCTTGCAATATATCACAAAGAGTCCAAACAACTTGAAAAAGGATGGTTATTGTGTATTATACTAATCTGATAGCTAATCTTGGGAAAGGGTGAGTTGCAAATATGTAAATCTGGGACAGTGGATTCCATGAATGCCTGCACTGTGTATCAAAAAAAGCTTTGTTAAAGCATATTGTTCTGTTTCTCAAGAGGATGTCAAAATGCTTCACTTACAGTGAATTACCCTTAAAGTGCACTGACTTATTGTTATGGAGACAAACACTGCAGCCATTTTGTGCACAGCAAGATTCCACAAACAGCAATGAGACGAATGACCAGTTAGTCTGTTTTTGGTAGCGTTGGTTGAGGGAGAAATGTTGGCCAGGAAACCAGTTATTTTTCAAGTAGTGCCATGGCATCATTAAGAATTATCTGAAGGCACCTCTGAAAATGTAACACTCCCTCAGATATTGCAGTGAAGTGTCAGCCTAATGCAAGTGCTCAAGTCCTTCTGATCCAAATCCAAAATTCTGATGTACTGATCTACTGCCAATTGCATAGAATCCCTGTGCATAATTCACTTTCCATGAGTCCCATTGATTAGGCTTCCAGTGTCCCACATACTTCCCTTTCACTTCTATTACAATGATCCCAATGTACCAAACCACTTCCTATCCAATGCCACTTTGCAGTGTTCTCAATGCAAGCACGTTATGACAAATACAAAACTAAATATAGGGTATCCTTTTAAATTTTCCACATCATACATTGACCACTGCCAAATCTCACCTGGTGGCAATAGCGCGTAATGATTTTTGGGGAAAACATATGTTTTGTCGAAATGATTTCTGTGGCGTACTGTATATTACTGAGCATGTGCAAGTTGAGTGGGGCATTCTGGGAAAGGAAGTGATGACCAAAAGGTCAAAGGGCTACCACCATTCTGTTTGCACCATGCAGCTGCTGTGTGTGTGTGTTGAAGCTACAAAAATAAAGTGTTTATTTTTTTAAATTCATTTATGAGATGTGGGTGTCACTGGCAAGGCCTGCATTTATTGCCCATCCTTAGTTGTCCTTGAGAAGGTGGTGGTGAGCCACCTTCTTGAACTGCTGCAGTCCGTGTGGTGAAGGTACTCCCACAGTGCTGTTAGGCAGGGAGTTCCAGGATTTTGACCCAGCGATGATAAAGGATGGGCAATATACTTCTAAGTCAGGATGGTGTGTGACTTGGAGGGGACCTTGGAGGTGGTGGTGTTCCCATGTGCCTGCTGCCTTTGTCCTTCTAGGTGGAAGAGGTCGCAAGTTTGGGAGGTGCTGCTGAAGAAGCCTTGGTGAATTGCTGCGGTGCATCTTGTAGATGGTACACACTGCAGCCACGTTATGCCAGTGGTGGAGGGAGTGGATGTTTAAGGTGGTGGATGAGGTGCCAATCAAGCGGACTGCTTTGTCCTGGATGGTGTCGAGCTTCTTCAGTGTTGTTGGAGCTGCACTCATCCAGGCAAGAGTATTCCATCACAATCCTTACTTGTGAATTGTAGATGGTGGAAAGGCTTTCGGGAGTCAGGAGGTGAGACACTTGCCACAGAATATCTAGCCGCTGACCTGTTCTTGTTTCCACATTATTAATGTGGCTGGTCCAGTTAAGTTTCTGGTCAATGGTGACCCCCAGGATATTGATGGTGGCGGATTCGGCGATGGTAAATCCGTTGAATATCAAGGGGAGGTGGTTAGACTCTCACTTGTTTGAGATAGTCATTGCCTGGCACTTCTGTGGTGCAAATGTTACCTGCCACTTATCAGCCCAAGCCTGAACGTCGTCCAGGTCTTGTTGCATGCGGGCATGGACTGCTTCATTATCTGAGGAGTTGTGAATGGTGCTGAACACTGTGCAGTCATTAGTGAATATCCCCATTTCTGACCTTATGTTGGAGGGAGGTCATTGATGAAGCAGCTGAAAATGGTTGGGCCGAGGACACTGTCCTGAGGAACACCTGCTGCGATGTCCTGGGGGCTGAGTTGATTAACCTTCAACCACCACAACCATCTTCCTTTCATTATTACTCAGATAAAATCAATACACTACATTTTCTGTTTTTGGTGAGGTAGATTTATTAAATGAATGATTTAAATGATCTGCCATACATAGATTTTGCAAATTGGCCAGCTTTATCTACAGTTTACAGAAACCCCCATCCAAGCATTATCCTGATCCAAATATAACACGCTTTTGGGCAATGGACTCCGTTTCACTGCAATAGTTTGTAATTGTTACTGCTGTGAAATGTTGCTGTGCTAAGTGTTGCATAAACTGATGCTTTACCTAATTAGCTATTTGTGAAGACAGTTTCTTTGAAGATACATCTATCAGTCCTGTTGCTTCCTGTGTAACCCACAGACAGTGCTAAAGTGATGTAATCCTGCTCCCCTCTAAACAGTAGGATATTTTTACTTTGGCCATTTATCCTCCAGGCAATGCACTTTGAGCAGTGTGCGTGTAACGTGATGTGTCTTTAGATGGTATAATTTATGCAATGGGCACATGTTAGATGGAGAAGTGGTAGATGGAGTTCCAAGCAGCAGGAACAAGTATGAATGATTTATTTTTTGCAATACATCAAATCATTCCACATCCAGATGCCCTGCAGAGGCCGTGAAAAACAATGCCATACGGCAGTCCAAGTGCAACCCTAATCCTTTTTCTTTATTCATTCCTGGGATGTGGGCGTCACTGGCAAGGTCAGCATTTATTGCCCATCTCTAATTGCCCTTGAGAAGGTGGTGGTGAGCCACCTTCTTGAACCGCTGCAGTCCGTGTGGTGAAGGTTCTTCCACAGTGCTGTTAGGGAGGGAGTTCCAGGATTTTGACCCAGCGACAATGAAGGAACGCCGATATATTTCCAATTCATGATGGTGTGTGACTTGGAGGTGGTGTTGTTTGCATGTGCCGGCTGCCCTTGTCCTTCTAGGTGGAAGAGGTCGCGGGTTTAGGAGGTGCTGTCGAAGAAGCCTTGGTGCTGTTGAATAATTCAGTACAACTCGGTATACAAGCGCAAACCCTTAACATGCCATGTGGTGCCGACAACATTTTTGTGCAATCTAATTAGATTGGTAGCAGGGAAAGATCAGAAGTGGGCCTAATGAGCCTTTTTTCGACATAGCTCTTACTTGGACCACTCCTTAGCTGAAGTCAAGGCCCTTCTGTAGGCCTCTGGGTGGCGGACGTGAAGTAGAATCGTTGAATCATAGAATGATACAGCACAGAAGAAGGTCCTTTGGCCCATCATGCCCATGCCAGCTCTTTGTTAGAGCTATCCAATAAGGCCCAATCCCCTGCTCTTTCCAGTATTCTGGAACCCCAGTTTTTCCTTTTTGACCTTTGCCAAAGTGTACAACTTATGTTGGGGAATATAATTCATAGATGCTGAGCCCTTCATCCAGATGATCATTCTTCACATCTGAATCTAGATAGCAAGTGCCGACATTCTATCAATCATAAAAGGCATCATTGCCTAGCGTCAACCTGCATCTATCCAATGATTATGAAAATGCAAATTCCCTGCGCTGATAGCTATCAAGAGTAGAACTTGTTGTATATGATTTTTACCTCACGTAGCCTGGGGCCACTGAACCAATTGCTCACAATGCTGCCACTGTTGAGGTTGGCTTACGTGGCATAAACTAGAGATTAAACCTGGGATGTGTCCGCTCTAAAGGGCTTAATCTCATACATTGATACATTTACCTGCTGAACCATTGAGGCTTACTGTTTATTTTCGTAAGAGTCCAGTAGGCAAATTACCCATGTCAAATCAATTAACCAATCAATGCAATATATAACATCTTTTATTGGTTGATGGCTAATTTCTATGTTTAAAAACATGACATCATTGTATCCCAAATATATGATCCCAAGGTAACCACCAGATTTTAAAGTCCAACTGTTTCCCTTCCCCGTGTGTTATAATATGATTTGAAATATGGAGTGACTCCTGCCAACGACCAGAAGCTGCGCCGTGACATTCTGCGCATGAGCGGTTTCCGGTTCGCTGCACCACACTGTGCGACCCAATTGAAAAGATTTGCACATGCAGAAATGATGGTGTGGTTTGGCGCCAAGTCCAAAGTCGGTCAGGTCTCTCCGTCAGCAAAACTACTTTGGATCAAGCCGTGGGCTTTTGCGCGAGGAATCCTCTGTTTATGTTGTGAAAGGAACATCTGGAAAGCCATAGCCACCAGGCATCGCCCACCACTGCAATCAACCGCGCAAAGCAACGCAACTACCGAACAGGACAAAATAAGGCCCTGTTCACTGTCCGAGCGAGGTTTGGCTCGGGTGTGGAGGGAGCCAGGCTCCGGGTGTGGGGGAGTGAGCGAGACCTTGATGTGGGGGGAGGGAGGCCCCGGGTGTGGAGGGAGCGAGAGAGGCCCCGGGTGTGGGCGGCCTCACTCCCCCCACCTCTGCAATTTCTACTCTTACTTCTCTCGGCAACCTAGTGTAACGTCCGTGTATAATCAGACACAGACTGCGGAGAACGGTACAAACGATATTTACTCAACGTGGCTCAGACTGCAACTGAACTGTACAGATTACTACTCAGCGTTATATACAGGTGTGGTCACTGCCGGTACTACAGTATACATGAGCTGTACAAAGTAGTTCCCCCCTTAAAGATACATACATTACAATTCCTCCCCTTTTAGATTAACAGTACCATAACACTCATTTGACAATTAAATATCAAACTAATTACAATTAACACTTTTAACATGCAACATTAGCTGAAAATAGTCTATTTATAAATTCAGTCTTTGGGGAGGCTTCCTGATCCTTTCTGGATAGCGCCTTTCCCGAATGTCTTGCTCTTGGTGCGGAGGCGATTCTGGCCCCCTGTCGTCAGTTGGTTCATCAGCTTCCGATGCTACTGTTTCTGGGGTAGATGCAACCTGTACGTCGGGTTCATCACCAGGTACGTATGGGCGAGGCATGGGGTTGACTTGTTCCTGTGACTCTAGGATCTGGTCAGCATGGCGTCTCACGATGCTCTCCCCAACGTCCACTGTGTACATTAGGGGGCCCTGCCGTGTGCATAACGTTCCTGGCTGCCATTTTTCTGTTCGGTAGTCGCGGGCCAAGACTGGTTGCACTACATTGAAGCTCCTTGTTGGCTTCTCATGGATGTGCTGGAATTGCTTACTCTCAACATCTCTTCGTACGTTTGGTCTGAGCAAATCCAGGCGAGATCTTAACCTTCGGTTAAAGAACATCTTGGCTGGGGCCTGGTTGGTGACTGCATGTGTCGCATTCCGGTAGGCGAACAGGAAATTGTCCACCTTGTGCTGCAGCGGAATGTTGTCATTGTACATAGCCTTTATTGCCTTCTTAAAGGTTTGTACGAACCTCTCAGCCAATCCATTTGTGGCTGGATGATACGGGGCGGATGTGTAATGCCTTACCCCATTCTTTTTCAAGAACCTCCAGAACTCTTCGGACACAAACTGTGGTCCGTTGTCGGAGCAAATCTGTTCTGGCAAGCCATTCCTGGCAAAAATGGTCCGTAGGACTGCAATAGTTTTCTCCGTGGTGGTGGAGGACATTTTGATGACCTCAGGCCATTTTGAGTGCGCATCCACGGCTATTAAAAACATTGAGTCCATGAATGGACCAGCAAAATCAATATTCACCCGTTGCCATGGAGATGAGGGCCACTCCCATGGGTGTAGAGGGGCCTGTGGTGGTGCATTCTGGACTCTGGCATCCTGAGCAGCTCTTGGTCAGGTCCTCGATTTGTGTATCGATTCCCGGCCACCACGCATAAGCCCTGACTAGGCATTTCATTTTTACCCCTCCCAGATGACCCTCATGATGCTCATTGAGCACTCTATCCCTTAACTTGGGTGGAATTATCACTCGGGATCCACACATCAAGGTCCCCCGGCACACTGACAGCTGTTCTCTCCTTGTCGAGAATGATGGCAACAGTGAGTCGCCATGTGCTTGCCATCCCTTCACCGTCAAATCATATACCGGAGATAGTGTCGGGCCATTTCGGGTTTCCTTTTCGATACAAGCGTTAGTTACCGGTAGGTATTCAACCATAGTCGAATGGAATATTTCGACAGGATCCACTGCTGGTGCTTCCTCCGCAGTGGGCAGTGGCAGGCGTGATAGCCCATCAGCATTTCCATGCTGTTTCGTGCCCTTATATTCAATCTCATAGTGGTGCGCCCCTAGAAAAAGTGAGCATCTTTCTAGTCGTTGCGCAGTCAGCACCGGAACGCCCTTCTTTGGATTAAAAATGGAGACAAAAGGCTGGTGATCAGTCAGCAAGGTGAATTTCTGCCCGTGCAGATAGTGATTGAAATTTTTCACTCCGCACACTAGGCTGAGGGCCTCCCTGTCAATCTGGGTGTAGTTACGCTCAGCAGAGGTTGGTGATCGTGACGCAAAGGCTATTGGCCTCTCTGAGCCGTCCGAGAATTTGTGCGACAGCACCGCTCCAGTGCCGTAGGGTGACGCATCATATGCCAACCGAATTGGTAATGCTGGGTTGTAATGGGCCAATACCTCTTTCGATGTGATTAGTGTTTTGCTCTGTGGAAAGCTCGTCTACATTCGCCACTCCACTTCCATGGCACCCCAGTTTGCAGTAAGGTGTTCAGTGGGTGTATTATTGTAGACAAATTTGGCAAGAACTTATGGTAGTAGTTTACCAGCCCGAGGAACGACCTCAGTTGTGACACATTTTCCGGTGCTGGAGCCTTGACTACTGCCTCAATCTTCTCTGGGGACTTATGTAACCCTTCTTTATCGATAACGTGGCCACAATACGAGATTTGTTTTTTTTAAAACTCGCATTTGGGGCGGTTAGCTCGGAGCCCATATTCCTGCAATCTAGTGTGCACCTGCTCCAGGTTGGCAAAGTGATCACTGTCATTTTCGCCCGTGACCAGGATGTTGTCCAAATAACACTGGGTCCCTGGGATCCCTTGCAGGACTTGTTCCATTGCCCTCTGCCAAATAGCCGAAGCTGATGCTACCCCGAATACCAGCCGGTTGTATTGGTAGAGACCTTTATGGGTGTTGATTGTGAGCTATTTTTTTGATGCTTCTTCTACCTCCATTTGCAGATACGCCTGGGCCAGATCAACCTTAGTGAAGCGTTTCTCTCCAGATAGCGAGGCGAAAATATCTTCAATCCGCGGAAGTGGATATTGTATGATGTGAAGGACATAGTTCACTGTTACCTTAAAGTCCCCACAGATGCGAACCTTCTTTGGTTCCCCAGGCATGCTGCTCAACGACTTTTTCATCACAGGGATGATGGGTGTAGCCCACTCGCTCCAATCTACCTTGGACAGTACACCTGAACGTTCCAGACTCTCCAGCTCTGCTTCGACGGCTGGGCGGATCGCATAAGGTACCAGTCTGGCATTAAAAAATTTTGGGCTTGCGTTTTCTTCAATTTAAATCGTCGCTGTCATGCCTTTTAGTGTTCCGAGTGCTTGCTGGAACACTCCTTTCGCATCAATTATGATCTTTGACAGTCGCCCAGGTGTGACGTCGTCGTCCTTTTTGTCAGCCACAGTCAGTGCCTGTATGGAATGCCAATCCAGATGTATTTTCCGGATCCATTCACGTCCCAGTAATGGTGGTCCTCCATCTTGCAATGCATACAGGTCTAGTTTTGGTGTTTCCTTACCATTATATATAACGGTCACCCTTATTTTTTCTTTGGGGTAGACTTTTTGCCCCGTGTACGTCTTCAAAATAATTTTTGTGTCTCTCAAGGGTATGTCTGAGAATAGCCACTCGTAGTCCCGTCGGTTTATGACTGTTAGGGCTGATCCTGTGTCCAATTCCATCTTTACCTGGACTCCTGCTATCTTGAGAGTGACCCAAATGGTTCGGTGATCCTCCGTTGTGATCACATTATGTAATTTCAGACAACTCAGTTCCCTGCTTTCGGAGTCGTTATCACTCTTTTATTCGTCTGAACTATTCTCCGTCATCTTATTTACCTTCTGGTACTTTCCTTTGGTAGGTTTCTTATTGCTGGTTTTCTTTCCCGACCTGCAGACTCGTGCTATGTGTCGTACTTTTCCAAACTGTCTGCACACTTTGTCTTTGAACCAGCAATCATTCTGGTCGTGTGTTGTTCTGCCGCAACGATAGTACTTCTCTGTTCCATATGACATTTCGTTTGTGCCATATTCTTGCGGTCTCTGTTGTATCTCTGCAGCGCCCCGTGCTGCTGCTTCATATGATACCGCAATGCAGAAAGCCTTTTATCGGAGTAAGGTCCTTTTCAGATAAAAGCCGTTTCTGGGTTCCTTCACTTTGAAGCCCACACACAAACTTGTCCCTTAAGGTATCTGCCAGTCCCGCTCCAAACTGGCAGTATTTCGATAATTTGCGCAGTTCTGTTAAATAATCAGCATTGCTTTCATCCTTATGCTGGTTCCGTTTGTGAAACTTGAATCTTTCTTCTATCAGCAGCGGTGTGGGGTTTAAATGTTCCTTTAGTATTGTTACTATGTCTTCAAAACTCTTTTCCATTGGCTTCATTGGGGTTACTAGATTTCGCAATAAACCATACGTCTTTGCACCCATTAAATTCAACAATACCGATGCTTTCTTGTCATCTGACACCCCATTTGCCTTGCAGTACACCTCTATTTGTTTGACATATGTAGTCCAATCTTCGACTTCATTGTCAAATGCGGTGATACTGCCACTCTTTGGCATTTTGGGTGTGGTTTAAAATGGCATCTCCCAAAGGCTTAAAATGGCGTCTCCCGCGCTTTCCTTCCTCCCCCGTTGCTGCCGACGCCACTCCCGGCGGTTCTCGATGCAATGGTGGTGCCCTGTAGGTTTCGCGCGCTTCTCTCTCCCTCTCTCCGACGCTGCTCGGCCCCTGAACACTGGCTGCGCCCTGTGCGCTCTGCACTCTCTCTCTCTCCACCGTCGACACTGCTCGGCCCTTTGCTGTGCTGCTCGGTCGGGCTCTAGCCCGCCGCTGTCCGGGAAGGGTCTGCGCACTACCTGTTGCCAGCCCGTTTCGCTGGACCACCTCGACTGGAAAGCCAAGCCTGGCTTTCGACAGCCTCCCCCGCAATTCTCAAGTCTCTGCTGGATGACTGGGCGGTTGCCCGTGGTCGACGCCCAAGTCTCTGGCCTTGACCTCCAATCTACTAATCTCCAGGAACGAATCCCCGGGAGCAGATGCAGAGTTTCAGGTAGGTTCGACGGACACAGACTGCGGAGAACGGTACAAACGATGTTTACTCAACGTGGTTCAGACTGCAATTGAACTGTACAGATTACTACTCAGCGTTATATACAGGTGTGGTCACTGCCGGTACTACAGTATACATGAGCTGTACAAAGTAGTTCCCCCCTTAAAGGTACATACATTACACCTAGGATGCATCCCATCAGGACTGGGTGACTTATCCACTTTATTGCCACCAGCCTTTACAGTACCTCCTCTTTGTCTATTTTTATCTCAGCTTTGGCAAAGTCCTATTCTGTGGTAAACACCAATGCAAAGCACTCATTTGGTACCTCAGCCATGCCTTCTGCCTCTGCCAATAATTCTCCATTTTGGTCCCTAATCGGTTCTCCTCTGACAACTCTTTTACTGTTAATATGCCTATAGACTGCCTTTGGGTTCCCCTTTATGTTAGCCCCAATCTATTCTTGTACTTTCTCTTTGCCTCTCTTACTTCCTTTTTCACTTCTCCTCTGTACTTTTTACATTCAGCCTGATTCTCCCTTGTATTATCAAGTTGACATCTGTCATAGCCCCCTTTTTCTGCTCCATCCTACTCCTCAACTCCTTTGCATCCAGGGAGCTCTGGCTTTTGTTTCCCTCCCTTTCCCCCTTGTTGGAATGTACCTAGACTGTACCCGAGCCTTCTCCTCTTTAAAGGCCACCCATTGCTCCATTAGATTTTTGCCTGTCAGTCTTTGCCTCCAATTTACCCGGGCCAGATCCCTCCTCAATTGGCTGAAATTAGCCCTCCTCTAGTTAAGTATTTTCATTCTAGATTGCTCGTTTGTCCTTCTCCATAACTAATCTAAACCTTACGATATTATGATCACTATTCCCGAAATGCTCTTCAACTGTGACATTCTCCACTTTACCCAGTTCATTCCTCAGGACTAAATACAGCAATGCCTCCTTCCTCGTTGGGCAGGAAACATACTGATCAAGAAAATTCTCCTGAACACATTTCATAAATTCCTTCCCTTCTCTGCCCTTAAAACAATTGCTGCCCCATTCAATACTGGGGTTATTCCATTTTCATGACTCTATCGTTCTTGCATCTCTCAGTAATTTCTTTGCAATCTGCTCTTCTATATCTTTCCCACTATTTGGTGGCCTATAAGCTACACCAAGTAGTGTATAACTCCTTTATTGTTTCTCAACTCCAACCAAATAGATTCTGTTCTGGGTGGCCACAGTTGCACACTAGAGAGTTTTTAATTCTCCATTTGTGCATCAAGTATCTGCATCGGCCATGGTTTGAGCAGATGCGGTTTAGGGTTGCCCATAAGCTTTGTGGAAGATTGAAGCCAGGGATCTTCCGCGTCGAGTCTTTCACAAGGTGATTGTTTGTGAATTCTTGTGAACTCTATTCGGCTTTAAGCAGTGACAGTGAGTTAACACTTTTTTTTAAAGAGAAAAGACTTCCACAACCTCAGGATGTCCCAAAGCGCTTTACAGCCAATTAAGTACTTTTTGAAGTGCTGTTGTAATGTCGGAAACGCAGCAGCCAATTTGGGCACAGCAAGCTCCCACAAATAGCAATGTGATAATGATCAGACCATCTCTTTTAGTGATGCTGATTGAGGGATAAACATTGCCCAGGACTCCTGCTCTTTTTCAAAATAGTACCATGGGATCTTATACATTCACATGAGAGGGCAGATGGGGCCTCAGTTTAACTGAAAGACGGTACCTCCGACAGTGCAGCACTCCCTCAGTACTGCACTAGAGTGTCAGCCTAGATTTTTGTGCTCAAGTCTCTGGAGTTGTGCATAAGAGTATACTTGATCTGGTCCTGATAGGTATAACAAATTCTTTTTGCAAGTTGTCGTTGACTAGTAGTACGAGGGAGAGAAGGTAATAAATATTGATCTTTCCCCAAGTAAGTTGACATTTGCATACATGCACATGCTCTCATTGCTTTCAATTGGAGAACGAAGTACTGATAAAAGCCACCTAAATTATCCAACAACCAAAATGTTCCCAGCCTAATACAACAACAAGAGTGGGCTATTCAGCCCCTCGAGCCTGTTCCGCCATTCAATCAGATCATGGCTGATTGTACCTCAACTCCATTTACCTGCCTTTGATATATATCCCTTGACATCATTAATGAACAAAATCTAAAATAAATATATTTTTAAATGATTCCACTGCACTGCCTGAAGGGTTGGTAGAAGCAGACGCAATATTAACTTTCAAAAGGTAATTGGATATCATAGAATCATGGCATCATACAATATAGAAGGAGGCCAGTTGGCCCACTGTGCCTGTGCCAGCTCTTTTGTAGAGCTATCCAATTAGTCCCATTCCCCCGCCCTTTCCCCATAACCTTGCAATTTTTTTCCTCTTTAAATATTTATCTAATTCCCTTTTGCAAGTTATTATTGAATCTGCTTTCAACAGCCTTTCAGGTAGTGTCATTCAGATCACAACAACTCACCATGTAAAACAAATTCTCCTCACCTCAGGTTCTTCTGCCTATATACTTGAAAAGGATAAATTTGCTGGGGTGTGGGGAAAGAGTGGGGAGCGGGGAGTGGAACTAATTGGGACAACTCTTTCAAAGAGCTGGCACAGGCATGATGGGCTGAATGGCCTCCTTCTGCAATGTATAGTTCTGTGATTCTATGACAAAGCTGAAGCTCATTAAAATACCCTAGAAGATTTTTGAAAATATAACTGACTGAGAGGAAACTGTAAGATTTGCTATGATTCATGGAAGCGGTGGGAGGATTCTCTGCATTGGGCCTTGCACCTGTAGAAATTAAGGGGGGGGTTATGGGGTTATTGTCTCTGGCCAGTCAAAAGTATCTGAGCTGCTCCAGAGCCCCGTGCGGTTTCGAATCGCTCCCCTTTTCTGGTTCTGACCGTCAGACTTATTCAGTAGCAATGTAGACAAAACAAGACTCATGGTTGGGTGCAAAGAAGACCAGCATTTATTGAGATAAAAAGAAATAAATTGAAAATAATCAATACAGCACACCTATGCTTAATACAGCACTTTTACTTAATGCAGCACACCTTTGCTTACTACAGCACACCTTTGCTTAGTACAGCACTCTGTGCTTATCACAGCACACCTTTGCTTAATACAGCACTTTTACTTAATACTGCAGACTTTTACTTAATACTGCAGACTTTTACTTAATACTGCAGACTTTTACTTAATGCAGCACACTTTAACTTAATAGGGGAGGAGAAAACGGACACATCGAGGGAAAATCTGACTAAAATTACAATTTAACAAAAATCCCCCTTAATTCCCAACCCTAATACCTACCTAGGTTGCCTTGTAATGGGCCAGAAAATCTATGCTCACCAGTGAAACGCATGCTCCGTGCCCCTGCAGTCTGTATTCTTCACCGCCCCGAAGTAGAGATACCCCAGTATTTAAAAGTAACTGCTGGTATTCCACTCCTTTGGGCGGGCTCCTGAGTTGTTCTTCTTGCAGGCAGAGCACGGAGGCGAGGCGGCAGAGAGAGCGAATGGCTTCCCGAGAGGCTATCTATATACCCCAGTTGGGAGCCAAAATCTTTGCGCCCAAATCCGGATGTATCTGGCCTATACAAAAGGGAATCGATCTGTCCCCATTGACTGTGATGGGTTTTAATGTATTCCCCATTCATTGACTGGTTTGAATAAAGCTGTCTTAGTCTGAAAAAACATGTCTGTTTCCTTAAGCGCTGAGTAAACAGCCCTTGGATGTTAGTGTAAGCAAATCCATTGTCCTGCGGTCACCGCCCAACCGCAATTGATTGACAGTCTCAAGTACTTAATCTCTTGAGTCAACATTGCAGAGAGTTCGTGTAAACAAAGTTCTTTGTTCATGTTGCAGCTTCCCAAACTGTTTATTGATTGACAGTTTAAATACCTCATTACTTCAGAGGCTGTTTTTTTTTTTCAAAGCCTTTATCAGCCATCTTTGATTTTCCTTCCACATACACACAGGCTTGGTTGTGTCTTTTGCCATGAGGCCGAACAGCCATCTTTGATTTTCCTTTTCACATACACACAGGCCGCCTTGTTTTTCTTCTGCCACGAGGCCTGACAGCCATTTTTGATGCCCTGGATTTTTGAGGTATATTCTACCCAGGTTTACTTTAATCAAAAATATAATCTTCAGGGCTGTAGAAATTTTAGAAATTCTTGCAAAACCTTACACACCCAAATTTTGTGTTTAGTTGCAAACTCCTTAGCTGTCAAATGTCTGTCATTAGTACTGACTTCTCTTGACATCAAATTATTGCATTACCATTTTTTTGTGATTTTGTAAAACCACAAGTTGTTATTCATAGAGTGACTAAAAGGGCAAGGTATATATTAATGTCTGTTGTAGACCTAATCTGTTAGATCACCTGGGATACTGACCAGTGTTTGACCAGTTATTTAAAATTTACAAATACTCGGTCCTTTTCCATGATCAAGACCTGTCTGTATTCCGTCTTTGCTAATGATGAATTGGAGGAAACTTTTCAGCTACTGTACAACTGATCTCTTATGAAAATCTGGGTGGCCTTTGTAATGTATATACCTTTAAGGGGGGAACTATGTTTTACAGCTCATGTATACTGCAGTACCGGCAGTGGCCACACCTGTATATAACACTGAGTAGTAATCTGCACAGATCAGTTGCAGTGTGAGCCACGTTGAGTAAACACCTGTTGTACTGTTCTCCGCAGTCTGTGTCTTAATATACACGGACGCAACAGCCTTAGATACACTGGTTCCTTTTATTCTATTTGGCCTTTTGTTATTTTCTCCATTGTTTCATGCATCTAAGTGTTCTTGAGTTCGGGGAAGAACGAAAGTGGTATTGTGGGAAGCAATAAAGCATGAGAAACATAAAAGAAGGAATGAAAAAGAAGGAAATGTATCTCAGAAACAAAGATGGAAATTTAAAAGTTTTTTTATTGTCATGATATGGGCATCGCTAGCAAGGCCAACATTTATCGTCCATCACTAGTTCGCCTTGAGAAAGTGATGGCTTTCCCATTTTCTTGAACTGCTGCAGTCCGTGTGGTGACAGTGCTCCCACAGAGCTGTTGGGTAGAGAGTTCCAGGATTTTGAGCCAGTGACAATGAAGGAATGGCCGACATATGTCCAAGTCGGGATGGCGTTAGGCTTGGAGAGAAACCTGGGGGTTCAGTTAATCATTTAAAGGAAAATATGAGGAATAGATGACAAAATGAAAGGAAAAAAATGGAAGGAGAAAGAATGAGGCAAAGGATAATGCCAAACAATAATATCATCCAAAAACTTCAGTAACCTATGGAAGAAGGAAATGAATAGTAAATGTTGGCCCCTGTTTGACTTGCCCTGAAGGTAAACTGTACCCAGAACTCTTCTGTGACTGCATTCGCATTATGGTAAACCAAAGCTACAAGTTCATTCAGCCTCTCAAACCTCCCTTGTTTAAAAATAATATGGCAGGGAGAAAATGGGAGATGTTTTGCACATAATGCATAAGAGTTGCGGACAGAATGGATAACTAGCAAGGATATGCCTCCAGCCATTTCAAATAATATTTTGTTGTTGTCGTTGTGCAACGTGGATAGAAGGGGTTGCCTGGTGTCAACTGATCCTGAACTTGTAACTGGGTAAAGTTCAGATCGGTTTAGTATTAAAATGCTGAGAAAATGCTGCCCTGCATTTTATCACTTCCCTTGGCCGCATCGCTGGCAGACGATGCACTTGTGAGGGTGCCACCATGGCGTGGGTGGACCAAAGCTCCGCAACCTTTGCTATTTCAGTTCACTTGCACAAAGACAATTTCCCGTTGTGCTGATGTCGACATTGGTCTGTTGTGAACCTTATAATTCCTTTGGCTTTAGCTCTGCTAATTGCATTTTAAGCTGCAAATTAAACAAAGGAAATGAGCCTCTAAGGCCAGTGTGTGCAGTCATCTTCACAACAAGGCGCAAATCTGAAAATCAGGAAATTTAAATCAGTGCGTTATTAAAAATCTTTCATATAGCTTTATGTCCTGTCCATTTTTAATAAAAGATGTTGTAACATAGATCTTCATTTCTTTTGATAACACAGATTACAGATGTTATTTTAAAATTATTTGGAAATCAGAGAGCAGAGGAGATATATTAGAATGGTACCAGGGATGCACAGGGGAAAAATTCAGTTGATTTGCGCCTCCTGTTAGTACTCTAAGAGGGCGGGCCACCAGGGATCGGAGTGCCGGGCTCTTTTGCCAGCACTCTGATCCCTGGTGGCCCTGTCGGGCCCCGGGTTGCGCTGCGCTTGGTCCCTCCCCTTTAATGGCGTGACGTGCTGCGATATTCACTCGCAGCACCCCAATGTGGGGGGGAGTGCTTCCAGTAGCGCCCCGCCTCCCTCTTGGGGTGCTACCAGTGAATTTTGGGCACGGGGACACTAACTTTTTCAGGGCACTAAAAGTAGCGCCCCAGCGAAGTTAGCACCCCAAAAGGGCCATGACCCAATTTTTCCCCCATGGGACTTTAATTACGTGGAAATGCTAGAGAACCTGAGATTGCTCTCCTCAGAGCATAGAAGATTAAGTGACGATTTAATAGAGGTGTTCAAATCATGAAGGCTTTTAATAGAGTAAATAAAAATAAACTTTTTTCCAGTGGCAGAAGGGCCTGTAACCAGATGACACAGATTTAAGGTAATTAGCAAAAGAACTCAAGACGAGATGAGGATTTTTTTTATGCAGCAAGTTGTTATGATCTTTAAACTAAATAGTTGGGGGGGAGGATCCAGGTGAGCAGGAATTTAAAATATCAATGAGAAATGAGAAAGCAATAGAGCAGGATAGAGATGGGGGAAATAATAACCAGAGTGTGACAGAAAGGGACAGAATGTTTAAAAATAAGAGTGCAACAGAAAATGGGGCCAAAACAAGGAGAAATGGTGAAAAGACAAAGTTAAAAGCTCTATATCTGAATGCACGCAGCATTCATAACAAGATAGATGAGTTGACAGCACAAATAGATACAAATGGGTATGATCTGATTGCCATTACAGAGACGTGGTTGCAAGGTGACCAGGGTTGGGTACTGAATATTCCAGGATATTTGACAATTCAGAAGGATAGACTGAAAGGAAAGGGAGGTGGGGTGGCTTTGTTGGGAAAGGATGGGATCAGTGCTGTGGTGAGAAGTGATATTGGCTCAAAAGATCAAGATGTAGAATCGGTTTGGGTGGAGATAAAAAATAATAAGGGGAAAAAGTCTCTGGTGGGTGTAGTCTACAGGCTCCCGAACAGTAGCAATATTGTTGGACAAAGTATTAATCAACAAATAATGGAGGCTTGTAAAAAAGGTACGGTAATAATAATGGGCGATTTTAAACTCCATATTGATTGGACAAATCAAATTGGCCATGGTAGCCTTGAGGAGGAGTTAATAGAGTGCATCCGGGATGGTTTCCTAGAACAGTATGTAATGGAACCAACCAGGGAGCAGGCTATCTTGGATCTGGTACTGTGTAATGAGACAGAATTAATAAATGATCTCATAGTAAAGGATCCTCTAGGAAAGAGTGATCATAGCATGGCTGAATTTCAAATTCAGTTGGAGGGTGAGAAAGTAGTATCTCAAACCAGTGTCCTGATCTTAAACAAAGGCAATTACAATGGCATGAGGGCAGAACTGGCTAAAGTGGACTGGAAAAATAAATTAAGGGATCAGACAGTTGAAATGCAGTGGTGGACGTTTAAGGAGATATTTCATAACTCTCAACAAAAATATATTCCATTGAGAAAGAAAGATTTTAAGAGAAGGGAGCACCATCTGTGGCTAATTAAAGAAGTAAAGAATTGTATCAAATTGAAAATGAAGGCATACAATGTTGCCAAGATTGGTGGGAGGACAGATTATTGGGAATTTTTTAAAAACCAGCAAAGGATGACTAAAAAAATAATAGAGAGAAGATGAATTATGAGAGTAAACTGGCAAGAAATATTAAAACAGATAATAAGAGCTTCTACAGGTATATAAAAAGGAAGATAGTAGGTAAAGTAAACATTGGTCCCTTAGAGGATGAGACTGGGGAATTAATAATGGGGAACGGGGAAATGGCAAAGACTCTGAACAAATATTTTGTATCAGTCTTCATGGTAGAAGACACTAACAACATCCCAATAATGGATAATCAAGGGGCCACAGGGAGGTGGGAAATAAAGACAATCACTACCAGAGATAATGGATGCATTGGTTGCAATATACCAAAACTCCCTGGAATCTGGAGAGGTTCCAGTGGATTGGAAAACCGCAAATGTAATACCCCTATTTAAGAAAGGAGGGAGACAGAAAGCAGGAAACTATACACCAGTTAGCCTAACATCTGTCATTGGGAAAATACTGGAGTCCTTCATTAAGGAAGCAGTAGCAGGGCATTTGGAAAATCATACTGCAGTCAAGTAGAGTCAGCATGGTTTTATGAAAGGGAAATCATGTTTAACAAATTTGCTGGAGTTCTTTGAGGATGTAATGAGTAGGGTGGACAAAGGTGAACCAGTGGATGTGGTGTATTTGGATTTCCAGAAGGCATTCGATAAGGTGCCACATAAAAGATTACTGCATAAGATAAGAGCTCACGGAATTGGTGGTAATATATTAGCATGGATAGAGAATTAGCTAACTAACAGAACGCAGAGAGTCGGGATAAATTGGTCATTTTCCGGTTGACAAACGGTAACTAGTGGGGTGCCACAGGGATCGGTGCTGGGGCCCCAACTATTTACAATCTACATTAATGACTTGGATGAAGGGATCGAGTGTAATGTAGCCAAGTTTGCGGATGATACAAAGATGGGTGGGAAAGCAAGCTGTGCAGAGAACTCAAAGAATCTGCACAGGGATATAGACAGGCTAAGCGAGTGGGCAAACATTTGGCAGATGGAGTATAATGCGGGAAAGTGCAAGGTTATCCACTTTGGCAGGAAAAATAAAAAAGCAAATCAAATCTATAGCAAGGGGATGGGAAATATTTATGCCCTCTCATCCTGGTCTTTATAATCGGGGGAATAACAGCTGCGTGGCTCACCACATATCTTCCTGGGAAGAGGAATAGGAGGAGGATGAGGGGAGCCTTGCATGCCCTGTTGTGACCAATGCAGCATCCCACCAGTTCACTGCTGCCTGTCAACCAGGGTATGCACACTGCCATGCCACACTACCATAAGCTTACTCTTCAAACATAGGTGGCCACCATATGGCTCTGTAATTGCAGGCAACACTTGTCCAACGTTATACCTCATCTCTGCTGTACCCTCTTATTTCCTATCACTTTTACCATCAGCAATACAAACGCAAGTCGCCCCCCAATGTGCTTTTGCCATTTCCCAGAACACATAAGCCACACAATCAACAGTTTGACATAATTTATCTTTAACACATGACAAAATATACCAGCAACAGTCAGAAAAAAAGAAACATCACTGAAGTGAGTCCCCTTGTGACTATAGGTGCTTAATCTTTCTCTTATGCGTGCTTCTACGTGGTGCTTCCCCTGTGGCTTCAGCAATTGTAGAAGCACCCCATTGCTGACTAGGATGCTGCATGCGCCTGCTTAGATGCCTTTGGTGCATGATCTCTGGGTTTGGGAGCCTGGGAGGGCTCTTCAATAGTCTGCTCTTCCTGCGGCTATGCATGGGCTGAAATGGCTATCTCAGTTGTCTCCGCAAGGTGCGTCTTTGACCGAGGGCTCTGCAGTGGCATGGTCATGTGAATGCTTTGAGAGTTGCCCACACTTCCTTGTGTCCTGCCAAAAACATCCCTCTCATGGGTCAGCCACACCTCACTGCTGGCAAGTGGCTGGAGAACACCTTGCTGCACATCAGGGGGACCATGAGGACCCGTATCTGCACTGGCAGTCCTCAGCACAAGGACATCCTTGAAGCTCTGGTCTCACTGCCCATCGTTCCTCCAGAGATGACATTCTATTTTGAACAGTCAGCATGTTTTCCTGACTCTGGTGACTTATTTCCTCCATGGCCATAGCCATCCTTTCCACGGAGGTAACCATCCTTTACATGGAGATTGTCATCTTATCCATGGTGGTGCATTCATGCGCCATTGTCTCCACCATGGCAGTGCTGATGTTAGAGATGGACTCTTTCATCCTATCCACACCCACACTAACCCTGGAGGCAAACCCTTCCAGAGACTCCTGCAAGTGTTCCTGTATTTCCCGAGATGCTCTTTTTCTGGATGGCCCCAGTGACACAGCATCTGCATGCAGCTCAGCAGAGCTAGGAGATTCCTGCAACCTCCGACGAGGACTCTCCACTGCTGTCGCTGTCTCCACCATCTGCTGATGCTCACTTGTGCACTGTGATAGATGAGGTGGCAACACTACTCTAACTCACGAGGGCCCCACCGAGGTGAGCGTTGCTGCGCTGGTGCTGGGTGCGCTGAGTCCTGGTGGCGCTGCTCCCTCAGAGGCTTCAGGTTCCTCTGAGGAGATGTTCGGCTCTTCATTCTGGATCGTGGGGAGGGGGACGCTCGATGGTCCTGTGGGAGAGTAAAGGCATGACTTAGACATCTGATATTGATGTAGCAGACACATCTTTTAGAGCAGATGATACAACGTGATTCTCTATGAATATCATATTCCATTGCAGTCTGAGAGGGCTGAAACTCTATTATGTCACCAGCTTCCTCTAGTGTGCCTGTCTCTCCATCGCCCACTTCCAGATCCTCACCACTGCCAACAATATTGTATGCAGCCTCCTCAGCACTGGTCAAAGTTGCTAGTGTAGGTGTTCCTCCTCCAGTCATTGCTCTCTCCCTCTTATTGTGGGCTATCTTCTCCTGCAAGGAGGGACACAAGCGGTGTTTCAGCCACAGTGATGGAGTGAGTGTGATTAATCCCTACCATAGAAGCTTTGAGTGAGACGAAGATGGGGTAAGGTCCCAAGAGGACGGTAGCTCCCTGTGCGTTGTTAGTTGTTGTCACTGTATGAGAGTGAGAGTGAATCTAAGGGGTGCATAGGCAGGATGTTGAAGTGATTCAGTGCAGTGACAGAGATGGATAGGAAAGGGTGCAAGTGAAGTAAGGTTAAGGTGGGATGTGAAGGAGGAGGCTTACATCGCAGAGTGCTGGTGATGAGAAGAGAAGGGAAGCAGATTGAAGGTGAGTGTGATGGGATACTCACTTCTGATGTTCGCACAAGATCATTAAACTGTTTCCTGCACTGGAGCCATGAGCGAGAACAAATGGACCTTGCACTGACCTCCTGAGCGATGCGCAGCCAGGCTGCCTTAGTCTGCTGAGGAGGCTTCCTCCGGCCATCAGGAGGGAAGAGAATCTCCCTGCGCCCTCTGACAGCATCCACAAGAACTTGGAGGGACTCATCATTAAGCAGCTGTTACCTCACCATAGGCACACATGGCAGGAAACTAGATAAACACACATGAAGGAGAAAGGAATAGAAGGATATGCTGGTAGGGTTAAATGAAGATGGGCGGGAGGAGGCTCATGTGGATCATAAACACTGGCATGGACTAGTTGGGCCAAATGGCCTGTTTCTGTGCTGTACATTCTATCCAATAATATAGGACACTGGAAGCCTATTTAATGGGATTTTTTAAAAACTCGTTTATGGGATCTGGGTGTCACTGGCAAGGTCCGCATTTATTGTCCATTCCTAGTTGCTCTTAAGAAGGTGGTGGTAAGCCACCTTCTTGAAATGCTGCAGTCCATGTGGTGAAGGTACTCCCACAGTGCTGTTAGGTAGGGAGTTCCAGAATTTTGACCCAGCGACGATGAAGGATCGGTGATATACTTCTAAGTCAGGATGCTGTGTGAGTTAGAGGGGAATTGGAGGTGGTGGTGTTCCCATGCATCTGCTGCCCTTGTCATTCTAGGTGGAAGAGGTCACGGGTTTGGGAGGTGCTGCCGATGAAGCCTTGGCGAGTTGCTGCAGTGCATCTTATAGATGGTACACATTGCAGCCAAGTTACGCCGGTGGTGGATGGAGTGAATGTTTAAGATGGTGGATGGGGTGCCAATCAAACAGGCTGCTTTGTCCTGGATGATGTCGAGCTTATTCCATCACACTCCTTACTTGTGCCTTGTAGATGGTGGAAAGGCTTTGGGGAGTCAGGAGGTGAGACGCACACCGCAGAATACCCAGCCTCTGACCTGCTCTTGTTGCCACAGTATTTATGTGGCTGGTCCAGTTAAGTTTCTGGTCAATGGTGATCCCCAGGATGCAGATGGTGGGGGATTCGGCGATGGTAATGCCGTTGAATGTCAAGGGGAGGTGGTTAGACTCTCGCTTGTTGGATATAGTCATTGTCTGGCACTTCTGTGGTGCGAATGTTACCTGCCACTTATCAGCCCAAGCCTGAACATCGCCCAGGTCTTGTTGCATGCGGGCATGGACTACTTCATTATCTGAGGAGTTGTGAAAGGCGCTGAACACTGCGCAGTCATCAGCGAACAGGTCAAGGGCAGTCACTCTCACCTCACCCTTGGAATTCGGCTCCTTTGTCCATGTTTGGACCAAGGCTGTAATGAGGTCGGGAGCCGAGTGGTCTTGGCGGAACCCAAAACTGGGTATCAGTGAGCAGATTATTGGTGTGTAAGTGTCGCTTGATAGCACTCTCGATGACACCTTCCATCACTTTGCTGATGATTGAGAGTAGGCTGATGGGGCAGTAATTGGCCAGGTTGGATTTGTCCTGCTTTTTGTGGACAGGACATACCTGGGCAGTTTTCCACATTGTCAGATAGATGTCAGTATTGTAGCTGTACTGGAACAACTTGGCTAGAGGTGTGGCTTGGTCGGGAGCACAAGTCTTCAGCACGATAGCCGGGATGTTGTCGGTGCCCATAGCCTTTGCTGTGTCCAGTGCACTCAGCCATTTCTTGATATCATGTGGAGTGAATAAAATTGGCTGAAGACTGGCTTCTGTGATGGTGGGGACCTCGGGAGTAGGCCGATATGGACCATCCACTCGGCACTTTTAGCTGAAGATGGTTGCAAATGCTTCAGCCTTGTCTTTTGCACTCACGTGCTGGGCTCCAGCATCATTGAGGATAGTGATATTCATGGAGCCTCCTTCTCCCGTTAGTTGTTTAATGGTTGTAGGTGGTGGTGTGGGGTGGTTGGCGCATGCGCCCAGTCAGTTATACCACTGACTGTTTGTGAGCAGTTCGAATCACTCCCACGCCCCTGGGTTATAGACACCGGGCTTAGGTACAGGCGGCGATACAGAAAAGACTCGAGTAGACAGGTGTTTGGATGTAAGCAATAACCAAGATTTTATTGAAATAGAAATTAACACAATCTTATGAGAAGATACTAGTGTAAAATTACAGGCAAATACAAATAACTATACTTATACAGGGAATGGGGAACACACGGCACATCGAGGGAAAACAAACTATCTTAACAATCCCCTTATCCTTATCCCACCCCCTATACCTAACGAGATTAAGCTATGAGGGGCGAGAATTCATGCTCACCAATCAAAGATCTGCTGAATTCAAAACAGCGGTGGGGTTTGGGGTTCGCTCTTTGTGCTCTCTGGAGCCTGCCATCATCACGTGATCTCCAGGTGCTGCAAGGGCGTCGTCCAGGTACGAGTACCCCAAAGTTAAAATCTCTGCTTGGGTACTTTACCTCGCAGGGATGATGGTTCCTCTTCCTTGGTTGGCAGTTGGAGTTTGCATGATGATAATCACAGGTCAGCTGGATTGAAGGCCCGATTATACGAAGCTTTTCTTCAATCGTCTTCCTATTCGTCTTCCCAATTCGTATCGCCTCGTCGCGCCCTGCCTCGCCTGGCCTGGTTTGTCCGTGTCCGCCTGGTGCAATGCTGGGCGTTTCTGGTGGATTGGGGAAAGGCACGGTCAGTGGCCAGGGCTAAGCGCGGGATGGGGGAAGAGCAGCAGCCACGAGGGCGAGGAGCAAGAAGAAGAAGAGAGCAAGAGCCAGAGAGAGAAAATGCTACCCGGGGCCTTCAGTTATACTCCTTCGGATGGCCCTTATCTGCGCGCCAATCAGGTTAGTTTTTTGTCCCAATTTTGGCTGGCTAGTTTAAATAATGGTAGCAATCTAAATGAACTGTTTTTAGATGGCCGGTATTCGCATCTACTTGCCTGATTATCGAGTTGTTTTGTTATTAATACATCTTAATGGGCCTGTCCAGCCTCGATGGCTTCCCTAAGCTGTTTCCGATTATTTATGCAAACTGCTTGATGGCCTTAAGTATAGGCCTAACTGGGTTTTGATCTGTCTCCGATTTGGCCTAATACATATTCAAAGTCCTGTCTGGTTTTCAAAATACAAAAGTCTCTCTTCACAGGAACTGCAGCTTTGGTTTTGATTTCTCCACAAGCTGCCTGTGCCACAGAGTCCAAGCTTTTAAAATCTCACAGGCTTTTGGCCATGCGGTGCAGACGCCATCTTGGGTACCCTTTTTAAAATGTCCATGCAGGGTCCCTTTTATTAATAATAACCTTTGTGGAAATGTAGAAATTTTGCGAATCTTATACTGTTCTCCGCCATTCACGACTGGATGTGGCAGGACTGCAGAACTTTGATCTGATCCGTTGATTGTTGGATCGCTTAGCCCTGTTTATAGCATGCTGCTTCTGCTTTTTAGCATGCATGTAGTCTTGTGTTGCAGCTTCCCCAGGTTGGCACCTCATTTTTAGTTACACCTGGTGCTGCTCCTGGCATGCTCTTCTGCACTCCTTATTGAACCAGGGTTGGTCCCCTGGCTTGGTGGTAATGGTAGAGTGAGGGATATGCCAGGCCATGAGGTTACAGATTGTGGTGGAATACAATTCTGCTGCTGCTGATGGCCCACAGCACCTCATGGATGCCCAGATTTGAGCTGCTAGATTTGTTCTGAATCTATCCCATTTAGCACAGTGGTAGTGCCACACAACACGATGGAAGGTGTCTTCAGTGTGAAGACGGGACTTCGTCTCCACAATGACTGTGCGGTGGTCACTGCTACCAATACCGTCCATATTCTATTTTCTCTTTCTTTATCAATTTCTTGGTCCTCCTTTGCTGAATTCTAGAATCCTCCCAATCCTCAGGCTTACTATTGTTTTTGGCAACATTATAAGCCTCTTCCTTTAATCTAATACGATCTTTAACTTCTCTTGTTAGCCCCGGTTGGACCATTTTTCCCATGGGGTTTTTATTCCGTAAGGGAATGTATATTCTTTGAGAATTATGAATTATTTCTTTAAATGTTTGCTGTCTACTGTCTACTGTCATATATTTTAATCTAGTTCCCAATCTACCTCAGCCAACTTACTCCTCATACCTATGTATTTTGCTTTGCTCAGATTTAAGACCCTAGTTTCATACTTTACTACCTAAATCACTCTCAAATTCAATGGGGGAAAAATTTGGTTGCTTTGTGCCTCCCATTAGCGCCCTAATGGGGCGCAAAGCAACTAGCGCCCGGGTGCGGCGATGTTTGCACCGCTCTCGAAATTGACCAGACATTTTGCGACGGCGCTAAACACTACTGCCACGATCTCCTGCGCCCACAGATCCTGACGTCAGTCGAGCGTGCAACGCCCCAGACCGGATATTGAGTGGTGCCCCCTGCCTTACCGCCTGCCGCTAGCAACGACAGGTTGAGGGGAGCGTTTTGCAGTCAGGAAGGGACTGGCTGAGTGCTTTTTAAAGGGGACCACTTCCTGCCTACTTTTTTGGTGACATTTTTGCACCACGCATTCTGAGAGAGAGAGAGAGAGACTTCTGGAGAGACTCAACGCTGTGTTGAGGAGTCTTGGGTACTGAGCAGCACTTTGCAGATTCATTTTGATTTGCCCTTCCTTGCATCGATTTAGAAGTGACTGTGGAGGCTGCACTCTTAGTTCTTTCCTTGGGTCTCTCCATTGTTTTTTCCAGCAGGTTTAATGTACAGGTCTCTCCAGGCCGAGATTCAAGGCTGCAATGAGCAGGGTGTGGATGACGAGCAAGATCGACCCTCCCTTTTAAGAACTGGCCAGCGCCAGTTTGTCTCTGTTCCATTGCTGACTGACATCACATGAGCTTCGCCAGCGCACTGAGCTAGCGCCTCGCTCCTCAGCCTTAGCGCCTTACGAGAGGTGTGTAGCACCTGATTTAGCGCTCCAATCTTAACTTTGCTAAACTTTGCGCCCGACCGATAATTGTACCCCAAATGGGGCGATACCAAATTTCTTCCCCAATATAAAATTCTATCATATTATGATCACTTTTCACCAGAGGTTTCTTTACTACAAGTTCATTAATTAACTCTGATTCATTGCACAATAATAGAACTAAAATAAACCGTACATTAGTTGGTTCCTCGACATACTGATGTAGAAAACTATCTTGAATTCATTCCATGAACTTGTCCTCCGCACTATTACTGCAAAGTTGGTTTGCTCAGTCTATATGAAACAAAGTCCCCATGATTACTGTATTACTCTTGTTACATGCACCTCTAATTTCCTGATTTATACTGTGCCTGACACTACAACTACTGTTAGGGGGCCTATAGATTACTCCCACCAGTGTTTTCTGGCCCTTGTTGTTACTTAGCTCCACCCAAAGTGATTCTACATCTTAATTTTCCAAGCTATGATCCTTTCTCTCTATTGTCTTTACCCCATCACTGATTATCAGGGCTACCCTCACCTCACCCCCCACTTTTCCATTTTGCCTATCTCTTCTAAAAGTTAAGTATCCTGGAATATTTAGTTCCCAACCTTGGCCATGTCTCTTTAACGGCTATTAGTTCAAACCCATTTATTTTTACCTGTAATAGTAATTAATCTATTTTGTTGTGCACGCTTCACGCATTCAGATATAGTGCCTTTAGCTTTAACTTTTTTCTATTTTTCCCTGATGCCACCTGAGCCAACAATGTTCTATTACCTTTGTTAAGCTCTCTGTCCCTTCCTGACCTACTCTGCTTATTTTACCCAAATCACTACTCTGCTCTATATCCTTGATATTTCTCTTACTTCTTTTGAATTTACCCTTTCTTGGGTCCTCTCACCCTCCTTCATTAGTTTAAAGCCCATCTTCTGCCCTTGCTGCACCAGGTATCAAGCCCTGTTTGTGTATTAGTCCAAGTTAAGTGAGTACATTCTAATCATTTATTTGACCTGACCTTACAAACTCGGGTGAGATCAGTGAGACGATCTCGGTCCCAATAGAGACAGGACTCTATAATCAGCCCTGCTGTTCTATAACCCCATCACACAATGTAGACATCCATAAACAAATGTTGTATAAGCAGGCACAGTGATTTTTTTCAGGGATAAGTCCCCTTTAATGGATCGGGCAATTAATGGCTGAGAAAACTGAGCAAATAATGGAGGATTGCCCTCTATTAGGGAGCGAGCTACTTGGCAGCCAAAATTGTACCTCCCCTTGCCCCCCACCACTCCGATCCATCCCCTCCGCTCCAATCCATGCCTTCCTAGACCATTTACTCCTCTTCCACCCCCCGCTTGAAGATGTTGACTGCTTGATGGGCAACACTCTTCTACCTCAAATCAGTAGCTGCTATTTTTACACTAGTCTTCACAAAGAGGAGCCAGTCATACAATCCTGGTGACACTCCCTGGTTGCCCCATGAGCCTGCATGGCAATGAGCTGACTGTGTATGAGTCAGTGGTAGGGAAATTATTGGAAAAGATTCTGAGGGACAGATTTAGTCTCCACTTGGAGAGGCAAGGATTAATCAGGGATAGTCAGCATGGCTTTGTCAAGGGAAGATCATGTCTGACTAATTTGATTGCATTTTTCGAGGGGGTGACTAGGTGTGTGGATGAGGGTAGTGCACTGGATGTGGTATACATGGATTTCAGTAAGGCTTTTGATAAAGTCCTGCATAGGAGACTGGTCAAGAAGGTAAGAGCCCATGGGATCCAGGGTGACTTGGCACATTGGATCCAAAACTGGCTTAGTGGCAGAAGGCAGAGGGTGATGGTCAAAGGTTGTTTTTGTAACTGGAAGCCTGTGTCCAGTGGGGTGCCACAGGGATCGGTGCTGGGTCCCTTGCTGTTTGTGGTCTACATTAATGATTTGGATGTGAATGTAAAAGGTATGATCAGTATGTTCGCAGATGACACGAAAATTGGTGGGGTGGTAAATAGCGAGGAGGGTAGCCTCAGTCTGCAGGACGATATAGATGGGTTGGTCAGATGGGCGGAACAGTGGCAAATGGAATTCAACCCTGAAAAATGTGAGGTGATGCATTTTGGAGGGACTAACAAGGCAAGGGAATACACAATGAATGGTAAGACCCTCGGAAAGACAGAGGATCAGAGGGACCTTGGTGTGCATGTACATAGATCCCTGAAGGCAGCAGAACAGGTGGATAAGGTGGTTAAAAAGGCATATGGGATACTTGCCTTCATTAGCCGAAGCATAGAATATAAGAGCAGGGAGGTTATGATGGAGCTGTACAAAACGCTGGTTAGGCCACAGCTGGAATACTGTGTGCAGTTCTGGTCACCACACTATGGGAAGGATGTGATTGCTTTGGAGAGGGTGCAGAGGAGATTCACCAGGATGTTACCTGGGCTGGAGCGCTTCAGCTATGAAGAAAGACTGGACAGGCTAGGGTTGTTTTCCTTGGAGCAGAGAAGGCTGAGGAGAGACCTGATTGAGGTGTACAAAATTATGAGGGGCATAGATAAGGGTAGATAGAAAGGAACATTTTTCCCTTAGTAGAGGGGTCAATAACAAGGGGGCATAGATTCAAGATAAGGGGCAGGAGGTTTAGAGGGGATTTGAGGAAGAACTTTTTCACCCAGAGGGTGGTTGGAATCTGGAACTCACTGCCTGAAAGGGTGGTAGAGGTAGGAACCCTCACAACATTCAAGAAGCATTTGGATGAGCACTTGAAATGCCATAGCATACAAGGCTACGGACCAAATGCTGGAAAATGGGATTAGATTAGACAGGGCCTGATGGCCGGCGTGGACGCGATGGGCCGAAGGGCCTCTTTCTGTGCTGTATAACTCTATGGCCTAGAAATTCGGTTGGTTGCGCCAGCGATTAGCACCTAAAGAGACCGAGATTTGGGGTGTTACCCAATTTTCGGACGTGCGCAGTGATCCTAGCGCATCCGGCCATATTGAGTAGCCTGTTCACGCCGGCGCTAAGTCTTTGCGCCCGCTCGTGGGCGCAGCCAGATCATGACGTCATTTCATTGTGCAACGCCTTTTTGGCGTCCCGTACCGGAAATTGAGTGGCGCCCCCCTCCGTTTCGCCTGGCGCGATTAGTGACAGTTGGATGGAACGTTACCAGGTCCATTTTGTACTCGGGGGGCACTCTTTAAAGGGGACAGCACTACTAAAAAACTGGCAGCCATTTGGCCTGGCCATTCTGCTCGCTGCTGGAGAGAGTTGCAGACCTTCAGTGGCAAAGACTTGTTGTTATTGAGCCAGAGGAGCCTTGGGACCTTCAGCCCTGTTCAGAGCAGTTGGATCCAGAAAGCTGACTGCGTCTTATTCGTCGGACAGAATAATGGGAGCTGCTTTGGAGGGGCACGTTATCCTTGCTGAACAGCTGGCAGGGGCACAGAGACGGAGGGAGAGAGGGCCAGGATTGGCCAGAAGGAGGAGGGCCAATGGACATCGCCAAATCCGACCATACGCTGCCAGGGTTTTCAGGCAACAGGTCTCCTACCTTACCGTGGCGGAGGAGCAGTGTCTGCGACGCCTGAGATTTAGTAAGGATGTTGTCTCTGAGCTGTGCCACCTGCTTGCTGGGGATCTGCAGCCGCGGATACGGCGCAGGACCTCTCTGTCGGTGGCCGTGAAAGTGACTGTTGCGCTCAACTTTTACGCCAGCGGATTGTTTCAGGCAGCAGCTGGGGACATTTCTAATATCTCTCAATTTGCGGTGCATTGCTGCATCCGGCAAGTTACAGCTGCCCTCTACAAAAGGAGGCGCGATTTCATCACCTTCCCTCTGACCCTGGAGAAGCAGGGGGAGCATGCACAGGGCTTCGCGGCTATTGCGGACTTCCCCATGGTGCAGGGGGCCATTGATTGTGCACACGTGGCTTTGCGGGCGCCATTGCAGAATCCGGAGGAGTACCATAACCGAAAGGGCTTTCACTCCCTTAATGTGCAGCTGGTCTGTGATCACCGGCAGATGATCATGGCGGTGAACGCACAATTCTGTGGCAGCAGCCATGACGCCTTCATCCTGCGGCAGACCTCAGTGGCTGACCTTTTTGAGGCCCCGGATCACCCACGAGGCTGACTTCTGGGCAACAAGGGCTATCCTCTCTGCCCATGGCTCATGACCCCGCTCCGTTTGCCCACCACCCCGGCAGAAGAGCTTTACAACAGCAGCCATCAGGTCACCAGAAACATTGTGGAGCACACAATTGGTGTGCTGAAGCAGCGTTTCCGCTGTCTAGATCATTCGAGGGGCGCCCAACAGTACTCGCCGGAGCATGTGGCGCGCATCGTTGTTGTCTGCTGCATGCTCCATAACCTGGCCATTCAACGCACCCAGCCAATGCCAGCTGACCCTCAAGGTCCAGCAGAGTAGGCGGACGAGGAGGTGGAGGAGGAGGAGGAGCATGCGGGCAAGGAGGATCAGGAGGAGGAGGAGGAGGAGGAAGATGGGAGGGCTCCAGAAACTGGAAAGGCCGTTCGTCAGAGGCTCATAAGGACTCGGTTCTAGGTCCCTCGGACGGAATGGTGGCTGTGAATCGAACAGCGCCCTCCGGTTTGCTGTAAGCCTATGAAGGCATCGATGATTGTAAATAGTGTACAGCTCGATTGTAAATAAAAAGTTTTCTTTATTTTCACACAAGTGCTTCCTTCCAGCATGACAACGTAATGACAACAGAAATCATAACTAACAAACTAACAGATAACTGTGTGGCAACCCAGCGAAACTAACCAAACCATAACAAACAAACACAACAGGTGTGGACTGCCTTAAAACCGGAAAAAAAGACGTCTTAGCACCTCCCTCTACTGGTGACCCCTTGATGGAGACCGACTCCTCTTACGAGGTCGGCCCCTTCCCTCCCTGCAGCTCCTCCGTAATTGTACCCCAGTGGCTGGGTCAAGGCTGGGGAACGCCTGCTGAGTGTCTGGAGGCGCTGAAACCCCTGAGGGACGGCCTGGCCAACCTCTGGGCTTGGAGGCCCCGCAAGCAAGCTGCTCCAACTGGGCATGTCTGCTAGCAGTGTGCCACGCAGGTGGTGGCAGCTGCTCTGCTGACGTGCCAGAGTTGGCATCAGGACTGGTCACATGCAGAGAGAGGACACCTGCACCGTGGTCGGCCGACACACTGGCACTCTGACGGTGATGCACCGGATCACCCGCCACTATCGACTGCTCCACAGATTCATGGCCTGCTGTGGTGCTGCAAGGGCCTGGGGTGACCCTGCCTGATGCAGCTACGGGGCAGCAGTGAGTGTTCGCGTGGCCTCAATCTGCGTGCGGACGAGGCCAGCAAGTGACTGCGTGGCAGCAGTGAGGACCTGCGTGGCAGGTGCCAGTGCTTCAGAGAAGCCATGAACAGTCCTTTCCACTGCTTCGGACAAGGCCGGAACAGTCCTTTCCACTGCTTCGGGCAAGGCCGGAACAGTCCTTTCCATTGCTTCGGACAAGCCCTGGACAGACCTTTCCACTGCTTTGGACAAGCCCTGGACAGACCTTTCCATTGCTGCCCCGAAGCCCTGGACAGACCTTTCCATTGCTGCCCTGAAGCCCTGGACAGTTCTTTCCATTGCTGCCCCGAAGCCCTGGACAGTCCTTTCCATTGCTGCCCCAAAGTCCACCACACTCTTTGCCAGAGTGTCGATGGACTCAGGCATCCTCCCCACTCCAGCCATAAGCTCACTGTGCCTGAGCCGGGCCTGGGAGCTCATTTCCGCAAGTCTACGCACCTCCTCTGCACTCTGTGCAGCAGTCATGGTGGCCTGCCTCGCCCTCCGGGGAGACGGCCCCCGAGCGTCCCTACCCCCCGCGCGTTGCTGCAGGCCGCTGGTCCCTGCAACTGACTCCTTATCAGAGCCCCCCCCGTCCCCTCAAGGGAACTACTATCCCCAGTCTCCACGTGCGGTGGCTCCCCTGAGGCTGGCACAGATGGTCCATGTAGTGTATATACCTTTAAGACAGAACTACTTTTACAGCTCCTGTATACTGTAGTACTGGCAGTGACCACACCTGTATATAAGCCTTGCGCATGCCTCTGTACCCCCAGTCTTGAGACTACCCTCCTCCAGTAAATACCTGTTTATTGTTAAGTTACAGCATCCGTGTGGTTATTGAAAAACATCACACTCGCAGAATCACGGATCTAACAGTGGCGACGAGTGTCGATTCGAATCTACGTGCAACTCTGCATTTCCCTTCGAGGATTCGCTCCGGGAGGGCGGTGTAAGAAAGTCGAGGCCAGGAACACGGGCGTCGACCACGAGCAGCCGCCCAGTCGTCGGGCAGAGAGTGAACATCGCAGGGGAGGCTGTGGAGAGCCGGGCTTGGTTCCCCAGACACAACGATCAGCAAGAGACTGACGACAGGTCCAGCGCAGACCCTTCCCGGACAGCGGCGGCTGGAGCCGACCGACGGCGGAGAGAGAGCCGAGCAGCATCGACGGGGTAAGAGAGAGGGTGAAGCGCACAGGGCGCAGCCAGGGGTTGAAAACCGAGCGGCGTCGAGAGAAAAAAAAAACAACACGGAGAGAGAGAGGGTAAAGCAACTGCCGGGTTCGGGACCGAGCGGCTTTGAGGAAAAAAAAAAGAATGCGCAGAGCACAGCCAGGGCTCAAGAGCTGAACAGTGTACGCGGGGAGAAGAAGGGAGAGCGCGGGAGGCACCATTGAGCGGCGGAGAAGAGGGAAGAGCGTGGGAGATGCCATTTTTAGAAGCCGCAGCGGAGAAGAAGGGCGAGCGCGGGAAGGAAGGAAAGCACGGGAGACGCCATTTTGTGCCAGCGGAGAAGAAGGGGAAGCGCGGGAGACGCCATTTTTGACAGTTAAATCACACCCAGGGATGCCGAAGAGTGGCAGTATCTCTACGTTTGACAATGAAGTCGAAGATTGGGCGACATATGTGGAACGTATTGAGGTGTAATGCAGGGTGAATGAAGTGCCAGATGCTAGGAAAGCACTGGTTTTGTTAAATTCCATGGGTGCAAAAAACTTATGGGTTACTGCGAAATCTAATAACCCCAGAGAAGCCGGTGAACAAGAATTTCGAAAGCATAGTAGAAATCCTACAGGACCACTTAAACCCCACACCGCTGCTGATAGCAGAACGATTTAAGTTCCATAAAAGGAACCAACACAAAGACGAAAGCAATGCTGAGTATCTAACGGAACTGTGCAAGCTATCGAAACACTGCCAGTTTGGAGCGGGACTAGCAGATACGTTAAGGGACAAGTTTGTGTGTGGGCTACAAAGTGAAGGAACCCAGAAACGGCTTCTATCAGAAAAGGATCTTACACTGGACAAGGCTTTCAGTATAGCAGTATCACACGAAGCAGCCGCAAGGGCGCTGCAGAGATACAACGGAGACCGCAAGAATATGGCACCAATGAAATGTCCTATGGAACAGGGAAGTGCTATCGCTGCGGCAGAACAACACATGACCAGAAGGATTGTTGGTTCAAGACCAAGTGTGCAAGCAGTGTGGAAAAGCAGGACACATAGCAAGAGTCTGCAGGTCTGGGAAGAAAACCAACAGTAAGAAATCTCCACAGGAGAAGTACAAAAAGGTACACCAGGTGATGGACAGTAGTCCAGACGAACAGAAAAGTGACACAGACACCGGAAGCAAGGAGCTGGGTTGTCTGAAACTACATAAGGTAACGAAAATGGAGGATCACCAGACTAACTGGGTTACACTCAAGATAGATGGAGTCCAAGTGAAAATGGAATTGGACACAGGATCAGCCCTAACAGTTATAAACCAAAGGGACAACAAGCGGCTATTTTCAGATATACCCTTGAAAGCTACAGAGATTGTCTTGAAGACGTACACGGGGCAAAAAGTCTACCCCAAAGGAAAAATAACATAAGAACATAAGAAATAGGAGCAGGAGTAGGCCAATCGGCCCCTCGAGCCTGCTCGGCCATTCAATAAGATCATGGCTGATCTGATCCTAACCGCCAATCTACTATCACTGAACCATCTCCTGAATCTAACAGAATTAGACACATGAAATAGGAGCAGGATCAGGCTACATGGCCCCTGGGCCCGCTCCGCTACCCACTGGGCCATGACCGATCCGAACCTAGACTCATGTCCAAATTCCTGCCCGTTCCCCATAACCCTTTATTCCCTTTACTTCTAGGAAACTGTCTATTTCTGTTTTAAATTTATGTAATGATGTAGCTTCTACAGCTTTTTGGGGCAGCATATTCCATGGACCTACCACCCTCTGAGTGAAGTAGTTCCTCCTCATCTCAGTTTTGAAAGAGCAGCCCCTTATTCTAAGACTATGCCCCCTAGGTCTAGTTTCACCCATCATCGGGAACATCCTCCCCGCATCCACCCGATCCAACCCCTTCACAATCTTATATGTTTCAATAAGATCGCCTCTCATTCTTCTGAACTCCAATGAGTAGAGTCCCAATCTACTCAACCTCTCCTCATATGTCCATCCCCTCATCCCCGGGATTAACCGGGTAAACCTTCTTTGTACTGACTCGAGAGCAAGTATGTCTTTTCTTAAGTATGGACACCAAAACTGTATGCAGTATTCCAGGTGCGGTCTCACCAATACCTTGTCCAACTGAAGCAATACCTCCCTATTTTAATATTCTATCCCCCTAGCAATGAAAGCCAACATTCCATTGGCCTTCTTAATCACTTGCTGCACCTGCATACTAACCTTTTGAGTTTTGTGCACCAGGACCCCCAGATCCCTTTGTACTTCAGTACTTTCCAGTTTCTTGCCATTAAGATAATAACTTGCTCTACGATTTTTCCTGCCAAAGTGCATAACCTCACACTTTCCAGTATTGCATTCCAGCTGCCAAATCTCTGCCCACTTAGTTAGCCTGTCTATGTCCCTTTGCAGGTTTTTTATGTCCACTTAACTCACTACTTTCCCTCCCATCTTAGTATCATCTGCAAACTTTGATATGTTACACTCGTTCTCCTCCTCCAAATCATTAATATAGATTGTAAAGAGTTGGGGACCCAGCACTGACCCCTGTGGAACACCACTAGTAACTGATTGCCAGTCCGAGAATGAACCATTTATCCCAACTCTCTGCTTTCTGTTAGATAGCCAATCCTCTATCCATGCCAGAATATTACCCCCAATCCCGTGATTTTTTATCTTAAGCAATAATCTTTTGTGTGGCACCTTGTCAAATGCCTTTTGGAAAAATAAGGGTGAAAGTGATATATAAAGTCCAGGAAATACCTAAAATGGATATATATGTATTGCCAGATGGAGGACCACCACTGCTAGGATGTGAATGGATCCGGAAGATACAATTAGATTGGCATTCCATACAGGCACTGAAGGTTGAGGCCAAAAAGGATGACGACGTCACACCTGGACGACTGTCAAAAATGCTAACTGACGCAAAAGAAGTGTTCCAGGAGGGACTCGGAACACTAAAAGGCATAACAGCAATGATTAAAATAGAGGAAAATGCAAGGCCAAAGTTTCTGAAGGCCAGACCAGTGCCTTATGCGATCAGACCAGCTGTCGAAGCAGAGCTGGAAGGGTTGGAACGTTCAGGAGTACTGTCCAATGTGGACTGGAGTGAGTGGGCTACACCCATCGTTCCTGTAATGAAGAGGTCGTTGAGTAATACGCCTGGGGAACCAAAGAAGGTCCGCATCTGTGGGGATTTTAAGGTGACAGTGAACCCAGTCCTTCACACGGTACAATATCCGCTTCCAGGAATTGAGGATATTTTCGGCTCGCTATCTGGAGGTAAACGCTTCACCTAAATTGATCTAGCCCAGGCGTACTTGCAAATGGAGGTAGAAGAAGCTTCGAAACAATACCTTACGATTAACACTCACAAAGGTCTCTATCAATACAACCGGCTGGTGTTCGGGGTAGCCTTGGCTCCGGCTATCTGGCAAAGGGCAATGGATCAAGTCCTGCAAGGGATTCCAGGGACCCAGTGTTATTTGGACGACATCCTGGTCACGGGCGAAAATGACAGTGATCACCTCGCCAACTTGGAGAAGGTGCTCACCAGATTTAATGAGTATGGGCTACGAGCTAATCGCCACAAGTGCGAGTTTTTCCAGAAACAGATCTTGTATTGTGGCCACGTCATCGATGAAGAGGGGTTACATAAGTCCCCTGAAAAGATTGAGGCAGTAGTCAAGGCTCCAGCACTGGAAAATTTGTCACAACTGAGGTCGTTCCTCGGGCTGGTAAACTATTACCATAAGTTCTTACCAAATTTGTCCACGGTATTACACCCACTGAACACCCTACTGCAAACAGGGGTACCATGGAAGTGGAATGACAAATGTAGACGAGCTTTCCAGAAGTGTAAAGAATTGATCGTATCAAAAGTGGTGTTGGCACATTTCAACCCAGCACTACCAATTCGCTTGGCATGTGATGCATCACCCTATGGTATTGGAGCGGTTCTGTCGCACAAATTTCCAGACAGGTTGGAGAGGCCAGTAGCTTTTGCATCTCGGTCACTAACCTCAGCCGAGTGCAACTACGCCCAGATTGACAGGGAGGCCCTCAGCCTAGTATGGGGAGTAAAAAAATTCAACCGCTATCTGCATGAGCAGAAGTTCACCTTGCTGACTGACCACCAACCACTTGTCTCCATCTTTAATCCTAAGAAGGGCGTTCCAGTGATGACTGCACAACGGTTACAAAGATGATCCCTGTTTCTAGGGGCGAATCAATATGAAATAGAATATAAAGGCTCGAAACAGCATGGGAACGCTGATGGGCTATCGCGCCTGCCACTGCCTACTGTGGAGGAAGCACCAGCAGGGGACCCTATCGAGATATTTTATTCGTCAATAATTGAACGATTGCCAGTAACGAACGCGGATATAGAGAAGGAGACCCACAATGATCTGACGCTGTCTAGGGTATATGATTTGACAGTGAGGGGATGGCCAAAACATGGCGACTCACTGTTGCCAGCATTCTCATCCAGAAGAGAACAGCTGTCAGTATGCCAGGGGACAGTGATGTGTGGATCCAGAGTGGTGATTCCACCCAAGTTAAGGGAGAGAGTGCTAAATGAGCTACATGAAGGTCATCTGGGGGGTGTGAAAATGAAAAGCCTTGCTAGGGCTTATGTGTGGTGGCCGGGAATCGATCAACAAATTGAAGATCTAACCAAGAGCTGCTCAGGATGCCAGAAGGTCCAAAATGCACCACCACATGCCCCTCTACACCCATGGGAGTGGCCCTCCTCTCCATGGCAATGGGTGCATATTGATTTCGCTGGTCCATTCATGGACTCAATGTTCTTATTAGCAGTGGATGCTCATTCGAAGTGGCCTGAGGTGATAAAAATGTCCTCAACCACTACAGAGAAAACGATTGCAGTCCTAAAGACCATATTTGCCAGAAACGGCTTGCCAGAGCAGATTTGCTCTGATAATGGACCACAGTTTGTGTCCGAAGAGTTTCGAAAATTTATGAGAAGGAATGGGGTAAGGCATTACACATCCGCCCCGTATCATCCAGCCACAAATGGATTTTCTGAGTGGCTCGTACAAACCTTTAAGAAGGCGATAAAGGCCATGTGCGACGATGAAATTCCACTACAGCATAAGGTGGACAATTTCTTATTAGCCTACCGAAACGTGACACATGCAGTTACCAACCAGGCCACGGCCATGATGTTCTTTAACCGAATGTTGAGATCTCGTCTGGATTTGCTCAGACCAAATGTGCGAAGAAACGTTGAGGACAAACAATTCCAGCACATCAATGAGAAGCCGACAAGGAGCTTCAATGTAGGACAACCAGTCTTGGCCCGTGACTACCGAACAGAGAAATGGCAACCCGGAACGATATGCACAAGGCAGGGGCCATTAATGTACACAGTGGATGTCGGGGAGAACATTGTGAGACGCCACGTCGATCAGATCTTAGCGTCACAGGTACGAGTCAACCCCATGTCTCGAGTACCTGGGGATGAACCCGACATACCGGTAGCATCTACCTCAGAACCAGTAGCAGTGGAAACCGATGAACTACCCGATGAAAAGGGGCCAGAATTGCCTCTGCACCAAGAATGAGAACCTCAGGAAAGGCGCTATCCCGAAAGGGTCAGGAAGCCGCCCCAAAGACTGAATCTATAAATGGACTATTGTTGTTTAATGTACATGTTAAAGTGTTAATTGTTATTTGAATATTAGGGGTACTACTAATCTAAAAGGGGAGGAATTGTAGTGTATGTACCTTTAAGACAGAACTACTTTTACAGCTCCTGTATACTGTAGTACCGGCAGTGACCACACCTGTATATAAGCCTTGCGCATGCCTCTGTACCCCCAGTCTTGAGTCTACCCTCCTCCAGTAAATACCTGTTTATTGTTAAGTTACAGCATCCGTGTGGTTATTGAAAAACATCATACTCTCAGAATCACGGATCTAACAGTCCGGCTTCCTGCTGGCCGTCGCCTCCGGAGGCACTTGCACTGGCAGCTTGAGGGGTCAGATCCCGAGCTGGTGATGCAGCATCTGAAAGCAGGGAGGTTGAAGAGTGGCTTTAGCAAAAAGACAGTTTGGCAGCAAGGGATGCAACAGTGCGGCAATGCTATGACATGGGTCCACATTGAGAAAGCATGCTGGCGGGGGAAACAACTGAAAGGTGAAAGCAGTAATAGTTGAGAAACTTACCATCGCTGTGGACAATGGGGTCGGCAGCTGCAGTGGTGACAGGACCATTCAGACGTCCTCCCACAATCTGGTGGACTCTCTCCTCGAGATCCGTCAGAGGCTCCACTTGAGGACGGCTTCCTCCGGTGTGAAGCTGCTCCTTTCGATTCCGCGCCAGCTTGGCCTGCAGGGCAAAGGACGGGAAGTGATGTTACATGATGCCCTGAGTTATCATCTCATGCTCCCCATGGTGGAAGAGCCCTTACATGATGCCCTGAGTGATGTTCTCATACCCCCCATGGTGGAAGAGCCCTTACATGATGCCCTGAGTCAAATGTGGATGTGTGTGACCAGAAAGGGCCATGGGTGCTTGCTGACAGATGGCCATTGTGGTATCGCGCACCCTGTAGCCATAAAGTCAGGTGCTCATGGAGGGATGCATAAATTTACATTAACTCCACTCACCCTGACGACCCGAGTGAGGTCGTTGAATTTCTTTCGGCACTGGACAGGGCTCCTGGTCACCATGCTGTTGGAGTTGACCCTCAGAGAAACATCCCTCCAAGCTCGTTGGTAGTCTTTATGATTAGGCCTCCTGCCATTGTCTGGGTATAGGACATCTCGCCGGCGCTCCACTGTGGACACCAATTCCTCCAGAGAGTCAGTGCTGAAGCACTCTGCTCTCTGCCTCACCCTCTCTATAGGATCCAAGTTTGTAGCACCAGAGAAGGGCCTGAGCCGATTTGCAGGCCTACAAGGCGCAGAGTGTGGATGCTGGAGCTGCCTGACCCACCCCTTTAAGAGCTGGCCGGCGCCGGGAAGTCTCATGGTCATCGGTGATTGAGAGCACCTGCGCTGCGCCCAACCGCCCTGATATTGAGTAGCGCCGGCATGTTAGTGCCTTAGGTGCCCCGTGTAACGCCTGATTTCGCGCCTCAATCACCTTTGGGGCGCTGCAACCCAATATCGCACGAGGTGTCGATAAGTTGCGCCTGGCTATAAAATTTGCGTTCCGCCAATTCTAACGCCCCAAGCGGGGCTATACCCAATTTCTAGGCCTATGACTCTATAATGCAAAACTCAGCTCAAATATTCTACTGATGCTCCCAGCACACAACATAATCACTGGGACATTACATCAGTCTGGATAAGGCCATTGGAAGCTGAAATAATGGGCCAAATAATGGAGGGTGGCCCTCTTTTAGGGAGAGGGCCGCCCATTGGCAAAAATTGTACACCTCCCCCACCTGCTTCTCGCATTCCCTGAAGTGCACTTTCCAAGCTCCGCGACTGCTCAGGCTTTCCTGTCTCAGTATGGTTAATTAGTATAATATGGGGGTGGGGGGTTGGTGCTTAATGAGTCTTGTGCACAGTTTATACACAAGCTCTAAATGCTGGCTCGTTACATTGTGATGTGACTGGTGCCTCAGGTGTATTGTAGGCATTGACTCTCTTAATAATGTGGGAAACCAGTGCCCGCTGCATCATCGGCAGGAGTAGTGACAGGAGTATTGGCAGGAGTATTCAATCACAGTGGCAGCTGTATATCAATCAGGATTGGAAAACCTGTGCTGGTTTCCCCCTTCCCTAGTCCAGAGGCACAGGCTATTTGTAGTGCTCCTATCTCTCTTCTAGCTGCAATAATCTAACTTGGCATAGACTGAAGATGAAAGCTGGGATCTCCTTGGTCTAATTAGCTCAATACACAAGATAAACTCGATGAGTCATTGGGGGCAGCCTACATTGGGGTCAGCTGTGACTCAGTTGGTAGCACACTCAAGTCAAAAGGTCATGGGTTCAAGACCCACTCTTGAGCACAAATATCTAGGCTGACCCTTCAGTGCAGTACTGAAGGAGTGCTGCACTGTCGGAGGTGCCATCTTTCAGATGAGACGTTAAACCGAGGCCCCAGTCTGCTCTCTCAGGTGGAGGTAAAAGATCTCATGGCACTATTTGGAATAAGCGTAGGGTAGTTATCCCTGGTGTCCTGGCCAATATTTATCCCTCAATCAACATCACTAAAAACAAATTATCTGGCCAATTATCTAATTTCTCTTTGTGGGGCCTTGCTGTGTGCAGATTGGCTGCCGCATTTCCCAACATTACAACAGTGACTACACTTCAAAAAGTACTTCATTGGCTGTAAATCTCCTTCAACTAATTCATCTGTTTTTATGCTAATCATAATCACTTGTTTACATGTTTTATACAATACTGTAGTATAATTATGTCATGCAAATGTTGTAAAACTAGAGCAACTAATTTTTCCATTGTCAATGTTCTAGTAACATTACTAGTGTCTCCAATTTGTATATGTAAATTGTGCCTAATTATCATACATTTGAAATATTATCCATGATAGCATTTTTAATTAACCCTTCAAATTTCTTTATGACAAACCTCGCATTTATTGAGTTAAAGAAAATCTTTTTTATCCCTAATTTAATTTGAATGCTTAGTAACACAAATTAGCATAACACATTAATATACTTTGCCTGGCAGCATGAGAAATATCCCCTAAAAATACAGGATTTGTATTTGTTGCAGTACAGAAGAAAGCCTACTGTGTAATTAGCAATTAATATATGTAAATGCATGCCAATTTACATAATTTGTTACAATAATATCCACAATGTAACGATTACACGCTCTAGCTTTTGGAATAAATTTTATGCTGAGTTTTTAGTATATTTTCTAATTAGATGAATTTGTGTATGTAAATTGGAGTTAATGAGCCAAATTTATTAATGTTTTAGGTCACAGGTGGTTTGTAAAAATCTTTGTAACGGTTTGTAAAATCCTTTAAACGACACTAAAATTGCTCCAACATGACATAAAACTCGATGTTGTTGTATTGTTCAACTTTGATCAGCTGCATTCTACAGATCTCCATGGTAACAGCACAATAAGGTTTCCCTAGAGCAATTCATCCTGTAGAACATATAGAAGTTACATGTCCCAAAACCAGAGGCCTTAAATATAATATAATCACTTATAAATCCGATAGGGAATTCAGGAGAAACTTCTTTAGTCAAAGAGTTATAAGAATGTGGAACTCGCTACTACAAGGAGTAGTTGAGGCAAATAGCAAAGATGCACTTAAGGAGAAGCTAGATAAGTACATGAGGGAAAAAGGAGTGGAAGAATATGCTGATAGGGTGAGATGAAGAAGGGTGAGAGGAGACTTTTGTGGAGCATAAACACCGGTATAGACCAATTGGGCTGAATGGCCTATTTCTGTGCTCTACACTCGATGTAATTTTATGACCTTCCTGTTCAACCAACTGCTTTTTAAAGAAATTATTCAACATAGCAATAACTATCTGCCTGCTGAATTTTTCTCTGCCATTTTTCTTTCCTGCTATCCTGAAGGAGACTTTGTGATTGGTACAGGTGCACAGGTATATGGTTAACCACCTAAGTGACCATTATTTACCTGACAGCCTTAATGGTTGTTGACAGGCTATTTGATGGAAGACTGGAAGCACAGTCAGCCCAATCTTGTCCTTATCCAACATCTGCTCACACCCTCTTCCAGGATGCAATCACTGTATAACGATTGGGAGCAAGAACCATGACCAATCCCCTCCTCTTCCTGAATAACAACAGAAAACGCTGGAAAAACTCAGCAGGTCAGGGCAGCATCCGTGGAGAGAGACACAGAGTTAACGTTTCAGGTCGATGACCCGGAGAACTAGAAAAAAGCAGGAAAGGGAATAGATTTTAAAGCAAGTTGGGGGCTGGGAAAAGGGGGAGGGGATGAAAGAACAAAAGGGAAGGTTAGTGATAGTGTGAATGGCGCTGGAAGAATGATGGACAGCTGCCATGTGGGAGGGAAGAAAAAAGACCAGACGAAAGTGTGGATTAAAAATAAAAATTATTATATAATATATATGTGATAGGGGCCGAGGTTATGATATGAAATTGTTGAACTCTATGTTGAGTCCAGAGGGCTGTAGAGTGCCTAATCGAAAGATGAGGTGCTGTTCCTCGAGCTTACGCTGAGCTTCCATGGAACAATGCAAGAGGCCGAGGACAGTGAGGTTTGAGTGGGAGTGAAGTGGAGAATTAAAGTGACAGGGCACCGGGAGCTCGGGGTCTCCCATACGGACTGAACGGAGGTGTTCCGCAAAGCGGTCACCCAATCTGCAGTTGGTCTACCCAATGTAGAGGAGGCCACATCGTGAGCAGCGAATACAGTATACTAAATTGCAGGAAGTACAAGTAAATCGCTGTTTCACCTGGAAGGGGTGTTTGGGGCCCTGGACAGTGGGAAGGGGGGAGGTATAAGGGCATGTTTTGCATCTCCTGCGCTTGTACAGGAAGGTGCCAGGCGAAGGGGAAGGGGTGCTGGAGGTGATAGAGGAGTGGACTAGGGTGTCGGGGAGGGAGTGGTCCCTACAGAATGCTGAAAGGGGAGGTGAGGGGAAGATGCGTTTGGTGGTGGGATCACGCTGGCGGTGGCGGAAATGGTGGAGGATGATCTGTTGAATGTGAAGGCTGGTGGGGTGAAAGTTGAGGACAAGGGGAACTCTATCATGGTTCCGGGAGGGAGGAGCAAGGGTGAGGGCAGAAGTCCGGGAGATAGAACGGACACGGTCGAGGGCCGTGTCAACCACAGTAGAGGGGAATCCTCGGTTGAGGAAAAAGGAAGACATGTCGGAAGCACTGGTATGGAAGGTGGCATTGTCAGAGCAGATACGGCGGAGACGGAGAAACTGGGAGAATGGAATAGAGTCCTTACAGGAGGCGGGTGTGTTTGTCAATAACCTATCCCCAGAGATGGAGACGGAGAAGTCGAGGAAGGGAAGGGAAGAGTCGGAGATGGACCATGTGAAGGTGAGGGAAGGGTGGAAATTGGAAGCAAAGTGAATTAAATTTTCCAGTTCAGGGCGAGAGCAGGAAACAGCACTGATACAGTCATCAACGTACCAGAAAAAGAGGTGAGGGAGGGGACCTGAGTAGGACTGGAACAAAGAGTGTTCCACATATCCCACGAAAAGGCAGACATAGCTAGGACCCATGCGGGTACCCATAGCAACACCTTTGATTTGGAGGAAATGAGTGGAGTCAAAGGAGAAGTTGTTCAATGTGAGAACAAGTTCAGCCAGGCGGAGGAGGGTGGTGGTGGATGGGGACTAGTTGGGCCTCTGTTCAAGGAAGAAGCAGAGCGCCCTCAGGCCATCCGGGTGGGGGATGGAGGTGTAGAGGGATTGTACGTCCATGGTGAAAAGCAAGCGGTTGGGACCGGGAAACTGGAAACTGTTAAAGTGGCGGAGGGTGTCCGAAGAGTTGTGGATGTTGGTGGGAAGAGACTGGACAAGGGGAGAAAAAAGTGTCAAGATAGGAAGAGATAAGTTCCGTGGGGCAAGAACAGGCTGAAATGATGGGTCTACCAGGACAGTCCTGTTTGTGGATCTTGGGAAGGAGGTAGAAATGGGCTGTGCGGGGTTGTGGAAACTATGAGGTTGGCGGCCGTGGGTGAAAGATTTCCAGAGGAGATGAGGTCAGTGACAGTCTCTTCCCTCCTCTTCCTAATCTGGAGGGACTGACACTGATTGTAATGTCGCTGTTATTACTCTGACAGAGACTGGCTAAATCAGCACAGATAGGGGATTGAAGCTGAACCTTCTTTGCCTATAGGGCTTAGCTATTCACTGGATAAACTTGCTGACTCATCCAGAAAACACATTAACTGATGGCATTTTATTCCACACATCTAGTATTCTTTAAATTTACTTAAGTCTTGGTTGAGGCTTGTTACTTTTGTTTTGATATCCTTTAGTTCTGCGATCACAGTTGAAGTTAAGTGTCCTGTTTGCATGTACAATGCATTTACCTTTTAAGCTTTTCTATCCTCAGTCGTATCTTTTCTTATTTCTGGGAACTTTAGTGTTAAGGCAAGAAATCATGCTTGTTGCTCTTCTTTAGACTCTCAATGAATGCATGTCTCTTTTAAGATGGTATTTCCCCAGTTCTATGTGAAATTCCAGATCTAGCATTAGAAATGATTTCTGCAGGAATAAAATAACCTTTTTCAACAGATGCCGTCAAGATACATTGCCGGATGGGATTAGCCACAGCAGTAAAAGCCTCACATTCAATGCATTCTGTCAACAACTGAGAATCCTCTTCCATATTCCAAATGGTCACCCATCCAATGTGTACACATTTCATGCCTTCTGTTGCAATGTGCATAACCTTCCATGTACCTACATCAAAATTCAGCTGCAATTCTGTCTGCATCATTTTCCCAGTACAAGGTGGGAATATTTTTTAAAGGAGTGAGACATGAACCTGAAATGATTGGCCCATTCACATAATAACGTAGACAAAGAAAATGCTGGAAATACTCAGCAAGTCAGGCAGCATCTGTGGAGAGAGAAACAGAGTTAACGTTTCAGGTCTGTGACCTTTCGTCAGAACTGGAAAAAGTTAGAGATGTAACAAGTTTTAAGCAAGAACAGAGGCACGGAAAGGGAGGAGGGGAGGAAAGGACAAAAAAAGACTTGTGATAGGATGGAAGGCAGGAGGGATTAAATGACAAAGGGATGATGGTGCAAGATGAAAGGAGATGATAATGGGACAAGTAAAGAAACAAAAGATGGGTCTAGAGGATGTGTAAATGGGAATAGCAGAATCATCAACAGCTGTCGTCCGAGAAAATGGGGGCAGAGGTTGTGATCTGAAATTGTTGAACTCAATGTTGAGTCCGGAAGGCTGTAAAGTGCCTAATCAAAAGATGAGGTGCTGTTCCTCGAGCTTCCGTTGAGCTTCATTGGAACAGTGTAAGAGGCCGAGGTCAGAGTGGGAGTGGAGCCGAGAATTAAAATGACAGGCGACCGGAAGCTTGGGGTCACGCTTGCGGACTGAACAGAAGTGTTCCACTGCGTTCCAATCTGCGTTTGGTCTCCCCAATGTAGAGGAGACCGTATCATGAGCAGCGAATACAGTATACTAAATTGAAAGAAGTACAAGTAAATGTTTCACCTGGAAGGAGTGTTTGGGGCCCTGGACAGTGGGAAGGGAGGAGGTATTTTGCTTTTGTTTTAGCATAATAAATGTAGTGGGGGAAATGTTTGAGATATCATACAGAACTATCGGTATTTATCTAAGGACTACAATATCCATTAGCAGTAGTCAGCAAGAATTTAGATGCAATAGGTCATGCCTCACTTATCTGAAGGAATTCTTTGAGGAGATAACTACATTAGTGAATTAAGATTCATTTATAATTGTTAAATATTGGTATTCGTGCCAGTCCTCAAATCTAGTTTGAAGTCAACACTATTCTGTGTGCCCAAATAGTACTGGAAGCAATCCAAGTACCATTACCTAGACATCAGTTGCTTTAGACTTTCATCCTTTTGTTTTATTCCTATAATCCATGATCCAAATTTTTCCTTGCATACATCTACAAATCTCTCCATACCATCATCATTCTCTATCTCTAAACTGCCCAGCCTTACATCCCATCCTATCCCATCCCATCTGACTCCAGCCTCCGGTGCATCCACCCTCCTCCCACTGTTCCACCTGTAGTGTCCGCGTATAAATAACACACGGACTGCAGGAGAACGGTAATAACAGGTTTTTACTGAACAGAGGGTATGCTGGAACTAACTGTACAAATTACTACACGGTGTTATATACAGGTGTGGTCACTACTGGTACTGCAGTATACAGGGGCTGTAAAAGATAGTTCCTCTCTTAAAGGTACATACATTACAATTCCTCCCCTTTTAGATAAACAGTACATAACATTCATTTAGCAATTAAATAATAACTAATTACAATTACAATTTTCTTTGTACTATATACATCAGCTGAAAGTAATCATTTATAAATTCAGTCTTTGAGGAGGCTTCCTGATCCTGTCTAGATAGCGCCTTTCTCGAGTATCCTGTTCTTGCGGCGGAGTCGATTCTGGCTCATTGTCATTGGTTGGTTCGCCAGCTTCCAATACCACTGATTCTGAGGTAGACGCAATCTGTACTTCGGGTTCATCACCAGGTGCGTATGATCGTGGCATGGGTTTGACTTGTTCCTGTGACTCTAGAATCTGGTCAGCATGGCGTCTCACGATGCTCTCTCCAATGTCCACTGTGTACATTAGTGGTCCCTGCTGTGTGCATATCGTTCCTGGCTGCCATTTTTCTGTTCGGCAGTTGTGGGCCAAGACTGGTTGCCCTATCTTGAAGCTCCTGGTTGGCTTCTCATTGATGTGCTGGAATTGCTTATTGTCAACAACTCGTCTTATGTTTGGTTTGAGCAAATCCAGGCGACATCTTAACCTTCGGTTAAAGAACATTATGGCTGGAGCTTGGTTGGTGACTGCATGTGTCGCATGCAAGCAAGAAATTATCCACCTTGTGTTGCAGTGGTATGTTGTCGTTATACATCACCTTTATTGCTTTTTTAAAGGTTTGAACAAACCTCTCAGCCAATCCATTTGTGGCTGGATGATATGGGGCGGATGTGTAATGCTTTACCCCATTATTCCTCAAAAACCTCCGGAAATCCTCGGACACAAACTGTGGTCCATTGTCGGAGCAAATCTGTTCTGGCAAGCCATTCCTGGCGAAGATGGTCTGTAGGACTACAATAGTTTTCTCCGTGGTGGTGGAGGACATTTTGATGACCTCTGGCCATTTCGAATGTGCATCCACGGCGATTAAAAACATTGAGTCCATAAATGGACCAGCAAAATCAATGTGTACCCATTGCCATGGAGATGAGGGCCACTCCCATGGGTGTAGCGGGGCCTGTGGTGGAGCGTTTTGGACTTTCTGGCATCCTATGCAGCTCTTGGTCATTTCCTCGATTTCTTTATCGATTCCCGGCCACCACACAAACGCCCTGGCTAGGCTCTTCATTTTTACCCCTCCCAGATGACCCTCAAGAAGCTCATTGAGCACTCTATCTCTCAACTTGGGTGGAATTACCACTCGGGATCCACACATCAAGGTCCCCCGGCACACTGACAGCTGTTCTCTCCTTGTCGAGAATGCTGGCAACAGTGAGTCGCCATGTGCTGGCCATCCCTTCACCGTCAAATCATAGACCAGAGAGAGTGTCGGGTCATTTCGGGTTTCCTTCTCTATACTTGAGTTTGTAACAGGTAGGCATTCGACTATGGTTGAATGGAATATCTCAACAGGGTCCACTGCAGGTGCTTCCTCCACCATAGGCAGCGGCAGGCGCGACAGCCCATCAGCATTTCCATGCTGTTTCGTGCCCTTATACTCTATTTCGTATTGATGTGCCCCTAGAAAAAGGGACCATCTTTGCAGCCGTTGCGCCGTCATCACCGGAACGCCCTTCTTTGTGTTAAAAATGGAGACAAGAGGCTGGTGATCAGTCAGTAAGGTGAATTTCTGCCCGTGCAGATAGTGATTGAACTTCTTCACCCCCCCCCCACACCAGGCTGAGGGCCTCCCTGTCAATCTGGGCGTAGTTACGCTCGGTTGAGGTTAACGAGCGTGACGCAAAGGCTATTGGCCTCTCTGAACCATCAAGGAATTTGTGCGACAGCACCGCTCCAATGCCGTAGGGAGACGCATCACATGCCAACCGAATCGGTAGTGTTGGATTGCAGTGGGCTAATACTTCTTTTGAAGTGATTAGGCATTTACATTTCTGAAAGGCATGCTTACACTCATCACTCCATTTCCATGCTACTCCAGTTTGCAGCAGGGCGTTCAGTGGGTGCAGAATTGTAGACAAATTTGGCAAGAACTTATGGTAGTAGTTCACCAACCCGAGGAACGACCTCAGTTGCGACACATTTTCCGGTGCTGGAGCCTTGACTACTGCCTCAATCTTGTCTGGGGACTTATGTAACCCCTCTTCATCAATCACGTGGCCACAATACGAGATTTGTTTCCTGAAAAACTCGTATTTGGGGTGGTTGGCTCGTAGCCCATATTCTTGTCATCTAGTGAGCATCTGCTCCAGGTTGGCAAGGTGTTCACTGTCATTTTCGCCCGTAACCAGGATGTCGTCCAAACAACACTGGGTCCACGGGATCCCTTGCAGGACTTGTTCCATCGCCCTCTGCCAAATAGCCGGAGCTGATGCTACCCCGAATACCAGTCGGTTGTACTGGTAAAGACCTTTGTGAGTGTTTATCGTGAGGTATTTTCTCGATGCTTCTTCTACCTCCATTTGTAGATACGCTTGGGCCAGATCAATCTTCATAAAGCATTTCCCTCCAGATAGTGAGGCGAAAATATCATCTATCTGCGGAAGTGGATATTGTACTGTGTGAAGGACTGGGTTCACAGTTACCTTAAAGTCCCCACAGATGCGAACCTTCTTCGGTTCCCCAGGCGTGTTGCTCAATGATTTCTTCATTACAGGAACGATGGGTGTGGCCCACTCACTCCAGTCCACCTTGGACAGCACACCCGAATGCTCCAGACTCTCCAGCTCTGCTTCAACGGCTGGGCAGATCGCATACGGTACCGGTCTGGCCTTAATAAATTTTGGGTTTGCGTTATCTTCAATTTTTATCATTGCCGTTACGTCTTTTAGAGTCCCAAGTCCTTGCTGGAACACTTCTTTCGCGTCAGTTAGAATTTTTGACAGTCGTCCAGGTGTGACGTCGTCATCGTTTTTGTCAGCCACAGTTAGCGCCTGAATGGAATGCCAATCCAATTGTATTTTTCGGATCCATTCACGTCCCAATAATGGTGGTCCTCCATCTTGCAGTATATATAGATACAGTTTCTGTGTTTCCTTGCCATTGTATTTAATGGGCACCCTTATTTTTCCTCTGGGGTAGACTTTTTGCCCTGTATATGTCTTCAAGACAATGGACGTGTCCTTCAAGCGTATGTGTGAGAATAGCCGCTCGTAGTCTCGTCGATTCATGACTGTTAAGGCTGATCCTCTATCCAATTCCATCTTTACTTGGGACCCTGCTATCATGAGGGTGACCCAAATGGTTCGGTGATCCTCCTTTGTGATCACGTTGTGTAACTTTAGACAACTTAGTCTCCTGCTCCCGGAGTCATTATCACTCTTATGATCTTCTGAACTACTGTCCGTCATCTTTTGTACTTTCTTGTACTTTTCCTTAGTAGTTCTTTTAGTGTTGGTTTTCTTTCCCGACCTGCAGACTCGTGCTATGTGTCCCACTTTTCCACATTGCCTGCATACTTTGTCCTTAAACCAGCAATCATTCTGGTCATGGGTTGTTCTGCCGCAGCGATAGCACTTTTCTGCTCCATATGCCATTTCATTGGTGCTATATTCTTGCGGTTTCTGTTGTATTTCCGCAGCTCCCCGTGCTGCTGCTTCGTAGGATACTCCAACTTTGAAAGCCTTTTCTAGCATAAGGTCCTTTTCCGAAAGTAGTCGTTTCTGGGTTCCTTCACTCTGGAGCCCGCAGACAAACTTATCCCTTAAAGTATCTGCCAGTCCTGCTCCGAACTGGCCGTGTTTCGATAACTTGCATAGTTCCGTAAGATAGTCAGCATTACTTTCGTCTTTGTGCTGGTTTCTTTTATGGAACTTGAATCTTTCTGCTATCAGCAGCGGTGTAGAGTTTAGATGTTCCTGTAAGATATTGACAATCTCTTCAAAACTTTTCTCCATTGGTTTAGCTGGGGTAATTAAATTCCACAATAGGCCGTACGTTCTCGCGCCCATCAAATTCAATAATACCGATGCCTTCTTTTCATCGGCCACCTCATTTGCCTTGCAGTACACTTCAATTCTTTCCACATACGTGGTCCAGTCTTCTATTTCATTGTCGAAAGCAGTGATGCCGCCACTCTTCGGCATCTTGGGTGGTTTAAAATGGCGCCTCCCGCGCTTTTCCTTCCTCCCCAATGGATTAAAATGGCACCTCCCACGCTTTTCCTTCTTCCACCGCTGCTGCCAACGCTGCTCCTAGTGTTCTAAATAGTAATGGCGACACCTCACGGCTTTCTGCGCGGCTCTTTTGTTCATTAATTTTCTTAGTTTTATTCTTCTTCGACGCTTTCCACTGCGCATCTCTTTTCCTTCCCCCTTTTTTATTTTCTTTAACGCTGCCCGGCTCTTGAACACCGGCCGCGCCCTGTGCACTCCACTCTCTTTCTCTCTTTTTCTTCCCGACGACGCTGCTCAGCCCCCTTGCAGAGCCGCTCAATCGAGCTCTAGCCCGCCACAGTCCGGGAAGGGTCAGCGCACTACCTGCTACCAGCCCGATTTGCTGGAACACCTTGACTGGAGAACCAAGCCCAGATCTCCACAGCCTCCCCTGCGATTCTCTGAACTCCGATGAATCACTGGGCAGTTGCCCGCGGTCAACGCCCGTTGCTCTGGCTTCGACCTCCAAGAAACTTCTTTTCAGGGATGGATCCCCGTGAGATGATGCAGTACTGCAGGTGAGTTCAAACCTGCTCATCACCACTGTAGTGTCCGCGTATAAATAACACACGGACTGCAGGAGAATGGTAATAACAGGTGTTTACTGAACAAAGGGTATGCTGGAACTAACTGTACAAATTACTACACGGTGTTATATACAGGTGTGGTCACTACTGGAACTGCAGTATACAGGGGCTGTAAAAGATAGTTCCTCTCTTAAAGGTACATACATTACACCACCTATCCTGTCCGAGCTCACAATCACCTCAACCCTACTCTTTGGAAAAACTCCCCAACACCCCCAACCTGTCTGCCTTGCTGCTTCTCCACTATTTTAAAAAATGCCTCCTTTAAACATCTCATAGAATCATAGAATGGTACAGCCCATAGTGCCTGTGACGCCTCTTTGAAAGAGCTATCCAGTTCGTCCCAAATCCCTGCACATGATTCCCCTTCAAGTATTTATCCAATTCCCTTTTCAAAATTACTATTGAATCTGCTTCCACTTCCCTTTCAGTCAGTGCATTCCAGGTCACAACAACTCGCTGTCCCAAAAAAATAAATTCTCCTCATCTCGCCTCCTCATCTTATGCTTTTTTGTCCATGCTTTTTGTCACCTCTCCTAACTCTTCTACTACTGGAGCTCTGTGCCTTAGGATGCTTCCTACATTTAAAGGCGCTACATAAATCTAACTCGTTATTTGAATGTGAACAAATCCAGCTTGTACCAGTGAACTCCGGGAAGGGGCAAGGAACCCATACGCACACTCTACATGCAGCTTAGTTCCGATCCACAATGTTTTCCATAATTTTAGTTCCAAATGGAAACATATATTTCCGATAAGCAATAAATCATAAGAAATAAAATTGGCATGAGATGAATTAAGATTTGTTTCCCTTTCTTATGGGAATCTCTAAATGCTCCATACAAGTTTGGTTTTTGCCCTTGTAATTGTTGTCCTGACCTGTTACGCTTTTTGTCTCATTCATCTAACAGGAGGAGCTGATCACGATCACAACCTTGCTGTATTAAAAACAAATTGGTGCAAAGCGGGAAATATTAACCATAGCCATTTCTGAAATTGTGAAAAAAATTCAATTATTTTTAAAGCTATTCACATCTTTGATGAGCCTTGTATTAAGGTGAGGTGCGAGTGACTGCCCTTGACCTCAAGGCAACATTTGACCTCGTGTGGCATCAAGGTGCCCTAGTAAGACTGAAGTCAATGGGAATCAGGGGAAAAGCTCTCCAGTGGCTGGAGTCATGCCTAGCACAAAGGAAGATGGTTGTGGCGGCTGAAGGTCAATCATCACAGCCCCAGGACATCGCTGCAGGAGTTCCTCAGGGCAGTGTCCAAGGCCGAAGTATCTTCAGCTGCTTCATCAATGACCTTCCCTCCAACATAAGGTCAGAAATGGGGATGTTCGCTGATGACTGCACAGTGTTCAGCGCCATTCACAACTCCTCAGATAATGAAGCAGTCCATGCTTGCATGCAACAAGACCTGGACGATGTTCAGGCTTGGGCTGATAAGTGGCAGGTAACATTCGCGTCACAGAAGTGCCAGGCATTGACTATCTCCAACAAGCGAGAGTCTAACCACCACCCCATGACATTCAACGGCATTACTGTCGCCGAATCCCCCACCAACAACATCCTGGGGTTAACCTTTGACCAGAAAGTTAACTGGGCCAGCCACATAAATACTGTGGGAACAAGAGCAGGTCAGAGGCTATTCTGTGGCGAGTGTCTCACCTCCTGACTCCTCAAAGCCTTTCCACCATCTACAAGGCACAAGTAAGGAGTGTGATGGAATACTCTCCACTTGCCTGGATGAGTGCAGCTCCAACAACACTCACAAAGCTCAACACCATCCAGGACAAAGCAGCCCGCTTGATTGGCACCCCATTCACCACCTTAAACATTCAGTCCCTCCACCACCGTGGCTGCAGTACCACCGTACCACAATGTTTTCCATAATTTTAGTTCCAAATGGAAATATATATTCCTACAAGATGCACTGCAGCAACTCGCCAAGGCTTCTTCAGCAGCACCTTCCAAACCCGCGACCTCTTCCACCTAGAAGGACAAGGGCAGCAGACACATGGGAACACCACCGCCTCCAAGTTCTCCTCCAAGTCACACACCATCCTAACTTAGAAGTATATCGCCGATCTTTCATCGTCGCTGGGTCAAAATCCTGGAACTCTCTCCCTAACAGCACTGTGGGAGTACCTTCACCACACGGACTGCAATGGTTCAAGAAGGCGGCTCACCACCACCTTCTCAAGGGCAATTAGGGATGAGCAATAAATGCTGGCCTTGCCAGTGACACCCACATACCATAAAAGAATAAAAATAAACAATCTATTACATGAAGTAGTTGTGGTGGATAAGATACGTAAAGGGGATCTGTTGAAGCTACAGCAGAATCATTCATACTATTGGCAACACTGTGCTTACAGCACCCTTCCAGACTGATTAAAAGCTAATTTTCATTTGTTGTTTACCCATTGGAGACTAAAAATGAAAAGCCACAGTCAGTCTGTAAGCAGATGGTAAGGAAAGTTGATTTGGATGCTGGGTGGAATGGTGGAGCTGTGGTCTGATTGACAGTGTCTCCACCAAGCATAGGAATCAAGGTGATAATTTTTCAGCCCATATCTTCTTTCTACCTTAAAAGTTACATGTTTGACAAGAAAATAAATCACTGCTAACTTAGAAATTCTAGAAACTATGTTCAGTTTTTTATGCCGCCACATTTTGGATGAGGCCCCTTCTGCCCCCTCAGTTGGACGTAAAAAATCCCATGGCACAATTTCGAAGAAGAGCAGGGGAGTTTGCCCCTGGTGTCCTAGACAATATTTGTCCCTCAACCAACATCACTAAATCAGATTATCTGATCATTATCATACTGCTGTTTGTGGGAGCTTGCTGTGCACCAATTGGCTGCCACGTTTCCTACATTACAACAGTGGTTACACTTCAAAATTAATTAATTGGCTGTAAAGCGCTTTGGGATGTCCTGATGTCATAAAAGTGGCAATATCAATGCAAGTCTTTCTTTTTCAAGTACATTTGCTGCTGTTTTGATTCTTTTGTCCTTTTGAAATGACAAATCTATTGCGACAAAAACAAACCCTTTTTGGTATGGTTTGGTTTGGTGATTGTTCCTTTAACTCTAATCATAGTACAGAAGAAGTTTCTAAACTAACTGCAGTTCAAAGTCTTGTCCCAAGCTGGCAAAGTAGCAGTTTGATTGGTTGTAGGTTTGAGAGATGAATGATTCAAACTTAAACAATGCTGTGTGATTGATTCTGCTTGTACATGACTGGGAATTCTTTTTTGTTCAATTTGATTGGTCAATTATTCAAAATCCAGAAAGGCCTGGTAACGCTTTTAAGAGGTTTAAGAAGAGCTGTTTTCTTTGAAACTCAGAATCACTTTGAAAATCTGTGCGAGAAGGGGAGTCAGTTTGATAATCTCAGTGGAGGAGAATTAATTTGCAAATCTTTCAAAGAAAGAGTTTGAAACTCCTAAGTGAGAAAAAAAAATCAATTGGAACTTTCAAGAGATTTCGAGATTAATCAGTGGTATGAAATTTAAGAAAAGTAACATCACATAATGTACAAATTATTTATTAAGGGGCTAGCTTAGTATTTTTCAACTGTGGTTCTTTTCTTGTACATTGAGTCAAAGGGGGGCGATTTTCCTGGAGCCGTCAGGCAGGCTTTCAGGCGTGTGGGGAAAAAAAAAAAAAAAAAATCGCAAAAATAGGGGGTCGCGCCCCCCCCCGGCTGATTCCCCGCCCCGTCCGATTTTCACCCAGGCGTTTCTGTCCGACCCGAATCAGTCCCGCCCGCAGCAGACGGGACTGGTCTTCAGGCACCTTAATCACCAATAATTGGCATCTATAATGCCATTTTAAGGGGCCCTTGCTATTTTCAGCCTTTTCCCACGTTAAACACGCCTCGTAGGAACCCCGCTGATGAAACCTGGCGTGAACAATATAGGATTGCTGACTATCAGCTGCAGGTCAATCAGGAAAGAAGAGATTTTATCAGACATCATTTGTAGGTTGCAGGAACTTGTTGTTTCAGGCTTGGGGCAACTTGTTCCAGGCTTAGGCACAGCTGTGGAAGGCTGGAGCCTCACACACTTCTCCAGTGTGAGCACCTGGGAAGTCCCTCTCGCCACCCTCACTCAGCGCTTCCTCAACGGAGGCATCTACCAGAAGCATGGGAGGCCTTTTTTTCCTTCCCTTCTTGGCATTAGAGGATCTCCAGCAGCAGAGGCGGCAGCAGAAGATCCAGCAACAACAGCAGCACCAGCAACAGCAGCACCAGCAGGAACGACAGGCTGCGGCTCACTCCCCTGAGGCAGCACAGGCCAGAAGGGGCCAGCGCATGGAAGGCCTTCGGCGCAGGAGATACCCCGCAAACAGGGTCTACAAACATAGGGTCAGCTACGTCAACATGACTGAGCAGCAATGCCAAAGGTGGCTCCGGCTTTTGCGAGAGATAGTGACTGACATCTGCGCAATGCTGCAGCAAGACCTGGAGCCCAGAGCACCAGGTCGACACTCCTTAACAGTGGCCATCAAAGTCACCACCGCACTCAACTTTTTTGCCTCAGGCTCCTTCCAGGGATCAGCAGCAGACATCAGCAGCATCTCCCAGGCGGCCGCACACACTTGCATCACGCAGGTAACCAATGCCCTCCTTGCCCTCGCGCACAATCACATCCATTTCACCAGGGATCGCGCAAGTGTGAGGGCGCGAGTGCTTGGATTACTCATCTGGCAGACTTTCCAAGGGTGCAGGGAGTCATTGACTGCACACATGTGGCCCTTAGGGCTCCCCATCACAATCCAGGAGTTTTTTTCAACCGCAAGGGCTTCCACTCCCTTAACGTTCAGCTGGTGTGTAAGGGGTTTTAGATCGCAGAGGTTTCTCTCTAGAGGCCTCTCTCTCTTGCACAGTAAAACTGTGAGTGGTTCGACCCACTCGCCCCTTAGATTCTGTACTCTGGACTTTGGGGCAGGAACTACAATGTAGAGAAAACTCTTATAGACCAAGTTTGATGAAACGAAATGAAATTTTATTGCATAATGTAAAACAAATCAAATGCAAGCAAATAAGAGGGTACATGGGAAGGGAAAACACAAACAAATCATAACGACACAGTACTAACTAAGGCAAATACAAGCATATTATATTCTACAAAGATCACCATGAAATGGGGAAAACACACGGAACATCGAGGGACAACAACTCATGTTAATTATACCCTTAAATGTCCACCCCCTTAAACCTATCTAGATCTGATTATGAAGGGCCAGAAACATGCTCACCAATCCAACTAGAAAGCGTAAGGTTTTGAAACAGGTCTGCGTTTGATCCTTCCAGGCGTCCCGTCTCCACGTGGTCGGTGGAGCCCCAGCGAACTGCGCCACACCTCTCTCCTAAGGTAGGGGTCGGGGACGGCTGGACACCGGCTGGTCTGGATGTCGGCGGGGTTGGGGATCATTTGCTCGACCCCGGTCAGAGGAGCCTCGGGCTGGCCCCCATCATTTCTTCTGTCGGTTTTAATTGTCTCTTCTCCCGAGCCGGAGTGGGTGGATGGCCTCTCGTTTCATCAACGGCCTGGGGTTGGTCGATGATCTCCCGATGTTTTACCCCGGGGCGGGACACCGGCTCGAACCGTCTTCTTCTTCTTCGTCTCCGATGATGGCCGCTCCGTTTATGGCTTCCTCCCGTTTTCCACGATGCATTCTTTCTACCTCTGGGTTCCCAGATATACTTCTCATCAGAAGCCCTATCTCGCGCCAAATCAGGTTAGTCTTTTGTTTTAATTTTGGCGGGCTGGGAGCACAACGGGGTAGTTATTATATTTTGAACTGTTCTTGGATGGCCGGTAACGGGCCACCTCTGGTCTGGAATGACCTTCATTGTTTTTAATGTCCTGGTGATGTCCTTAATGGGTCCTTGATGCTCTTCTCATGAATATGAAACTGTTCCCTTTTGTCTGGTTAAACATTTAGATGGCCTTTATCTACAGGCCGATCTTGACTGGATCTGCATCCAATCTATATGTATATGTGGGTGTCTGGTTTCGTTCTCTCAGAAACGGCTTCCAGAACTTACAGTGGGCTGAATCCACAAAGCTGTCTGAGGACTGCAGGAACCATTTTAAAGTGTCCCAATAAGTTGGTCACGGGGTCTGGCGGCCATTTTGAATGCCCCTTTTTCCTAGGCTTCATTTAAAAGAGTCTTTAAAATCATGACCTCTTCTGCCATTCGACCCTTTATAATATAAAGTTCAATTTTGCGAATCCTACAGTGTGTGACCACAAGAAGGAGATTTTGCATGTTTGTGCCAAGTACCCTGGCAGCTGCCATGACTCCCTCATACTGCGCCAGTCTACTGTGCCTCCGCTATTCAGGCCACCAGACGAACTTCAGGGATGGCTACTTGGAGACAAGGGCTATCCCCTGTGGACTTGGCTAATGACGCCATTGAGGAGACCAGCCAACGAAGCTGAGGAGTGCTACAACTCCAGCCACATTTCCACCAGATGCATTATCGAGCAAACCATCGGATTGCTGAAGATGTGCTTCAGATGCCTGGATAGATCAGGTGGAGCCCTACAGTACTCAGCAGCCAGGGTCTCCAGAATCGTCGTGGTTTGCTGTGTACTTCACAACATGGCACAGCATCATGGCTTGCAGATTCCTCAGGACCAAGTGGCTCCTCACAGACCCACCTCGGATGAAGATGATGCTGAGGAGGAGGAGGAGGAGGGTGAAAACAACCATCCTGCAGAGGCCCATCAACCAGCGGCACCATTACGTGAGAATATTGCTGCCCGGGATGCAAGGAACACACTCATCCTGTCCAGATTTGCTTAGCCTAGTACATCAAACACTGTAGCCTCGCTGTTTCTTACCTGAGCATGGGCAAAGGCCAAACCTTGAGCATTCCTACCTATTTGACCAGCATCCTGACAACTGCAAGTAATCCTAAGGCCTCAGTGTGAAATCCCCATTCGCCAAATGACACACGCCACAACTGCAGCAGTTGCCATCAGATTTTTTAAAAACAAGATACTGATGATATAATAACTATGTACAAAACTTTTCACCCAAGTGACTACCCTTGTGATTAGTGGTGCTTTATTTTTCTCTTACGCGTGCTCCTATGTAGTGTTTCCCCTGTGGCTTCAGCAGATGTGGAGGCCCCTTGCTGACTTTCCTGCTGCTCCTGTCTCGACACCTTTGGCGGGCATCCACTGGGGTGGCGAGCCAGTGAGGGCTCGCCAGCAGTCTGCTGCTCCTGCGGCTGTGCAGGGGTTGAGACACCTATCTCACTTGGGTGTGGACTCCGGCGGGGCTCTGACCGAGGGCTTTGCAGTGGCATGGAAGTGTGAGCGCGTGGAGAGGAGCCCCCACTATCTTGAGGTGTGCCAACAACCTCCCTCTCATGGGTCAGGTCTCCCTCAGCACCTGCAAGTGGCTGGAGAGCACCTTGATGCACATCAGGGGGGCCATGGGAACCCGTATCTGTACTGGAAGTCCTACTCAGAAGGACTTCCATGAAGGTCTGGTTTCTGTGTTCAATAGATGCCCATTGCTCCTCAAGAGATGTCATTCTATTCTGCACACTCACCAAGTTTTCCATACCCTGGCAACTAAGCTCCTCCATGGCCATAGCCCTCCTCTCCTCGGCCGTAGCCCTCCTCTCCTCAGCCATAGCCCTCCTCTCCTCAGCCGTAGCCCTCCTCTCCTCGGCCGTAGCCATCCTCTCCTCTACGGTAGCCAGCCTTACCATGGAGGTAGCCATCCTTTCCGTGGTGATGCGTTCATGCGCCAATGCTCCACAAAGGCTCTGCTCATGTTCGCTATGGACTCCTCCATTCGCTCCACACTCGCAGCAACCCTGGAGACAAAACCTGCCAGAGACTCCTGCATCTGTGCATGGAGATCCATCACCTCTTCTCTTGCGGATGGACCCAGAGGCAGAGGGTCGACATGCAGCTGAGCTGAGCTGGCAGAGTCCTGCACCCTCCGACGAGGACTCTCCACTGCTGTCCCTGTCTCCACAATCTGCTGATGCTCACTTGTGAGCTGTGAAACACCAGGTGACAACACTACTCTATGTCCCGAAGGTCCCCCCGAGGTGTGAGTGTCTGCTATGGTGCTGTGTGCGCTTACTTCTGCTGACGCTGCACCCTCAGAGGTTGCAGCTTTCTCTGAGGAGTCTGACTGCTCAGCCTCTTCCTCCTCCACAGTGGGGGTAGGGGCTCTGGATGGTCCTGTGGGGGAGTAAAGGAAAGAGTTAGAGATGTGATGCCAAGGTTACATGCACATTGGATTTTGCAGATGTTCATAAGTCCAAATGATGTAGCTTCAGAATCATAACAGCGACTCATGCTATGTCAATGTGAGAGATGGAAAACTATTCTGTCAGCAGCTTGCGGGACTGCCCTGTCTCTCCTTCCCCAACTTCCGCAGCCACATCAGCCCCGACAATTTCCAGCACTCCTTCCTCCCAGGGGGTCAGGTGGGCTATTGAGGGTGGGCCTCCTCCAGTCTTGGCTCGCTCTCTGTTGTTGTGAGCTCTCTTTTCCTGCAATGAGGGAGACAACTGGAGTTTGAGTGAGAATGAAGGAGTGAGTGTAGAGATTGCATAGCATAGATACTTAGAGGGAGACAAAGATGGTGTGAGGCTGCAAGACCAAGGGCCCTCCCTGTGTGTTGTCAGTTGCGTTCAAAGCATCAGAGTGAGAGGGAGTGTGAGGGCTGCATGGTAGAATAGTTATGTGAATGTGAGCATAGAGAGAGAGGGAATGGGTAAGGGTGCATGGATGTGACTGTGAAGTGGGATGTGGAGGAAGAGAGTGCTAAAGCTGAGTGCTGGTGGGGAAAGTCAATGGGGATCAGTTTGAGGGTGATGGAAACTTCATACTTACTTTTCCTGTATGGTGAAGGTCATGGAATCGTTTCCGATACTGTATCCAGGTTCTTCTGGTGACTGCCAGCGAATTGACATCTGCTGACACCTGCATCCATGCAGCCTTGGTCTCAGTGGGAGGCCTCTTCCTCCCTGATGTAGGGAAGAGGACTTCCCTGTGGGCCCTAACCCCATCCAATAATGCCTGTAGTGAAGCCTCATCGAATTTGGCGGCAGCTCGGGGTCTGGCACTGGCCACAGCTGCTGCAGGCTCCTCTGCCATCCTGTATGGTTCGTTTGGAAGCCTGCAGAGGAAGCAATGCTTGCTGTGGACCTTAAAAGCACCACGAATGATGACATCATACTGTGCGCCTTTATGACTAGAAATAGTCAATTAGCAAGGGTTCCCACACACTGGAAATGAATTGGCCAATTGAGGGAAAATTGCATCAGTCTGGCAGACCCATTTAGATTCATGTGGGAACCCCGACATTCGGGGAACCCGACAATTCCCCACACCTGCAGGAAAATCACCCCCAAAGAGTTAGGTGGAAGGTGGAAGGGGGGCACGGTGGCATAGTGGTTAGCACTGTTGCCTCACAGCGCCAGGGACCCGGGTTCAAATCTGGCCTCGGGCGACTGTCTGTGTGGAGTTTGCACATTCTCCCTGTGTCTGCGTGGGTTTCCTCCGGGTGCTCCGGTTTCCTCCCACAGTCCAAAGATGTGCAGGTTAGGTTAATTTGGCTATGATAAATTGACCCTTCGTGTTAGGGGATTAAATACGTGGGGTTACGGGGATAGGGTGGGATATGTGTCGGTGCAGACTCGATGGGCCGAAATGGCCTCTATCTGCACTGTAGATTCTGTGATTCTGTGATTCTGTGATTTCTTAATGTCTAATTATAATATATAACTGTTATTGGACTGTTTGTCTTTTTTGAGAAATAAATTTGCTGAAAGGGTTTAAACTTAAAACAAGGTCTGAAAGTGTGATACTGTATCTGCTCAACAAAGCATAGAAAGATTTCATGAAGGTATAGGATAATTCTAGTAGCTAAAAAAAATTAACAAACAGAATGTTCCGTTTTGTTATCCTGGGTGTGTGACTGAAAGCTTGCCTAGATCTCAAGACTAGGATAAATACTCTTGAAGGTATCAAGAGTTGGGACTTGGCCGTAAAAGTGATCTAAAATGAGAATATCCAACTTGCATCCCATGGGCCAAATCTAGCCCATGAGCTCCTTTCATTCAGCCCCTCTCAGATTAAGTGCACAAAGCCAATTTCAAATGTGGTTCATTTCATTGGGAGCTAAACTATCTGTAGTTGAAATTGAATTTGTGAGGTCACTATAAGAAGCACAGGCTGGATGATAAAAAGCTCAGCCTTTCAAACTTGCTGGGCTTGGGGACTCAAGAAGGCTCCTCCTACAATGCCCAAGCCATTCCTTTCACACTCATCGCCATTGCGGGGGGGGGGGGGGGTGGTAGCGTTACATATCACCATTCAGAGCAACTCACTAAGCCGCTGCCAAAGGTGCACACAGATCTGTCCAAGAACGCAAAGTGTTGAAAATAAAGGTTTCAATGTCTGACACCACATTAACAGAAACTTTACATGAACATTGGCTAAAACACCCAAGTGCCTACCCTTGTGTGTTGTTAGTTGGTATAATTGGACTAGGATGAGGGTGAGTGTGAGGGATGGCTAGTGAGATGGGGAAGTGATAATGTAGATAGAGAGGGATAGGTGGAGGTGCAAGGTAAGTTGGTGTGAGTAAGGATGTGCAGAAGTAGGGTACCAGAGTGATGGGGATGTGATGAGTGGCACAGCAGGATGAGGTTGAGTGTGCCTTTGTACTAATGGTTTGTGATCCACTGGGATCATTGAAAGGTTTGCATCACTGCAGCCTGGTCCACCTGATGACATCCCTGCTTGTGCCCCCCTGTGCAATGTGCAACCAGGCTGGGTTGGTCTCCTGGGGAGGTGTCTTCCGCCCATTGGAAGGGAAGAGGGCCTCCCTGTGTGCTGTGACTCCTTCCATAAGCATATAGAGGGAGTCATGGGAGAGCCTGAGTGCAGGCGTACACTTCTGTGCGGTGCTTGTCAGTGTTTGCAGCACCTCAATGCTGTAGAACACTGACAGCACAAATGTCAAAATCAATTTGCGTATGGTCCCTTTAAAGAAACCGGCTGATGACGCGTCATCAAATGGCGTCATCGGTCCCGCTTCCTTCAATTGGCCAGCAAACGCGCTGGACGGCCTTAACAAGCCCAATAAATGTACAATCATTCTACAGAGTGGGATGGACCCACCGACGTCGTCCGCCATGGACCCGCCGAGGTAGGGGAAATCGCGGCCCTAGTTTAGACAAGAGCATTGACCCCCATCCCCCACCCGTGCTTTAAAAGATTGGGCATCCTTGATCTAAGATACCAGGCCTGAAATGATCTAGAGTGAGAAGGTACAACAGACCCAAAAGCGTAGCATCTACTTTCCAGAAAGTTCTTTAGGTTGAAAGGTTAGCATTCAGAAAGTAGTAATAACTGACAGCTAAAGCTAGACGTATCTTTTTCTAGAGGTATTAGATGTTTTTGGGGTGGAGGGTTCATTTGGTACTCAAGGTGAGGAATGTCATTGTTGGAAAATACAAGACTCTTCCAATTTAGTCACCCACCATGTCAGAATTACGCATTCCCAGATAATTAAGCAAAGGATGTCAAGGAAAGTACTTTTTACCCTGCTCCAGTAACGTGCCTCAATCCCTAACCTCATAAGACTACCATGAACCAAGGTCAAACTTCTGCTTCCCACACCAGCTAGCTGTCAAACTTCTCTCAGTAAGATTGTCAGTTTTGTACCAATTGTACCAAGTTATAGGCATTTTTTCTCAGCTGTGAACCCACATCCAATAGGAGCTGGACTGTGGCTCTGCAACATATTCATAGGAGCCAGCAGAAGGAAGAAGCTTTCATTCCATCACTTTTATTTTCCTTCTCCATTCTACAAGCACTGGCATCAGATGTACTGAAAATAAATTGTTCCAAATTGCAACCAGCACTTAATATTGCCAATCGTCCTTTGATCGCAAAGATGACTGGTTGACAGTTATTAGTTTACATGGGGCCCACTCGTCCATGGCTATTCCTTCACACAGTGTGTTCTCTCTTTCCATCGCTTGATTGTTGCTGTTTCCACAGCAACTACTTGTTGGTGTTGACAACACTGTGTTTCAAAAGATGTCCACTTTGTGCATTTGAAATGATAAGCGAAATAATGAAAAAATAAACACATTGGCCTCAATTTTCTTTTCCATTACACCTTGTAAACTGGTGCACATGGGGTGTAATGGAACAGAAATAAGGTGCTGGGAACCCATTACACAGGTTGTGCATCGCATGTCTTTCCATTTGATTTCAAATCACAGCAAGAAGATTCCACCTGGAATTGATATGAGCTTCATTAAAATGAGGCTAGGATGACATAATTTCATCCTGCATGATATGCAAGCTTGCAAGATGCCACATGAAAATCACACCTATATATATATATTGGGCACTGATATAATAATGTGAAGACGTAACTAATTATTAAACTGGCTGATGTTGTGTCAGCTGTGTCTCAGTTGGTAGCACACTCATCTCTGAGTCAGAAGGATGGGGGTTCATAATCCCACTCCAGGAACTTGAGCACATAAAGCTAGACTGACACTCCAGTGCAGTGCTGAGGGAGCGCTGCACTTTCGGAGGTGCCGTCTTTCGGATGAGATGTTAAACCGAGGCCCCGTCTGCTCTCTCAGGTGGATGTATAAGATCCCATGATGCTATTTCGAAGAAGAGCAGGGGAGTTATCCCTGGTGTCCTGGCCAATAGTTATCCCTCAACTAACAAAAACAGATTAACTGGACAGTATCACATTGCTGTTTAGGGGACCTTACATTACAACAGTGACTTCACTTTAAACAAACTTCATTGGCTTTGTAAAGTGCTTTGAGATGTCCGGTGGTTGTCTTAAAGGTGCTATATAAATGCAAGTCTTTCTTTCTTTTTGGAGGCACTAAGATGCCACCAACAATATCTTCAGACATTGTTGCACCCACCTGACAATGACCATGGGGAAATTAAAGACTTTGGGTCAACAGAGGTATGCTTGCTGCTACAAGTCTGTTAGGGAATGGATATTCATAGAATAATAGAATGATGCAGCCCAGAAGGAGGCCATTCAGCCCCTTGTGCCGGTGCCGGCTCTTTGGTAGAGCTCTCCAATTAGTCCCACTCCCCCGCTCTTTCCCCATAGCCCTGCAAATCTTTTTCCCTTCAAGTACTCATCCAATTCCCTTTTGGAAGTTACTATTGATTCTGCTTCCACAGCCCTTTCAGACAGTGCATTCCAGATCATAACAAATAATGCTCTTATTGTGATCCAATTCCCTTTTGAAAGTTATTATTGAATCTGCTTGAATTTGCTAAGTTGATAGGTTATTCCGCAAGATAATAGGGATCAAAAGCATTTATTGACAATCTAAGGAATTAAGCATACACTGATAACTATTATTAATACTTACACATATACTTAACGGCACACTTATGGCGATATCTTGCGAGTTCACCGGAGAATTCAAAACATGTTACAGTTCAAGATTGTCAGTTGGCCAAAACTTAACGAATTCTGAGATATCTCTACTAACACCTCGGCTGCTGTACGTCTGAATCTGCTTAAATCTCACCGATGCAGCTGGATTTAAAATGTGATCATTTGGATCTTGGAAATACTTAGCAGGTCAGGCAACATCTGTGGAGAGACAAACATAGGGTTAACGTTTCTTCGCTACATTGGGGAGTCCAAACACAGATTGGGTGATTGCTTTGCTTAACACCTCCGTTCTGTCTACATGTGTGACCCTAAGCTTGCCACTTCAATTCTCTGTCCCACACCCACTCTGACCTCTGACCACACTGTTCCAATGAAGCTCAATGCAAGCTCCAAGAACAGCACCTCATACTTCTGCTAGGCACTTTGCAGCCCTCTGGTCTTAACATTGACTTGATCAAGTTTAGACCATAACTATTGTTCATGTTTTGTCTTGGACAGCAGGGGCTGGTAATGTAGGATGGGTGCATCAGCGTGACTGGGAATGGGGGAGGTGCAGACTGACCCTGGGGTCTACCCGCCTTTATTCCACCACATTCCTGGACCATGGGATCCTTCTCCTCTTTGCAGATTTTTCATGCTCCCCTGGACACATCTTTTATTTCTCTAATCTCTCTCATTATCACCTCCATTTCCCTGGCACCATCATCAGTTCTGATATTTAATCATCTCCTGCCCATCACCCAATCACAGAACTTTCCTTTAATATCTATTCCTGTATCCCTTTTCCCTGGCTGTTTACCTGCTTATAAGCTGTTCATTTGTAACATCATCCAGTTCTGACAAAAGGTCAGCAACCTGAAACATTAACAAAAACAACGTGTACTTATATAGTGCCTTTAATGTAGAAAACGTCCCAAGGCGCTTCACAGGAGCGCAATCAGACAAAATTTGACACTGAGCCACATAAGGTGATATTAGGACAGGTGACCAAAAGCTTGATCGAAGAGGTAGGTATTAAGGAACGTTTTAAAGGAGGAGGGAGATGTAGCGAGGCGGCGAGGTTTAGGGGGGAAATTCCAGAGCTTAGGGCCTTGGCAGCTGAAGGCATGGCCACCAATAGTGGAGTGATGAAAATTGGGGATGTGCAAGAGGCCAGAGAGCACAGAGATTTTGGAGGGTTATAGGGCTGGACGATGTTACAGAGATAGGGAGGGGCGAGGCCACGGAGGCATTTGAAAACAAGGATGAGAATTTTAAAATTAAGGCATTGCTGGACCGTGAGCCAATGTAGGTTAGCGAGCACAGGGATGATGGGTGAACAGGGCTTGGTGCAAGTTCGGATACAGGCAGCAGAGTTTTGGGTAACCCTCTGTTTCTCCCACCATAGATGCTGCCTGGCATGCTGAGTGTTTCCAGTTGTAAGATTCGCAAAATTTCTACTTTCCCCAAAGGTTATTATTAATAAAAGGGACCCTGCGTGGACATTTTAAATCAAAAGGGGTAACTAAGATGGCGTCCGCGCCTCGTGGCAGAAAGCCTGTGAGATTTTAAACCTTGGACTCTGCAGCACAGGCAGCTTGTGGAGAAATCGAAACCAAAGCTGCAGTTTCTGTGAAGAGAGAATTTGCATTTTGAAAACCAGACAGGAATTTGAATTATGTATTAGATCAAATCGGAGACAGATCAAAACCCAGTTAGGCCTACAATTAAGGCCATCAAGCAGTTTGCAAAATAATCAGGAACAGATTAAGGAAGCCATCGATGCTGGACAGGCCCATCAAGGTGCATTCATAACAAAACAAGTCAATTATCGGGCCAGTAGATGCGATTACCGGCCATCTAAAAACTGTTAGTATAGATTGCTACCATTATTTAAAATAGCCCGCCAAGATTAAGACAAAGAACTAACCTGATTTGGCACGCAGATAAGGGCCATCCATAGGAGTATAATTGAAGGCCCCGGGTAGCAATCTCTCTCTTCTCTCTGGCCTTTTCTTCTTGCTCCTCGCCCTCGTGGCTGCTGCTCTTCCCCCGTCCCATGCTTACCCCCTGGCCTCTACCCGTGCCTTTTCCCCAGTCCATCTGGAAATGCCCAGGAATTACATCGGGCGGACACGGACAATCCAGGCCAGGCGAGGCGGGATGCGACGAGGTGAGGAGGCAAGACGAGTTGAGGAAGACGACTGAGGAGACGAACTGAGAAGACGACTGAGGAGACAAACTGAGGAGATGACTGAAGACAAGCTTCGAATGATCGGGCCTTCAGTCTCAGCTGACCTGCGACTATCTTTATGCAAACTCAAACTGTCGGCCGAGGAAGAGGAACCATCATCCCTGCGAGGTAAAGTACCCAAGCAGAGACTTTAACTTTGGGGTACTCGAACCTGGACAACACCCTTGCAGCACCCGGAGACCACGTGACGACGGCAGGCTCCAGAGAGCACAAAGAGTGAACCCCGAACCCCACCGCTGTTTTGAGTTCAGCAGATCTTTTGATTGGTGAGAATAAATTCTGGCCCCTCATAGCTTAATCTAGTTAGGTATAAGGGTGGGATAAGGATAAGGGGATTGTTAAGATAGTTGTTTTCCCTCGATGTGCCGTGTGTTTCCCATTCCCTGTATAAGTATAGTTATTTGTATTTGCCTGTAATTTTACACTAGTAATTTCTCATAAGACTGTGTTATTTTTCTGTTTAATAAAACCTTGAGTTTTGCTTACATTCAAACCACCTGTCTACTCAAGTCTTTTCTGTATCGCCGCCTGTACCGAAGTCCGGTGTCTAGAAACCAGGGGCGTGGGAACGATTCGAACCATTCACAAAAAAGTCAGAGGCATAACTGACTGGGCGCACGCGCCAAACACCACCACACGCCACCCCCGACAGAAATGGCGACTGCGGCAGGACACCGGCAACAGGGTTGCGATACAGTAGACAATGGTTCGGGTGAGCAAACCATGATGGAGGAAAGGATTTCTGATTATGTGTTTAACAAGGTGAATATCACTAAGAAGTGGATCACCACTCTGTTAAAAGCTGGGCGTCCGGTAGATGCAGCAGCTAAGTGGACAGAGGGAAAGGAACACAAGAAGTCCTTAGAGAAGGCAGTTTGGCTGATGTGCTTTAAAAAGCAGGTCCAGCTTTTGGACAGGCTCGTTGCAGCACAGGCAGTCGAGTTAAGGGAGTCAGCCCTGGAGATCCAGGATAAGGCTCTCGCAGGGGAAAAGTTGTTAGTGGCTTTGCAGGCCTTGAATCAGGAGAGAGTGCATTTAGTGGGAGAACACAAGGCCATGTTGGAATACCTACGCTGCCAAGACACCGAGGTCAAGGGAAATGATTTAAGGTTGCGGGAGAAAAACGCTCGCTTGGCAAGGCAGATTAGGGAACAGGAAGTGAAATTGCAGGAGGTAAAAGCCGCTTACAAGCTAGCAAGTGAACAGAGGTTTGAGGAGGCAAACCACGGCCCCTGTAGAGAGAGGATAGAAAATCTTAGCCGGGCCCTCCAGAAGGCAAAAGGCATGGTATGCCTCATAAGCCCAAAGGCAGGCCAGGCAGATTTTCTGGGGAACGAGAGGAGGACAGTTCCAACGTCACCGGTAGTGCTTAGGGACGACCCGGTTGAGAGATAGGAGACCTCACGGCCACCACCTGTAGCGCCAAGTTACAGCGAGGTTTGGCAGCAAGGGGGGGTGGAACCGGGTGTGGAACCCGGAGTGGAGCCAAAGGTGGAGGTGGAGTTAGAGCAAACCCCGCCCGAGAGGTCGGAGTTGGGACCGATGTGCCCAGCACGGCATCGGAGGTTCGGCCCACTTGCCAATGGCGACAATGAGGGACCCCTCCAAAACCAGTCCGTATTACCCTTTATCACCCAACAGCTTAGGGTATGGTCAACCATATCCCGAAGCTCTCCGAAAAGGGAGACCCCTCGATCCACTTCAGGGAAATAGAGCAGACCGCCAGTGTCAATGACTGCGATGACGCTGAGCAGACCAAGATGCTGCTATTCTCCCTGGAGAGTAGTCTCCTCCAACCCCTCTCTGACGAGTGTAAAAGCGGGCAGAGCGGGTTTGAGGAGCTTAGAGATGCGGTTCTGGAGGCCATGGGGATGGATGAGGGAAGTCCTTTCTCCCACGTGGAGAAGACGATCCAGCTCCCAGGGGAAACCCCGCAGGCTTTTGTGGACCGGCTGTGGCTGGTGTACCGGAAGGCTTGCCCGGGGACGCTGGACCGAGCGTTCCTGAACAGGGATTCCCTGGCCCATTGGCTCTGTTGCCTTGTGGCGAACAGCTTGCCACAGGTCCGGGCCAAGGCAGAAGCCTGGTTCGACCCCAAAGATCCCCAGACCACAGAACTGACGGTAATTAGGCAGCTCACTCTGGCTTAGGAAAACGGTAGGGGAGCCGATGTACACCCACCTAAGGGAAAGGTGCATGAGGTAAAACCTGGACCGGGTAGGAAAGAGTGGCACCAGGAAGGTAGTAACCCCCCCAACACAATGGCGAATTGTTACGGGTGCGGAAAGGATGGTCACTGGCGGAAGGAGTGCAAAAACCCTTGGAAAGATAACAAGGGAAAGAATTCCAAAGCCCCAGCCCAAAAGGTGGAGGCAGGAATCACTCCCGCAGCTATCGAGTCATTTTTGGACGCAATGAGGTCCATATTGACTGGCCAAGGGAGGGTAGCAGCCATTACCGGTGCTCTGACCCCGTCGGCCCCATCAAACCCGCAGCCCTGACTAGAACCAGTGCAGCCTGTCGACCTGTGTCCCCTTGAAAATGATGAGGGGAACAGGCCCTGTGTTAAGATGCGGGTGGAGACGGTGGAGGGGAGATATTTGGTGGACACTGGAGCTTCCAGCACGGTGGTCCATTCGGAAGACCCGACCAATCCACCCAGGTCTAACGAGGCCCCATTTAGCTTAATGGGATCTACAGGGAACGAGCAGGCTTGGGAATGGCCAAACCTTTGGCCATAGATTTGGGATCCTTCCCTACCACGTGGGAGGGTAACCAAGGGACCCACGAGGTTGCCGAGCCGAGGGTTAGGGAAGGAGAGTTCTGGGATCCCTGTAGAGCAGGCCCGGTAGCCGCAGTCCGGGACAAGGGAGGCACACAGGAGGTGGCTTTGGCCCCGGACCTAAAGCAGGTCCAAGCCCAAGATGCCATCTATAGGGCCGTCCCGGTAAGGGAAGAGAAAGGGGAGCCCGTAGAAGGTCCGTTCGGGGCAGCGGACTAATCTTTAGGACAGGTTTTAAAACAGGCTGCTGGTTATATCAACCAGTGCAAGCTGTTTACACCTGAAAGGGGAAAGCAGCCAGTTGGGGTAAGCTCTGATGATAAAGATCCTCAGCCTGCAGCAGGAGCAAGTCCACAGGCTGCACAGGCAGGCGCTGTGGCTTGCTTGAAGGGAGGGGCCATCCTGCTCATTGATTGGGACACTCCCCAGTCTTCTGGGATCCAGACGAGGGGGAGGGACCTGAGGGCAAAAACCCCGCCCCTAACCCAGGTGTAGAGAGGGAGGGACCTGAGGTCGAAAACCCCGCCCCGGACCCAGCCATGGGAGCTGGGGGCGGAGATTCTCAGCGGCAGCAGCAGGCTGCGAAGAGTTACCTGCCCCTAGCCCAGGTTCGGGAGAGGTCAAGCCTGGGGGAGCAGCGGTTCGGGTAAAAGGCCCATCAGCCAGGAAAGCCCCACCCGTCATGGTCCCTAGAAGGTCCCCACAGACGCCCCAGCCAAAAAAGCCATGGTCACCATCCCTCCATTTACCAAGGGCCGCCCATCAAGTCAGGGAGAGGTCCAAGTACACAGGTCCACAGCCAGCAGTCACGGGCTGCGAGGGACCAACAGGGAAGGAAGGTGCGGTCACTCCGGGGGTAGCGGCGAGCCGGAGTCCGACAAGGGATTAAACTGGCCGCTCGGAGACGGGTGCGGATGTATATAGTTTTAGTTTAAGTTTAAGTTTTAAGTAAAGTTTAATTATTTAGATTAAATTTGGGTGTTTTTGATTTAAGTTAAATAAGGTGATGGGTAGTTTTATGTAAGTAGTCTGTTAAGAGTGTATCTTTGGGTCGAGGTCGCGGGACCCGACCATGCTTCACCAAGCCAGAGAATCTCTTGGGGACCTGGCTGCATGTTTTTACATCTTTTTGCAGAAAGACTTTCAGGATGGAAGGGATCGTGATCCTATTCGCCCTGATTGGGATAAGCGTAGAACGATGGGGCGACGTCCAGGACTCCCACATCTACGGGTGTTCGGGAGACAGAGCGCCCACAGCGATCGATGGGAGTGGTGAACGGGATGTGGAGGAAACCGCCGTCTACGTCCACGAGGGAAGGTGGCCAGAATGGCTGGGGTCCAATTCGTCTCAGTACTCCAGCCAAACCGGATTCATGTACGGGGAGGCTTCCCTCCTGTGCCCCAGGGTACGAGTCATTACCACAAGGGTCAGCGTCACCATTGGAAAGCGAATTTGTTTGACGTGTAAAGGACACATTCCTCTGGATACGTGGTGGTGGCTCAGAAAGTTGAACAAGGACATGAGGAACCCCGAAGTCGACTGGGAACGGTTGGGGAACAACACCCATCGGACGATTACAGGGACTCATGGAGGATTAAGCGTGTGTTGGGACAAGTGTTGGGAACCGGATCAAGGGATTTATATCTGTATGTGGGGGTCAGAGGAGGTCTGCCCCGCAGGCATATCCATTGTTTTCCACCAGCAGTGGCATGACACCGGGAAGGGGATGAGGTGGGATGCCAGCCGGAAGTTGTGCACGGTCCCATTCTCCCCGATCCCAGTCAACGCCACCGAGCTGGTAACCCGCCCCCGTAAGCCCCTGTCCACGGCGCAGGTGGCGAGGTTATCCAGGGAAGGTTGCCCCACTGCCACCAAGGGACCAGGGAATGGGTTGGTACTAGTCCCCACCGATCAGATGCTGTACCAGGGGGTACACTACGCGGTAGCCTCCGTGATTTTAAATCTCACTGAGGTACATTTACCGGAGTGGTGCCCCAAAGAAACAGAGCAGCTACACCAGGCCCTTTAAAGGATGTGTTCAAGAAGTTTTATGAGTTCGATTTCACCCACGTGGACAAAACCGAACGGTACACCACACACCGAGAGTTTTTGGGTAATGAAGGGAGGCAAAAACGGAAGTATGGAATAATGTTTTTACTGCGTTTAATACTGGGTCCTCTGTCATCAACAGCTTGGATGACATAGAGCTGCAGACCCAGATAAACGGTTTAAAAACACAGTTAAAGAAAATGTTACTGGATGAGAACAAGGTAGTGGGCTCGGAGCTGCATGAGGACCAGGCCATGATGGTCCATTTAATGGAAATCTTAGCCGAGTTGGAGAAGCACGCAAAGACGGTAAATGCTCTCATAAGGGAGGACAGAAATGCTTCTGACCAGGCTGCGCAGAATGAGGTGTGCGTGTTATACGGGGCGTGGTTACTGGGCGAGGGCCGCAGTAATCTGGAGGATTTAAAACAGGGTTTGGTCCCCTCCTGGATTAACAACAAGCACCTCGCAGCCCTCCACCCTTTTGAGAATGTATTGAGCCCGTGCCAACTCCGGCTAGCCTCCGAAGCCTATCCAGTCCCCATGGATTGTGGGCAGTCCAACCACACAATCATGGGAGTAGTAGTTAGGATGTCGGCCATGGGTAGGACAGCAGGACCTGTGCCGGTATACAGGGTTGAGAACGTTGGAGTCATTCAAGGGGGTGCACACATTCCTTTCACAGCGGTCCCACCTTACATCATAAAGTGGGAGCACGCTATGACAGGTACTGACCTCTCAGGGTGCCGGAGCCGGGGAGCACACATAATCCTGTGTCCCCAGCACTTGAATGCCTATTCAAAACCGCAGTGTGGGTTCAGAGCTGCCGGCACGAAACCTATAAATTGTACCATGGAGGCAATGGCACAAGGCCATGTTCCCCCGCAGGTAGCATATATAGGAGGTGGGACGTATTGTGTCACCACCGGCGCGTCCCACTACCAGCATGGACAGCATAGCTGGTGACCGGTTAGTGACAGCAGTTTCTGTTTTAAACCCGAGGCAGAAGTTCAAGTGGCCCAGGAGCGAATTGTCCCCATTCCTGAAGCCTCCACTCTTCACCTCACTGTGAAGGAGAACTTTACGAATTTGCAAAAGTAAGTAGCGCACTTGGGTATGAAATTCCCCCTCTCCCTGAACACCTTACCAAAGTACTCAAAGCCGTTATAGTTTTGCAGAAACATTTCTACACTGTAGAGCAGAAAACAGTACAGATAGTGACTAAGATATTGAATATTGTGATTCCACCCTGGTGGGACATTTTCAATAATATAGATGCCCCTTCGTGGATCAGACTGGCTTACCACATTCTCGTGGTTTGTCAGTTAGGAAAGTGTTGTAATTAGTTTGCATTCAATGTAAGGGGAAAGGTCAGTGGTCAGAATTCTGAAACAAGAGGATCTGGAAGGAACATTATGTAAAGGTGGAGGGAGATACGTCTGTTTAAGTCCTTTTCCCTGAATTTTGATTAAAGATTGTTGTTTCTTTGTGTTTGTTATTTTTAATAAGGGTTTTTCTGTTGTTTTTTTTGCGACGCGTTTAATAAAGATGTGTGTACCAAGTGGTGCAGGGGTGTTGGACCCCCTCCTTGCTTGGATGTGTGTAAAGTCTGTAATTTATCCTAGGTATGCTTATGTACACTACATTTTCACGGAATGGGAAGTGTATGTGTCGTGGGTATATTAGATAGATAATTACAGGGGAAGGTTGACAATGGAGGGTCAGAAAAGTTTTGCTCACCTTAAAATTATGATACTTCAAGCAAGTTTTAGTATCACGGGGGGAGTGTAAGATTTGCAAAAATTCTACATTTCCCCAAAGGTTATTATTAATAAAAGGGACACTGCGTGGACATTTTAAATCAAAAAGGGTACCCAAGATGGCGTCCACGCCTCGTGGCAGAAAGCCTGTGAGATTTTAAAACTTGGACTCTGCGGCACAGGCAGCTCATGGAGAAATCGAAACAAAAGCTGCAGTTTCTGTGAAGAGAGATTTTGCATTTTGAAAACCAGATAGGACTTTGAATTATGTATTAGATCAAATCGGAGACAGATCAAAACTCAGTTAGGCCTACAGTTAAGGCCATCAAGCAGTTTGCATAAATAATCGGGAACAGATTAAGGAAACCATCGAGGCTGGGCAGGCCCATCAAGGTGCATTCATAACAAAACAAGTCAATTAGCGGGCCATTGTTGCGATTACTGGCCATCTAAAAACAGTTAGTATAGATTGCTACCATTATTTAAAATAGCCCGCCAAGATTAAGACAAAGAACTAACCTGATTTGGCGCGCAGATAACGGCCATCCATAGGAATATAATTGAAGGCCCCAGGTAACAATCTCTCTCTTCTCTCTGGCCTCTTCTTCTTGCTCCTCGCCCTCGTGGCTGCTGCTCTTCCCCTGTCCTGTGCCTTTTCCCCACTCCATCTGGAAACGCCCAGGCATTGCATCGGGCGGACACGGACAATCTAGGCCAGGCGATGCGGGACGCGACGAGGCAAGGTGGCAAGATGAGTTGTGGAAGACGACTGAGGAGATGAACTGAGAAGACGACTGAGGAGACGAACTGAGGAGACGACTGAAGACAAGTTTCGAATAATCGGGCCTTCAGTCTCAGCTGACCTGCGACTATTTTTATGCAAACTCAAACTGTCGGCCAAGGAAGAGGAACCATCATCCCTGCAAGGTAAAGTACCCAAGCAGAGACTTTAACTTTGGGGTACTCGAACCTGGACAACGCCCTTGCAGCACCCGGAGACCATGTGGCGACGGCAGGCTCCAGAGAGCAGAAAGAGCGAACCCCGAACCCCACCGCTGTTTTGAGTTCAGCAGATCTTTTGATTGGTGAGCATAAATTCTGGCCCCTCATAGCTTAAACTAGTTAGGTATAGGGGTGGGATAAGGATTAGGGGATTGTTAAGATAGTTGTTTTCCCTCGATGTGCCGTGTGTTCCCCATTCCCTGTATAAGTATAGTTATTTGTATTTGCCTGTAATTTTACACTAGTAATTTCTCATAAGACTGTTATTTTTCTGTTTAATAAAATCTTGAGTTTTGCTTACATCCAAACCACCTGCCTACTCGAGTCTTTTCTGTATCCCTGCCTGTACCTAAGTCCGGTGTCTAGAACCCAGGGGCGTGGGAGCGATTCGAACCGCTCACATAACAGTCAGAGGCATAACTGACTGGGCGTATGTGCCAAACACCACCACACGCCACCCCCTACAAGTATTTTCTGTTTATATAATTCAGCATTTGCAGTCTTTTTCCTTTTGTTTTATAGTTACGTGGAGTGCCTAGAGAAGCTGGGGTCATTCTCCTTAGAGCAGAGAATGTTAAGGAAAGATTTAATAGCGGTGTTCAAAATCATGAAGGTTATTAATAGAGTAAATAAGGAGAAAATATTTCCATTGGCAGGAGGGTCAGTAACCAGAGGACACAGATTTAAGGTAATTGGCAAAAGAACCAGAGGCGAGATGACAGGAACATGTTTTTACATTGCAGTTGTTATGATATGGAATTCACTGCCTGAAATGGTGATGGAAGCAAATTCAATAATAACTTTCAAAAGGGAATTGAATATATACTTGAAGGGGAAAAATTGCAGAGCTATGAGGAAAGAGCAGGGGATTGGGACTAATTGGATAGCTCTTTAAAAGAGCCGGCATAGTGTAGAAATTATTTATGACTGTCACATTTCCCACATTTTGGCCGCAATTTTGCAAATAGATGTGGCTTGGGAGTGGGTCAGCTGGTTTCCGGGTTCCAGACCCGCCCCCAAATGCATCCGGCCAATGGACGTGATTTAACGTCGATTGGCCTTGTTAAACCCACCCTGTGGACTTGCCAGCCAATTAAGAGGAAGCTGGTCAAATGATGTCATTTGATGATGCGTCATCTGCCGGTTTTCTTAAAGGGACCAGGCACAATTTTTCTTTGACAGCTCATTTCTCAGTGTTTGGCAGCAAACACTGACAATGACTGTTCGCAGGTGAGCTCTTGCACCCAGGCTCTCCAGTGACTCCCTCCTTAGGCTAGAACAGAAGGCAGCTGCCGGAGAGGTTACAGAAGTGATCTGTCACTGGTGAGAGAGGCTCTCCCAATGAGGTGGGACTAGACAGCCAATTTAAAACTTGTTACCTACAGAAAAGTGTAATGCATTAAAAATTCTTTTCCCAACATTTCCTCACGTCTGAAACTCACCAGTGCACCATTGGATCCTTCACACCACTTCTGCGACTGTCATCAATGCAGAAACATTACAGCAGACTCACAACACGCCACACTTACCTGGCGTGGTGTCCGGATGTCGGGGACCTGAGGCAGAAGCGGCAAAATTGAAAAAGAGCCTGTTAACAAGTGTCAAGTACCTGTTAACAGCCAGGTAAGTGGCTATAATTCTCTTCCCACCACTAGGTGTCGGGTCCATGCGCAAATCGGGGACCCAACACTTGGGACGATTGATTGGAGGCGGGTTGACAGTGGGTTTCCTGTCCGCTGTCAATCTTTGCGATTTTGACAGCAGTCCCGCCTCCAATCCCGCACTCTGAGGACTGACAAAATTCCGGCCTGAGTGTTAGAGTACGGTTTGTGGACTTGAATCCACCTCAACAGAAACAGGGTGATTTTTGCCAATGGGGATGTGATGGAGGTGGGACTGCTGCTTGTTGGGTTTTAGTCCCGCCCCCATCGACGTCTGGCCAACCCATGCTATTTTCCCTTGATTGACCTTGTTAAGCCCACACAGCGGGCTTAGCAGGCCAATTAATGGAAAGCCGGTTACTAGTGACGTCAGCGAGTGACGTTTCATCTGTCAAGAGCTTTTGACAGATGAATTGTCATCGTTTGAGAGCTCTGTGATGCTGTCAAGAACTTACAATCTGTCTTCTAATTTGAGACCTGTGACACAGGCTCAGTTAGAGATCTCTCTTGAGCAGAAAGCAGAAGACTGATATATTTGAGAATGCAGGGGCCAGGGTTGAAGACTGGAGGAAGAAGCAATGGTAAGTAAAGCTTTTAAAACACTCTACACTCATCTCTCACACTTACCTCTGCACACATGCATCCATCACTCACCTGCACACCGGACATCTCGGCCCCTCTGAACCCTGCAGACCCACGGCTTGCCTTGCTGACCCTGACGATGTTCAGAGCCATTGGGAAGCCCACACTTTAGGGCTCAAAATAGGGATTATCCAAAAAACAGCCTCTTAACTACCTGTTAACAGGCAGTTAATTGCCACTAATCCCCTTCCCGCCTCGAGGAGGCACCTCCCAGCATGGGTCGGGTACCCACCGCCTGGGAAGATGGCACGGAGGCAGGTTGGGGGCGGGATGGGTACCCGTCCCCAGAATTTGTCATTTTCCCGGCAGTCCTGCCTCCCTACCTGCATCCCCAGGGCTGGCAAAATCGCCGCCACAGAGATTTTGGGCTGGATTTTGCCAATGGGGAGCTGTTGGAGGCGGGACTCCCACTTATCGGGTTTTAGTCCCGCCTCCATCGACTTCTGGCCAACCCACACAATTTTCCCTTGATTGACCTTGTTAAGCCCACCCAGCGGGCATGGCAGGCCAATTAAGGGGAAGCCAGTTAAATGAATGTCAGCGTATGATGTTTCATCTGTCAAAAATCTTTGACAGATGAATTGTCATCATTTGACAGCTCTGTGAAGCTGTCAAACACTGACATTCTATGTAGTTTGATGAGTTCTTGTATTCAAGACTTATCAAACCTCTTTTGTGAGCAGGAATTAGATGGTTGTTGCATCGGAGAATGCAGCAGCCACTCTGCCAACTCTGCCGGTGAGATGCGAGACTCTCCGCATCCCCAACAGTTGAAGCCTGCAGGAAGAAACAAAGGTAAGTAAACATTTTCTATTACTTTCCACTCACCTCACATACTTACTTCTCCACACTTGCAACCATCACTCACCTCCACAGCGCACTTTCACACCCCTCCAACCCCCTCCAACCCACTGCTTGCCTTGGTGACCCTGGCGGGGTTTCCCGATGTTGGGAAGCCTGTGCCTCTGGTGGAAAAATGGGGATAATCCTCTTAACTGCCTGTTAACTACCTGTTAACAGGCAGTTAATTGGCAGTAATCCCCATTCCACCTCCAAGAGGCGGGACCCGGCGTGGGTCGGCCACCCGCCTCCTGGGAAGATGGCACGGAGGCGGGATGGGGGCGGGATGGGTACCCACCCCCAGATTCTACCATTTTCCCGGCCGTCCCGCCTCCAAACCTGCCTCCCCAGGGCTGGCAAAATCGCCCCCTATCTTTATTTAGCCACTAATACACGGGTTAAATAAGAAACACAACTAGACCTGTCCTGGAGTCTTCAAATGCCTGGTGGCCAAACTGACGATCACTTGCAGTCTGTTGAATCTTTAGACATTTTCTTTCCGTTAGACTTGGACCTTTCAGTCCCTGCTGACTGCAGTGCAAGAGCTGGATGTTGTTAGTGTTGAATCCATAAATCTTTAGGTAGTGTGTCCTTCAAATAATCGACAGAGACTGCAGAGGAACAATCAACAGGTGTTTACTGGATGAGGGTTGCTCTAAAATTAAACAGTAGAGATCCCAACTCAGGGTTATATACAGGTGTGGTCACTGCCGGTACTACAGTATACAGGAGCTGTAAAAAGTAGTTCTCCCCTTAAAGGCACATACACTACACTTCCTCCCCTTTTAGATTAAAAGTACCATAACATTCATTTAACAATTAACACGTTTAACATGCAACATTAACTGAAAATAGTCCATTTATAAATTCAGTCTTTGGGGCGGCTTCCTGATCCTTTCTGGGTAGTGCCTTTCCTGAGTGTCTTGCTCTTGGTGCGGAGACGATTCTGGCCCCCTGTCGTCGGTTGGTTCATCAGCTTCCGATACTACTGTTTCTGGGGTAGATGCTACCTGTATGTCGGGTTCATTACCAGGTACACGAGCCATGGGGTTGACTCATTCCTGTGACGCTAGGATCTGGTCGACATGGCGTCTCACAATGTTCTCCCCAACATTCACTGTGTACATTAGTGGCCCCTGCCGTGTGCATATCGTTCCTAGTTGCCATTTCTCTGTTCGGTAGTCGCGGGCCAAGACTGGTTGCCCTACATTGAAGCTCCTTGTCGGCTTCTCATTGATGTGCTGGAATTGCTTATTCTCAACATTTCTTCGTACATTTGGTCTGAGCAAATCCAGATGAGATCTCAACCTTCGGTTAAAGAACATCATGGCCGGGTTTGGTTGGTAACTGCATGTGTCGCACATCTGTCGGCTAACAGGAAATTCTCCACCTTATGCTGCAGTGGAATGTCGTCATCGCACATGGCCCTTACGGCCTTTTTAAAGGTTTGTAAGAACCTCTCAGCCAATCCATTTGTGGCTGGATGATACGGGGCGGATGTGTAATGCCTTACCCCATTCCTTTTCATAAATTTCCGAAACTCTTCGGACACAAACTGTGGTCCGTTATCAGAGCAAATCTGCTCTGGCAAGCCGTTCCTGGCAAATATGGTCCGTAGGACTGCAATCGTTTTCTCCGTGGTGGTGGAGGGCATTTTGATCACCTCAGGCCATTTCGAGTGCGCATCCACGGCTATTAAGAACATTGAGTCCATGAATGGACCAGCAAAATCAATATGCACCCGTTGCCATGGAGAGGAGGACCACTCCCATGGGTGTAGAGGGGCATGTGGTGGTGCATTTTGGACCTTCTGGCATCCTGAGCAGCTCTTTGTCAGTTTCTCGATTTGCTGATCGATCCACGGCCACCACACATAAGCGCTAGCAAGGCTTTTCATTTTCATCCCTCCCAGATGGCCTTCGTGAAGCTTATTGAGCACTCTCTCCCTTAACTTGGGTGGAATTACCACTCGGGATCCACACATCAAGGTCCCCTGGCATACTGACAGCTGTTCTCTTCTGGATGAGAATGCTGGCAACAGTGAGTCACCATGTGTTGGCCATCCCTTCACCGTCAAATCATATACCCGAGACAGTGTCGGGTCATTGCGGGTCTCCTTCTCTATATCCGCGTTAGTTACTGGCAAGCGTTCAATTATAGTGGAATAAAATATTTCGACAGGGTCCACTGCTGGTGCTTCCTCCGCAGTAGGCAGTGGCAGGCATGAAAGCCCATCAGCGTTTCCATGCTGTTTCGTGCCCTTATACACTATTTCATATTGGTTCGCCCCTAGAAAAAGGGACTATCTTTGTAGCCGTTGCGCAGTCATCACCGGAACGCCCTTCTTTGGATTAAAGATGGAGACAAGTGGTTGGTGGTCAGTCAGCAAGGTGAACTTCTGCCCGTGCAGATAGTGGTTGAACTTTTTCACTCCCCACACTAGGCTGAGGGCCTCCCTGTCAATCTGGGCGTGGTTACGCTCGGCTGAGGTTAGTGACCAAGACGCAAAGGCTACTGGCCTCTCCTAGCCGTCCAGGAATTTGTGCGACAGCACCGCTCCAATACCATAGGGTGATGCATCACACGCCAACCGAATTAGTAGTGCTGGGTTGAAATGAGCCAACACCTCTTTTGGTGTGATCAATTCTTTGCACTTCTGGAAAGCTCGTTTACATTCGTCATTCCACTTCCAAGGTACCCCCGTTTGCAGTATGGTGTTCAGTGGGTGTAGTACTGTAGACAAATTCGGCAAGAACTTATGGTAGTAGTTCACCAGCCCGAGGAACGACCTCAGTTGTGACACATTTTCCGGTGCTGGAGCCTTGACTACTGCCTCAATCTTTTCAGGGGACTTATGTAACCCCTCTTCATCAATAACATTGCCACAATACGAGATCTGCTTCTGGAAAAACTCGCATTTGTGGTGATTATCTCGGAGCCCATTTCCTTCAATCTAGTGAGCACCTGCTCCAGGTTGGCGAGGTGATCACGGTCATTTTCGCCCGTGACCAGGATGTCGTCCAAATAACACTGGGTCCCTGGAATCCCTTGCAGGACTTGATCCATTGCCCTTTGCCAAATAGCCAGAGCTGATGCTACCCTGAACACCAGCCGGTTGTATTGGTAGAGACCTTTGTGAGTGTTGATCGTGAGGTACTGTTTCGAGGCTTCTTCTACCTCCATTTGCAGGTACGCCTGGGCCAGATCAATCTTAGTGAAGCATTTTCCTCCAGATAACGAGGCCAAAATATTTTCAATGCTCAGAAGTGGATATTGTACCGTGTGAAGGAGTGGGTTCACTGTCACCTTAAAGTCCCCACAGATGCGAATCTTCTTTGGTTCCCCAGGCGTATTACTCAACGACCTCTTCATTACAGGAACGATGGGTGCTCCCGTCCACTTTGGACAGTACTCCAGAACGTTCCAAACCTTCCAGCTCTGCTTTGACGGCTGGACGGATCACATAAGGCACCGGTCTGGCCTTAAAAAACTTTGGGCTTGCATTTTCCTCTATTTGGATCGTCGCTGTTATGCCTTTTACTGTTCCGAGTCCCTCCTGGAACACTTCTTGTGGGTCAGTTAGCATTTTTGACAGTCGTCCAGTTGTGACGTCATCATCCTTTTTGGCATCTACCGTCAGTGCTTGCATGGCATGCCAATCTAACTGTATCTTCCGGATCCATTCACATCCTAGTAGTGGTGGCCCTCCATCTGGCAATACATATAAGTCAATTTTTGGTGTTTCCTTGCTGTTGTATATCACGTTCACCCTTATTTTTCCTTTGGGGTAGATGTTTTGCCCCGTGTACTTCTTCAAGATAATCTCTGTATCTCTCAAGGGTATATGTGAGAATAGCCGCTTGTAGTCCCTTTGGTTTATGACTGTTAGGGCTGATCCTGTGTCCAATTCCATTTTCTCTTGGAGTCCGTCTATTTTGAGCGTGACCCAGATAGTTTGGTGATCCTCCATTTTGGTTACATTATGTAGTTTCAGACAACCCAGCTCCTTGCTTCCGGAGTCTGTATCACTTTTCTGTTCGTCTGAACTACTCTCCGTCACCTTATGTACCTTTTTGTACTTCTCCTGTGGAGGTTTCTTGCTGCTGGTTTTCTTTCCTGACCTGCAGACTCTTATTATGTGTCCTACTTTTCCACACTGTCTGCACACTTGGTCCTTGAACCAACAATCCTTATGGTCGTGTGTTGTTCTGCCGCAGCGATAACACTTCACTGCTCCATATGACATTTAATTTGTGCCATATTCTTGCGGTCTCTGTTGTATCTCTGCAGCGCCCCGTGCGGCTGCTTCATGTGATACTGCCATGTTGAAAGCCTTGTCCAGCGTAAGATCCTTTTCTGACAGAAGCCGTTTCTGGGTTCCTTCACTTTGAAGCCCACACACAAACTTGTCCCTTAAAGTATCCGCTGGTCCTGTTCCAAACTGGCAGTGTTTCGATAGCTTGCGCAGTTCCGTTAAATACTCAGCATTACTTTCGTCTTTATGCTGGTTCCTTTTGTGAAACTTAAATCTTTCTGCTATCAGCAACGGTGTGGGGTTTAAGTGGTCCTGTAGGATTGCCACTGTGCTTTCAAAATCCTTTTCCACTGGCTTCTCTGGGGTGACTAGGTTTCGCAGTAAGCCGTACGTTTTTGCACCCATGGAATTCAACAATACCAGTGCTTTCCTGGCATCTGGCACTTCATTCACTTTGCAGTACACCTCTGTGCATTCTACATATGTCGCCCAATCTTCGACTTCATTGTCGAACGCTGTGACCCTGCCACTCTTCTGCATCCCTGGGTGTGGTTAGACTGGCTAAAAATGACATCTCCCACGCTCTTCCTTCTCCGCTGGCTCAAAATGGCGTCTCCCGCGCTCTCCCTTCTTCTCCGCTGGCTCAAAATGGCGTCTCCCGCGCTTCCCTTTCTTCTCCGCTGCGGCCCAAATGGCGTCTCCCGCACTTTCTTTTCTTCCCCCATGGACGCTGCTCAGCTCTTGAACACCGGCCGCGCTCTGCGCGTTTTCCTGCGTGCTTCTCTCGTTGACGCCGCTCGGTCTTCAAGCCCGGCTGCGCCCTGTGCGCTTTACCCTCTCTCTTACCCGTCGACGCTGCTCGGCCTTTTTCTGTGCCGTCGGTTGGCTCCCGTCGCCGCTGTCCGGGAACGGTCTGCACCGTACCTGCTGCCAGCCCGCTGCGCTGGATCATCGCGGCTGGAGAACCAAGCCCAGCTCTCCACAGGCTCCTCTGCCTGCTCAATCCTCTGAGGATGGTTGACGCCCGCACTGATGGAATCGGCCTTCTTCTGCAGAGTTGCAGGTAGGTTCGAATCACCTCGTCCCCAATGTTGAATCCGTGAATCTTTAGGTAGTGTTTCCTTCAAATAATCGACAGACTGCAGAGGAACAATCAACAGGTGTTTACTGGATGAGGGTTGCTCTAAAAGTAAACAGTACATGTCCCTACTCAGGGTTATATACAGGTGTGGTCACTGCCGGTACTACAGTGTACAGGATCTGTAAAAAGTAGTTCTCCCCTTAAAGGCACACACACTACAGTTAGGTTCTTATATTCTTTGTGTCTACACTTCCTTCATGATTTTCACATGCACATCTCCATGATCGGTTCATTTAGTCATGCCTACACCCCTTGTTGTTCATGGTTGGTTCAAAGTTTAGTTGAGTTACCTCATAATTAATGGCCCATGCACGAAAACCCAGAACATGTGATCTGTCAACTTTCTCCTTGACGGATCATACCCATCCGCTGGAAATTCACTTCCGCTGGCGTAGGGTTGGGCTATTTGCCCAGTGTATACCCACCAAACCCTTACGCCTGGTAAAAGCAGGCGTAAGGCCATCATTTACCAGCATAAGAGTTTAAATAAATGTTAAAATAATTTTTTTTAATGATTTAAACGTTCACTTTCATTTAAAATTAGTTTAGGTCAATTTTGTTCCAGTTAAAAATGGTTACATTTATTTTTCAAAAAATGAAATTTTTATTTTAAATGTTTAATTGAAGGGTATTTTAATTAATTTTGAACCTGTGATCATTTATTTTTATTTCTTTATTGTGAAATTGTATTTATTAGGTGATTTCTGTTATGCCAAATGGGATTCCATACATAAGTGGAATCCCCATAAGTAGCATAGGAATCCCCCTTTGTCATTGGTTGGGCCGGAACACGTGATCCCAGGGACGCTTACGAACCGCGTGTGCCCCTGGGACACGTGGGCCTTTACGCAGGCGTATGCCTGCAGGCCCAGGACCGCAATAGTCTGAAGCCCGGGAGACATCAGGTAAGTACGTAATTTTCTTGCGGTTCAGAGGCGTATGCGGGCTGCAAACTTTCAACCGCAAATTCCACGCCATTGTTTACTTGTTGATGTCCAGCACTGTCTTATCTCAAGACTGTACTACTCCATCCTGCTGATCCCATAGCAACCCAGGGTACGTCCTTGGTTACCAGCTGCCCTTGTCTGAAAGATAGGATTTTAACTTTAAAGCAGGTAGGGAGTGGGAGGGTGCTGGATTGCGGTTGGGAAACCCAGGAGAACAGGTTTCCTTCAGGCCCGACTGAATTTAATGGCAGGGCCTGATTCACACTTATTTTCCTCTGGTACCACCAACCAGAGGCTGGCTGGCTGTCGGGCGGGTAGGCCTGCAACACCAGCATCAAGCCACAGCCGGGGAGCAGAGACAAGGAAGGGAGGAATGAAGGTCGGGATCGGGGAGAGTCAGAAGGCTGGGATCAGCGGGGGGTTCAGGAGGCCAGGATCGGAGGGGGCCAGAGATAAAGGTAGTGGTCAGAAGGCCGGGATTGGCGGGGCGGTGGGGGTGGGGTTCAGAAGGCCGTGATGGGTGGTATGGTCAGAGATCGGAGGGGATTCAGAAGGTCGGGGATTGGAGGCTGGAGGAGTTGGTTGGGGGCTGGGGATCAGAGGCCTTTTGCGGAGGGTAACATAGAAACACTAGCTGAAGTGCCCGGCGGTGCCGAGGGTCTTTTGAGGGCATGTTGTTGATGGAAGAGAGAGAGAGTGACTGGGGGGAAGAGAGAGAGCGACTGGGGGGAAGAGAGAGAGCGACTGGGGGGAAGAGAGAGAGAGACTGGGGGGAAGAGAGAGAGCGACTGGGGGGAAGAGAGAGAGTGACTGGGGGAAGAGAGAGAGCGAGAGACTGGGGGGAAGAGAGAGAGCGACTGGGGGGAAGAGAGAGAGCGACTGGGAGGAAGAGAGAGAGCGATGGGGGAAGAGAGAGAGTGACTGGGGGGAAGAGAGAGAGCGACTGGGGGAAGAGAGAGAGCGACTGGGGGGAAGAGAGAGAGCGACTGGGGGAAGGGGGAGGCGGGGGAGGAAAGGAGGAGGGGGGAGGAAAGGGGGCGGGGGAGGAAAGGGAGAGGGGTAGGAAAGGGGGAGGGGAGGGGGGGAGGGGGTTGGGGGGAGGAAAGGGGGAGGGGGGAGGGGGGATGGGAGGAGGGGAGGAAAGTGGGCAGGGGAGGGGAGGGGGAGGAAAGGGGAGGGGGGAGAAAAGGGGGAGGGGGGAGGAAACGGGGAGGGGGGAGGAAACGGGGAGGGGGCAGGAAATGGGGAGGGGGGAGGAAAGGGGAGGGGGAGGAAAGGGAAAGGGGGAGGGGGGAGGAACGGGGGAGGGGGAGCAAAGGGGGAGGGGGAGGGGGGGAGGAAAGGGGGAGGGGGTAGGAAAGGGGGAGGAAAGGGGAGGGGAAGAAGGGGAGGGGGGAATAAGGGGGAGGGGGAAGAAGGGGGGAAGAAGGGGGAGGGGGGATGAAGGGTGAAGGGGAGGGGGGAAGAAGGGGGGGGGGAAGAAGTGGGGGGGAAGAAGGGGGAGGGGAGGGGGGAAGAAGGGGGAGGGAGGAGGGGGAAGAAGGGGAGGGGGGAGGGGGGAAGAAGGGGGAGGGGGGAAGAAGGGGGAGGGGGGTAGAAGGGGGAGGGGGAGGGGGGAAGAAGGGGAGGTGTGAAGAAGAGGGGGGAGGGGCAGAAGAAGGGGGTTGGGGGGAAGAAAGGGGAGTGGGGAGGGGGGAAGAAGGGGGAGGGGGAAGAAGGGGGAGGCGGGGAGGGGTGGTAGAAAGGGGAGGGGGGAAGAAGGGGGAGGGGGGGAGGGGGAGGGTGTGAAGAAGGGGGAGGGGGGAAGAAGGGGGAGGCGGAGGGGGGAAGAAGGGAAGAAGGGGAGGGAGGGAAGAAGGGGGAGCAGGGAGGGGGGAAGACAGGGAATGGGGGAAAAAGGGGGAGGGGGAAGAAGGGGTAGGGGAGGGGGGAAGAAGGGGAGGGGGCGGGGGGAAGAAGGGGGGAGGGGGGAGGGGGAAGAAGGGGGAGGGGGAGGGGGGAAGAAGGGGGGGAAGAAGGGGGAGGGGGGATGAAGGGGGAGGGGGGAGTGGGGAAGAAGGGTTGGGGGAATGGGGAGGGGGAGGGGGGGAAGAAGGGGAGGGGGAGGGGGAAGAAGAGGGTGGGGGAGGGGGGAGGGGGGAAGAAGGGGGAGGCGGAGGTGGGAAGAAGAGGCAGGGGAATGGGGGAAGAAGGGGGAGTGGGGAGTGGGAAGAAGGGGGAGTGGGAAGAAGGGGGAGGGGGGAGGGGGGAAGAAGGGGGAGGGGGAGGGGGGAAGAAGGGGGAGGGGGGAAGGAGTGGGGGAGGGGGGAAGAAGGGGCAGGGTGGAGGGTGGAAGAAGGGGGAGGGGGGAAGAAGGGGGAGGGGGAGGGTGGAAGAAGGGGGAGGGGGAAGAAGGGGGAGGGGGGAGGGTGGAGGGGGAAGAAGTGGAGGGGGGAGGGGGAAGAATGGGATCGGGGGGAGAAGGGGGAGGGGGAGGAAGGAGAGGGGGGAAGGGGGAGGGGAGAGGGGGCGGGGGAAGGGGGGGAAGGGGGAGGGGGAGGGGGAAGGGGGGAAAGGAGGGGGGAGTGGGGGAGGGGGGAGGGGGAGGTGGGAGGGGGGAAGGGCGAGGGGGGAAGGGGGAGGAGGAAAAGGGGGAGGGGGAGCGGGGGGGAGGGGGAAGATGGGGGAGGGGGCAGGGGGAAGAAGGGGGAGGGGGGAAGAAGGGGAGGGGTGCAAGAAGGGGGAGGGGGAGGGTAGAAGGGGGAGGGGGTAGAAGGGGGAGGGGGGAGGTGGAAAGAAGGCGAGGGGGAAGAATGGGGAGGGGGAGGGGGAAGAAGGGGGAGGGGGGAAGAAGGGGGAGGGGGAAGAAGGGGGAGGGGGGAAGAAGGGGAAGGTGGGAGGAGGGGGAGGGGTGAAGGAGGGGAGAGGGGGGGAGGGGAGCGCCCCGTCAGCCCGAGCCCCGCCCCCCGCCTCCCCGAGCCCCGCCCCCCGATCTCCCGAGCCCCGCCCCCGAACTCCCGAGCCTCGATCTCTGGAGCCCCGCCCCCTGCCCTCCCAAGGCCCGATCTCCCGAGGCCCGATCTCCCGAGCCCCGCCCACCAATCCCCGATCTCCCGAGCCCCATCACCCCCGATTTCCCGAGGCTCGCCCCCCCCGATCTCCCGAGGCCTGATCTCCCGAGCCCCACCCCTCCCGAGCCCCGATCTGCCGAACCCCGATCTCCCGAACCCCGCCCCCCGCCCGAGCCTGCTTCAAGAGCAGAGAGAGAGACGCCGTCGCGCAACCTACCGCGTGAGGCCCGGCTGGACTCAAGTCGCGTGTGCTGACTCCTGCCCCACCCGCCTTTACTAAGATGGCGACAGTGGCGAGGCTCGGCTCAGGCCCGCCCCCTCCAGCCTTCACAAAGATGGCGGCGATCGCAAGCCGCTTGTTGAGCGCGACGGGAGGTGCCTAGCTCGGGCGTGGCTAGGCAACAGAGGCCCAGGCTTACAGGCCTGGAAAAACGGTGAAAGGTAGGAAAATTCTAGATGTTAAAGAAAAGATTTGCAAATTAATTAACTTTTTTAAAAAACAATTTGTGTTTAAAAAGCAACTTTTTTTTTGCTGGAAATGTAGATTTGAAAAGAAACACGCAGAAAGCGGGAAAAAGAAATGAACAGTTTGGAATCAAGATGGCGGCCACTCACCTCGGTTCAGAATGATAAGGCCCGCCCACACACGCACCGATTGGTCAACCGTCAGGTCACTGAACTGTAGGATTGGTCAATCATCACGTCACTCAACTGTAGGATGGCCCGCCCGCACACACAATGAACCCGCCCCCACTCGATGCAAATGAACGGATAATGAACGGAATTTTGAATGTTTTTTGGATACCATTGCACAATTTTTGTCCGAACATCGGCACAATATTTGTCCGAGCAAAAAGTAAATATGCCTACAAGAGTCCCCTAATGATGAGCTTTCTTTTGATATAACATATGTGTAGGTACACTCTATAACATTAGATTGTTTAGCCGGACAGAGAGACAGACAGAGAGACAGACAGAGAGACAGACAGAGAGACACATCCTTTTATATATATAGACTAGCTGAAGTGCCCGGCGGTGCCGAGGCTTTTTCGAGGGCATGTTGTTGTTGGAAGAGAGAGAGAGAGAGCGACTGGGGGGGTTGGAGGGAGGAGGGGGGGGAGGGAGGAGGGAGGAGGGGGGAGGGGGGGAGGGAGCAGGGAGGGGGGAGGGACGGGGGAGGGAAGAGGTGGGGGAGGAGGGAGGGGGAGGGCGGGGGGGAGGGAGCGGGGGAGGGAGGGGTGGGGGGGAAGTGGGGGAGGGAGGGTGGGGGGGGAAGGGAAGGGAGGGCAGGGGGGAAGGGAAGGGGGGGAGAGGGGGGAAGGGAAGGGGGAGGGGGGAAGGGGGGGAGGGGGGGATAGGGGGGGGAAGGGGGGGGAGGGGGGAGGGGAGAAGGGGAGGGGGGAAGGGACGGGGGGGAGGGGGGAGGGGAAGGGGGGAGGGGGGAGGGGGGAAGGGAAGGGGGGAGGGGGGGGGAAGGGAAGGGGGGGAAGGGAAGGGGGGAAGGGGGGGAAGGCGGGGAGGGAGGGGAGGGGGCGCGGGGGGCAGGGAGGGGAGGGGAGGGCGGGGGGCGCGGCCACCCGAGGGTCGTTGGCCCCCCGAGGGTCACGGCCCCCCCCGAGGGTTGCGGCCCCCCCGAGGGTCGCGCCCCCCCGAGGGTCGCAGCCCCCCCGAGGGTCGCGGCCCCGCCCCGAGAGTCGCGGCCCCCCCGTGGGTCACGCCCCCCCGAGGGTCGCGGCCCCCGCAGAGGGTCGCAGCCGCCCCAAGGGTCGCGCCCCCCCCCGAGTGTCGCGCCGCCCCCCGAGGTGAAGACCGCCGATTGCAGCTGTGCGAAACGGCCAAGGGTCCGGTTGCCAGGGTGATGCTTGGCGCCCCCCCCGAGGGTCGCGGCCCCCCCTTGGGTCGCGCCCCCCCCGAGGGTCGCGTCCCCCGCCGAGGGTCGCGGCACCCCCCGAGGGTCGCGCCCCCCCCCCGAGGTGAAGACCGCCGATTGCGGCTGTGCGAGATGGCCGGGGGGCCGGTTGCCAGGGTGACGCTTGACGCTCAGCAAGCCCCGCTCCCCGGCCGAGCCAGAGAGAGACGCCGCGTCTCAGCTCCTGCTGCGCGCGCACCCTAGCGGTGCTGTGCTGAGGCTCGACTCTCCAGCCTTCGAGTGGGGCCGGGAGGTGCCTAGCTCGGGCGTGGGTGCGATGGAGAAGCCGAGGCTTCGAGGCCTACCTGGAAAAACGGGGAAAGGTAGGAAAATTAATGAGATTAGATAAGTTAATTCGTTTCTAAATCATTTTTTTTAAAAACAATATGTGTTTTAAAAGCAACAATTTTTTTAAAGACGCAGAAAGCGGGAAAAAGAAAGGAAAAGTTTGGAATCAAGATGGCGGCGACTCACCTCGGTTCAGAACGATAAGGCCCGGCCACAC